>NW_012267265.1:7804182-7806578 GCF_000151885.1 Dipodomys ordii | reverse complement strand
AAATGAACCCTAAGATATGTATTCAAATGTTTTTTTTCTTTCATTCGGTTGTTTCTAACACATTTATAAGATTATTTCTTCGTTGCTTTGTATGTCCCTTCCCCACAGTATAACCCCTGCTTTGACTGTATTTGATGTTGGTATAATTTGTGGAGGGGAAGGGAAAAACAAATCGTTTAAATAGGGATACAGGTGGACCCATTGCACCAATGAGACGTACAAGTCATTATGTTGAAAACGAACTTTACAACTTTGGTGAGGGGGGGGGAGCAGGGAGGATTGGGTGGGCGGGCAGGGGGAGAATGGGAAGGGCTGGGAAGGGGAAACAAAGGAGGAGGCTACAATGCTTGATAAGAAATGTACTCACTATCTTGCCCATGTAATTGTAACCCCTCTGTACAATATTTTCACAATAAAAAATATTAATAAAAAAACAGTCTCCAAGCACACCCTGGCCTTTTACTAACTGTGTGAACAATCTACTAGTCAGTAGCTAGTCAGTAGCTTGCCCAAGTTTAAATATGTTTTCTTATATATAATAATACTATGATAAAAATTAGCATTGTAGAGATTAGATGGAATAATGTACAGAAGTTCTTAACATTTTGCTCTTAGCCTCTAGAATAAATTGTTACTGTCCACTACAGTAGCTTTTGTCCTACATTTATTTGCTAATAGTTGTTAAATGTAGAAATCTATTTAATTCTACTTTTTCTTTCCTCTTTCACTTTTCTCTTTCACTTGTCTACTCTTTTATTTTTTCTTGGTGTATTCCCAATATACCCCTAAATCTTAATCTCCTAGGTGAAAGTAGATATAGGAAGATGATGGATGCAGGCAATGAGAAAAGTTGTAGAAAAGTGTTAAGACTTTAGGTTTAGTTTTGCTTATTTCCTCTGTGTGTGTGTGTGTGTGTGTGTGTGTGTGTGTGTGTGTGTGTGTGTGTGTTCCAATACTGAGTTCATAATCTCAGGGCCGAAGCACTGTCCTCTAGCTCTTTTGCTCAGGGCTAGCATTCTACCACTTGAGTGACAGATTCACTTTCCAGCTTTCTAGTAGTTAATTGGAGATCATAGTCTCAAAACTTTTCCTGCCAAGGACCAGATCTCAGAGCCTCAGTTCTCAGACACCTGACTCAATTTTAGTCATTGACCACAAATGCCTGGCATGCTTAATTCCTTTTGTAACACCAAATACCATCATAGAAACTGGATATAAAAAGCACATAGTTTTTCTTCTTTAAGTTCCTTATATATGGGTATTTTTGTTCTATCACTTAATAAGCTCCATTCTATATGCACATACTCTTTAGAACTCATGTGGTGTCTGTGTTAGTAATCCTTTCTTTGTAGAAATAAAATAGTGACATAAACAAAAGGAAGGAAGACTTATTTTGGCCCACAATATCAGAGGTTTGATTGAAAGTTGCTGTCTCCACTGCTATGGGCCTGAGACAAGACAGACTACAATAGCAACAGAAGCATAGCTCAAAGGAAGTTGCTTACCTCATGACAGGCAGAAGAGAGGCTAGGAGACAAGACATTCCCTCAAAGGCAAGCTCCCATGACTGACATTTACATAACTTCCAAATTATGTTAGAAAATAATGAACCCATCAATAAATCAATCCATTGGTTAGGTTGAAACTATCAAGATCCAATAACTTCCCAATAGTCTTACCTCTCAATATTGGAGCTCTTTAACAAATGAGACTTTAATGGACATTTCACATTCAAACCTTAATAGTGCCTGAAATGTAAGAAGGAATAAAAAGAAAATTTTACTTGTGGGTTGAGAATGTAACTCAGTGGTAGAGCACTTGCCTAACATATGTGAAGCTCTAGGTTCGATACTTAGTACCACACAAAAATTTTTCAGTTGTTCATTTATCAAATATTTATGAGCACCTATTGTATGGCGTCCTGAGACACCTAGAATATAGCACCTTTGGAATTGACAGTCTAAAAGGAAGAGAATTAAGTCGTATACTTTTTAACATTCATTTTTCATATATTCTTCAAACAATGAAGTATCTGAATTTTTCTATATTTACCATTATGATCCTTGTTCTAAAGAAATTAAATAGTGTTCTGCAAGTTCACATATGTGATGCACTTAGCTATCACAGGAAGGTCTATGAATTTACAAATTATCCATTGAACTTTAGTACTATAACAGATTTCCCGGACACATTGACTGGCCCTATCTTCCAAGTGAGATGCCACAATCATAAAAACAAAATTGACATATGCAAGTCAGGTGATGTATTCTTTTTCAAAACTATTAAATTTTTGACTCACACATTTGAAAATTTCTCAATGGTGGGACAACTCATCTTTTTTTGTTTGTTTGTTTGTTTTTTGGGTCCAGTCATGGGGCCTGAACTCTGGGCCTGGG
>NW_012267265.1:7795159-7804132 GCF_000151885.1 Dipodomys ordii | reverse complement strand
GCCTTGCATGCATGAGGCCCTGAGTTTGATTCCTCAGCACCACATAAGCAAAAAGAAAAAAGCCAGAAGTGGCGCTGTGGCTCAAGTGGTAGAGCTCCAGCCTTGAGTTGAAGAGCTGAAGGACAGTGCCCAGGCCCAGAGTTCAGGCCCCACGACCAGACCCAAAAAATAAAAAATAAATAAAAATAAAAAAAATCATATTCTTTTCTCCATTGAAAAAATTCAGGCAACTGAGGCACAAAACAGTTAAACATAGCTTAGAATTAAACCTGGGCACTCTGATTGCAGAGTTTGAGCCCTCAGTCATTATACTAACCTAATTCAGAAAAGCATTCTTTTTGTGAAAGCAGTCAAAAATAGTAACAGTCACCATTTTTGTTGCAGGTGTTATAATTTGCATCGAAAGTACTGCTTGTAAAGGCTTTCTACCAGACCATATTCTCAAAAGCATACTATATATATGTGTGTGTATGTATGCACACATACACACACACATATATATATATTCAATGGAGATAGAGCCAGAATATTATAAATATGTGTGCATTGGTAAAAAACAACTCTTTAAATGGTTAAAAATCTGACAAATATAAATCCAGAGTTATTGCGCCTTACAGCTCAAGGTAAAAAAAAGAATGGCTGATGTAAATTTGTCAGTACACCATCAACATAAACCATCAGGGCATCATATATCACCAAACACCCTTTGCTCTGTACATATATCTTGATACAAGCAATTCTTTTGACACCAGTCACTTCCCAAGATAAAATACAGTTTGTGAAGGTATAATTTCAACATCACATAAAAGGCATCCTCCCATAAAAGAAGCATTCATTTTCACTCAAAAAAAATATGCTGAGTGTTGACTAATACAGCCACCAAACACAAAACAGTTGCAGACATATACTTCCTTCCAAATTGCTATATTTAGTCAAATTTTTCAACTTAAATATACATTTCTTACCCAAATTGGAAAGTGAATATTGAGCACTAGCCAAATCATAAAGCTTTGATAATTCTATATTTCCTGTATGTATCCCCCCCCAATCCCTTGAGATTCAGTAGAAAAGTAAAACATTCTGCTCATTCTGCTTTTAAGAAGCAAATTATTTCTATAAATAGTATATCACTTTCTTTCCCATTGTCTTTATCTAAAAGCCCTGTATGGGTAGTAGTATCTACTGTCTGTTATTCAATCTAGATAGGCCTCCTGTCCAGTGCCTTTAACAACACATCCTATGAGTAATATCAAGGATGACATGTTTTCATCTTGTACTGCATAAGGCTCAGCATGTAGCATAATTCATATTTCCAAGAACTTCACAGTCATAAAGGCTAGTATATTACCATACAATTACTAGCAATGAGAGTTAGATAGTGGTTTATAAAAATAGGAGATCCTTTTGTGCACGTTCTTAAATCTTAATATGGTTCCTTTAAGGTTAAAAAAAATTTGCATGAGAAATTAAGACGTTGACATAGTCTCAACAGCATTCCCGCTTTTAATTTTCCTTCAAAATGGAACAGTGACAATATAGCTCTTATCTTAAGGCAAGCACAACTTATTAAAATGGATTCTGATTGGGATTCCGGCAGGCCTAACTCAACCATAAAATTTGTCATGAATTTCAGAAAAAAAAAATAAAAGAACACACACACACACACACACACACACACACACATATCCAAGGCTACAAGATGTAATTTTCAATAAAGGATGTAATTTTAGAATCTAACTTTAGGAGCTAGAACTAACCTAGAAGTCACTGGTTTTTATCATTCTGTTCCTCCCATGTCCTTTAAGATGAAAGTATAAAAGTCCACTGTGTCCATAGCTTTCTTATTACAAGAACATGACAGATAGAGCCAGCTCAAATCAATGCTGACCTCATCAGTTGCTATGATTTACAGTAGCACACACAATGACTGTGCATTGGAAATCTCTGACAATTAAGAGAAATGTGGAATCAACAAAAGGAGATATGGTTTTAATCTTCATTTAAAAATGTTTTAAGCAGTCCTTCAAGATTTCTCATGAAACTCTCCATACTGATTCATAGTTTAGTCAGGAAAAGAAAGTGATCAACATTAGGACATCATTATGAATCCAACCAAATGTCTACTGTAGCTGCATAGAGTTCTAGGTGACAGGCCCACCTCCAGGAGGTTCACATAGGCCAAATGTGTCAGAAAGAGATGAGTCATTTGGTGAAGAACAAAAAAAAATGTTTCTTGAGGGAGCACTGGTCACAACATGGAAAGACATAGGTAAGCAGTTTATCCAATCTTCAAAGTAAACATATTTTTAGGTTTCAATAGAGGAAATATTGGGAAAGAAGGTGAGAGGTATGCATAGTTAGTCCCAGGCAAAGTGTGGCTTAGTTCATCTTCATCTCAATTCTCTATCTGGGAAGGGTTCTGGAGAACTTTTATTGCTCTCATCACTTGAGAGCAATCTGGTTCCCACAAGATGATTACTAATACTCCAGAGCATTGCCTCATCATTACAGGTAATTGAACTCATGTGATGTTAGTTTATCCTGACAAGATCTGATGCTCCTTACCTTGGGTGGAGTTTTTCTATCACAACATTAAAATAAACATGGAAAGAGTTGGACATCCAGTGGGTCATGTCTGTAGTCCTAGCTACTTAAAGAAGCAGAGATCTGAGCATCATGGTTTGAAGCCAACCCAGGCAGGAAAGTCTATGAGACTCTTATTTCTAATTAACCACCAAAAGGCTGAAGTGGAGCTGTGACTCAAGTGGTGGAGAGCTAGCCTTGAGCAAAAAGCTCAGGACCCAGGCCCTGAATTCAAGACCCATGACTGGCACACACAACAGACATACCAAAAAAAAATGGCAAGATTCCTGTCAAGTAGGAAAGTTGTATTGGGAAATGGGGTAGCACTGATGTCTTCATCTTAGAGGTACTGCACAATTGGGATTTTTATAATGTCTTTCCTAATTTTTATAATTGGATTAACTTTGAAACTCCAACACAGACTTGTTAAGAAAGTTTCTGCTGTTCTAAGATTTTTAAGTCTGGTTTTCATGAAGCAAATCCTAAAGCCCAATTGTTTTACTTCTACACAATCATAGAAACCAGTTCATAAAAACTATTCTTTTTGCAGGCATAGTGAGTATATTTCTAGAGCAATATGATTGAATAGAAAACATCAGAGCAAACTTAAAGATATTTTTCCTTGCCCTTTCTGTTTGTTTGACTTTGGAGATTTTTTAAATACTTTTTGCAATTTTGTTGTTATTAAGTAGTTGTACAAAGAGGTTACAATTCCATAAGCCAGGTTACACGTACAATGTTTCTTGGTCAGTGTCCCCATTTCCTTCATTCTCCCCCATTTTTCCCTCTCATTGCTACCCTGAAGTTACATCATTGATTTTTCTTACATAATGAACACCTGTTGCTCCCCCTTTGCCCACTTCCCAAATAGGCTTCTAATTCCTAACATTTGTTTTGATTTGTTGTTGAGAGGAGTTATGCCTTTGGATTCTTCCCCTAAATACATACTCCTTTAGTCAGTCGGTTAGGGTATGAATGCATTGAGCCCCTTATATATAAAGGTCTTTTTAAAGTCTCCAGAATAGATAGCTCCAGAAATAGGGCATCAGCACACTGGATTCCTTAACTAAAATGCAAGCAAAAATACTACTCAAAGCACACAAATCACAAAATGATACATGTGACCACGAATCTCTGCAAAAACAAAAGGAGTTTTAATAAAATAAGATACTCTTCAATACAGCTAGGAACAATGTAACCTATATTCCCAAGCTTAAAACATATATGAGCATTTAAACCTAAGAAACAGGTCATACAAATTTACAGATAAATCTGTAACACCAGATAAGAGGAGCTAACTACAAACTAAATTGATGCTCAGAGTTAAAAATAATATGGTTCATGTCACTTTGAGGCCCTAAGTACTTTTGAAAAGGGGGAAAAAGTACCAAAACAGAATAGCCATAGTACACATAAAATGTATACTTTCAACAAAATAACATGTTGGCAGAATAATATACAATAGGGTATGGCTAGTCTGGTCACAAGATAGTTACAAGATTTAAATACTAATTATAAGGGCTGAAAGCAGGGTTCAAGTTGTAAACCTAGCACACCACAGTCCCTGAACTCAAATCCTCGTATCATTTTTTTAAAGACACAAAAGGTTGATCTTTGTGATGACCATCCATCAGTCTTCCGGCATATCCTCCTGAAAGGATATAAATTTACCTTTGGAAATTCTAAGTTAAAGCCTTTCATAGATGTGAGATCTGGCCCAAAGTAAATGCTCCCTTCTCCTCACTGCTGTGGTAGGTTTAAGGTTGTATTTGCCCTCTTTAGGGCCTCAATGAACTTCTCTTGGTGTTTGAGACAGAAGTTTAACCACGAATCAGAAATAGTTTAGTGTTTGCATTCTCGGATAAACTTAATTAGCCTATTTAGCAACACAAGTTCTTGAGGACCACACTGCAATGCTACAAATTCAATCCATAGTTCATCAGTCTATTTTGTTATAGAAACTTATTGATGTTAATACTAAAATACCCAGGGCAATCATTCTGATCTAGTGCATATAGTCAAGAACATCTTGGAAAGAGTCTCAACAGATAACTTGCAAGTGTAGATGAATGGCTACACATCTGAATTAAACAGAAGAAAAGAAAAGAGAGAAAGGAGAGACCAAAACAGTGAGCAGTGTGTTTGAGTCATAGAGGGAATCTGGCTGGATAATTCATATCTAAACCTGATTTTTACACCACAGTTTCTGAAGCCCACATTGGTTATGTACAATATGGCTTGATAGAGAATAGGATTCCTTTAGTGTCAGAAGATCTGTCTCTAAGTAGCAGTTGACTTAAGATGAGTCACTGAACCTTGGCATTGGTTTCCTTTTCAACATAAAAGACTTAGATTAAGTTATCTTTATATTTCCTTCAAAGACTAATATAGTCTGATTCCATCCCTCTTTATGCTGTGCAGCAATTATCATCAAATCAATGGAGAGAAAAGAAACTCCATAGATTATCAATTTAATAAAGATAAAATGGAAATGAAGACTTAAAAGCTCCTTAAAATGTATTGCATGTTTTTAAAGGTTAGGTATTATTATTCCCATTACTAATACAAAGTATCTGATGTCAATTTCTTAAAATAGAAAGCTATAGGTAAAGTGTTCCAAATGTGTAGACACAAAGCCAATGTATTCAAGCAAGTGTCAAATTTGAAATATACTTATGTTGTTCATATCTCTATTTCAGGTCAGTTTGAGCTTACATAATGGAGTAATATGTTAATTATGCTTACCTGTTCAGTTTGATTATAAGCATCTTCAGAATAGAGATTGTGTCATGCATTCATGAATTCATACAAGCAGTACCATGTGAGAAAGTATTAATGAAAATTACTTGTAAATTAATATATTAAACTTTACATATCTAAATATGAGAAATTATATATTTCTAGGTGGGCACCGGTGGCTCTCGCCTGAATTCCTAGTTACTCAGGAGGCTGAGATCTGAGGATCACGGTTCAAAGCTAACCCAGGCAGAAAAGTCCGTCTTATCTCCAAATAACCACCAGAAAACCTGAAGTGACATTGTGGCTCAAGTGATAGAGTGCCCACCTTGAGCTGAAGAGCTCAGGGACAGCACCCAGGTCCACAGTTCAAGCCCCAGGATTGATAAAGAAAAATAAAAAGAAAGAAATTATTAATTTCTTATACTTTATATTCTTTTTTATTTTATTATAAAAATGCTGTATAGAGAGAGGGGTTACAGTTACAGGAGCAAGGTAATGAGTGCATTTCCTATTGAGCATTGTTGCCTCCTCCTTTGTTTTCTCCTATCATCCCTTCCCTTCCACCTCCACAACTACCACCCCACCCACTCACCCCTATTTCCCCAACCCCCGCTGAAGTTGGAAAGTTCATTTTCAACATAGTATTTTGTACATCTCATTGTTACAATGGGTCAACCTTTGTCCTTATTTAAGTATCTTGTTTTTTTTTCCCTTCCCCTCCCCGAATTAGAGAAGTGTATATACAAGATGCAGAGCACCGACATCAAATACAGTGGAAACAGGGGTTATACCATGGGGGAGGAACATACAAAGCAACAAAGAAAAATCACATGGTACATTATAAATACATTAGAAACAATAGCAAGAAAGAAAAAAGATATTTGCGTCCCTATCTTAGGGTTCATTTCGCTTAACATCGTCTTATATGGACATAAGTACATAGCTTTTGGCTTTTTCTGCTTGTCCTCCACATGTACTAGTCTTCTTATTCTTTAGAGTTTACAAGGCAGTGTACAGAACACTGTATATAACACTGTTTTGTGAACTATAAAGAATATGCTTACTGCCTTGTAAACTACAAAGAATAAGAAGAAAAGAAAGAGCTAATCAATAAATGTTGGTTACATTTATAGTATAAGAGCCAAAGATGTGAGTCAGAAAGTGGTTCAGAACTAATTTGCCAACTATATAATAATAAATCTACTAAGGAGTCCCATAAGAAGGGCTTAGATAGTTGCAATTAATTTTTATACTTGCTGAAAGGAATATTAACTTACCAGAGACTTCTAGAGTATATAATCCTTGTGCTAATAATAGGAAGAACTATAAAGAGAGAATTCCACAAGAAAAATGAAAATAGGAAAAAAAAAGAAACTACACATTGTACACAATGAATAGCCACAGGACAGCTGTTCTTTACTGACTGCTTCCTCGAGGTCTCTATAAAATGCTACCAAAAGAAACATCAAAATGTGATCCATTTATGTGCAGTACACTCCACAATCTCAGTTTTCTCATTGTATCAGTCTTAACAATGATGTAAACCTGCAAGCAAAAAATTCAAAGAGAAAAAGACTGCAACAGATTCAAGAATTTCAAAAATAAAATGAAACGTATTGCTGTTTTTACAGAAACTTGGTCTCCAGGCATTTTCTCACAATTATCTCTGATTATCCAATGAAGTGAAATTTAATCAAGACAATTTGAATTCCTTGCTATAGTATTTGTGCAAGTCTTTATAATGCTTTTACTTGAAAGCAGTCATTTGTTTTGCCTTATTTATCTCTTTTCGTTGTTAGCCTTGCTACCACCAAAATCTCTTTTCAAGAGTAAAGTGACAAAGCAAAGGCAAACGATTGTAAGGAATTACTTTAAATAATTCAGAGTGGTCATGGTGGTGCACCCTAGTAATCTTGGCTCTCGGGAGATGAGGCAGGAAGATCCCAAACTTTTGGAGAACCTCATCTACACAAGACCCTGTTACAAAACAAGTAAAAGCATTTAACTGAAATAATTTGGTGGTAAAATTCAACACATTTAGCTATTTCACAATAATTCTGGTATTTTTCCATTCTCTTTGTTGGGCATTGTTGGGTGCTCAAGCAACTTCCTATCAAAATGTCTGTTACAGTTAGACATAGTAGAAGTTATACTGTCATTAGGAAATACAGGATCTCACAAGGCTTAGTCAGGAACATCTGCATCTGATTGGTTTCCTAAATGAGAGAAAGCAATGTGAATTAGGGGAGTGGTTCAAAATATCAACTGGTACACTGATCACAATACTAATGCAATGGTGTTCAATTCATCATCAACCATTTTCAGTAATGGCTTTGCCACTGTTCGTCCATTAGGTTTTCAAGCACAAACACTGCAGACAGATACTAAGTCAAAATAAATGTCCAACTACCACAAGAGTGGAAGGGCAACATAAAGAGAAACTGAAAATAAAAAGAGGAATGTAAAATAAGTAGATCATGCCCAAATCTTGGCTTTCCTCTGTGATACATTTTCAGATCACACCATCCCCAAATAACATTTCTTTTTCTTTCATTCACTTTTCTGCATATTTTATTTGCTACAAACATACAATTCTTTAACTATAGACTGTAAAACTCAATTTGCCAAAGTCTGCTACTGTAAGGAGTACACACAAGCAGGAAGGATTCTTGTTATATTACTTTTTGCTAGTTAGTGGTAAATAAAGTCATTTTACAGACCTGTCTGAAGCTTCTGGCTGTATTCACACAGCTCTTTTGAAGCAGCCCTGTTTGTCTCGAAATTGTTCAGAATCTGAGCTTCTACAAGCAGTGAGATCAACAGCTCATCTGGACTCTGTTTTTCTTTTTAAAAAATTATTTTTTTATTGTGAAAATACCGTACAGAGGGGTTACAATTACATGGGCAAGGTAATGAGTACATTTTTTATCAAGCATTTTTGCCTCCTCCTTTGTTTCCCCTTCCCATCCCTTCCCATCTCCCCCCTCCATCCCCTCATCCCCCACCCCAAAGTTGTAAAGTTCGTTTTTCAACATAACGACTTGTACATCTCATTGTTGCAATGGGTCCACCTGTATCCCTATTTAAACAGTTTGCTTTTTCCCTTCCCCTCCACAAATTATACCAACATCAAATACAATGAAAACAAGGGTTATACCGTGGGGGAGGGACATACAAAGGAACAAAGAAATCATCTTATAAATATGTTAGAAACAATCGCAAGAAAAAAATACATTTGAATCCTTATTTGGGGGTTCATTTCATCTAACATCAATTTATCTGACCGTTTCTGCTTGTCTCGAACATATACTAGTAATTGCAAATAAGGGAAACCATGGCACATTTGGTCTTGTGTTGCAGGATCAGGCTAGTCAGTAAAAATCTGTGTACTTGGAAATAGAAGAGCAAGTCGGTTGTTTCTTCTCTTTTAACATTTCTTCTTTAGAGAAAAAAGTGCAAGAGATTCACAGAAAATGAAAGAACAGCATTTTATCACTAAACACATTTGGAGGTTTTGTTTTAAACTGATAGTAGGCGTAAATCCTTTGTTTTTTTTGCTAGCGCTCTACCACTTGAGCCACAGTGCCACTTCCAGCTTTTTTCTTTTTTGCTTATGTGGTGCTGAGGAATCGAACCCAGGGCCTCAGGCAT
>NW_012267265.1:7782014-7790429 GCF_000151885.1 Dipodomys ordii | reverse complement strand
GGCCTGAACTCTGGGCCTGGGCGCTGTCCCTCAGCTCTTCAGCTCAAGGCTAGCACTCTACCACTTGAGCCACAGCGCCACTTCCGGCTTTTTTCTTTTCGCTTATGTGGTGCTGAGGAATCGAACCCAGGGCCTCTGGCATGCAAGACATGCGCTCTACCACTGAGCCACCTTCCCAGCCCAACAACTCATCTTTTAATCTCCTCCTAGCCTATCCTTATTCAAATGAAGCAGCAAGGAAAATACAATTGTTTCCTGTATTTATTTTAAGAGATTTCTTGAGAGGTTATTCCACCAGCTTTGAGATATATCTAGTTTCTTGAAGGAAGAGGGTGGCCTGAGAGCAAGGCCCTACAGATATAAAACATGATTCTAAAGTGAGCTAAACTGCTGTAAAAAAAAAGATTTCTATTAATAACTTTTCTGGATTTGATGGATCACATCAGTGAGACAAATAAAAAGATGCTCTTGTGACTCAAAAAGGCAGTTGTTCTTTCTCAACACGGACAGGCCCATTATATTTGCCTCCCCAAACCCACTCACCAATGAGAAAGGCCTTTGGGGCCTCCAAAGCTATTGAAAATGGGTCTCTCTCTCTCAGGACAGAGGTCTGTATATGAATTCCTACAGCTATGGCCAATCCCTTTCACCAGAAATGCTGGCAAAAGAGCTAAGCTGGGACTTTCTATGATGCTAAAGAACAACAATACCAAAAAGCGAAGTGAAGAAAAAAATTGAGCTATGCTCTCTCTATTCACCAATGCCTGCTCTCTAGTCTCCACTTCCAACTCCCAAATCATGAAAAAAAAAAATTAAACAGGAAGAGGCAAGCAATGAATGAGATCAGCCCACCATTGAATGAGCACATGAAGATGGGCCGGAAGGGTATGTCGTTTCTTTGAGCTCATCTCACATGCAGCCAGCTGAATATAAATTTCCCTCTATCTCATCAAGCCCTCACTGTTTGGCCTCCTCTGACTGATATTGGCTCATCATACTTAATCTAGGGTGAAATTTCCTCGTCTGAGCTAAATTACTCGCAGCCATCAAGGGAAGCGATATTTATTTTTCGTGGGGCTAATGACCTGTCCCCCAGACCCACCCACTGATGGTTATTTACTGGGGCCCAGATGCTTGAGCTCAAAATGAGTGCTAATGTCAGCAGGTGCCATCCCTCATTCAGCTCAGTGATTGAATTGGAGCGATCCCATTGACATTGACTCTGTGACTTTTAAGGCCATTACCCTCAGCCAGAGATGAACCTCTCATCATGGCGATGACAGTGACAGCTGATTAGCGACAAATTACAAGCAGGAAGGTATAGAGGCTTTATTGGGCTGGGCAAGACCAGTAGTAAGGGTGAGAGGTGTGGGAAGAAAGAGCAGGAGGAAATGTGTTGTTTTAATGATTGTTAAGTATAGCTCCAATGAGTGTTTGTATTGTACCTGTTTCTTACATTCAAATATCATACATCTACTGACACTCATGACTCAATACAGAAACCTTGACCCAGCAAATTTATACATATATATATATATATATATATAGAAGCAATATAACATTTTAGAAAATAATATATACACTATTTAGGTTCAAAGACTTTGATTAAATAAATCAAATAAGTATTTTCTCCATTTTATATTTGAAATCACATGGACCAAAAGACTTTCAGAATTTATTTTTTAATTTGTTTAAACTGAGAGATTACATAGGTAGAGTGAAAATTGGATTGGTGCTTGACAACCATGAATTTAGAGTTCTAAACGTGATAAGAAATGTACTCATTACCTTGCTCATGTAACTGTAACCCTTCTGTACAATATTTTCACAATAAAAAACTTATTTTAAAAAATAAACCAAAGCTTATTGTTAAAAGCCGAGTTCATTTTTCCATTTCCTCATTAGACTTTAATTCAAAGCCTTTCTAGAATCTTATAGCTGAAATATAAAAATTACTTTTCTGAGCATTATGTGGAATTATTTCCCAAACATTCTTTTAAATAGAAAGCAGTTTTTTTCTTTGCTTTCTTTTAGTGGGTAATGGACTGGCTTGGAGTATCTATGTGTTGAAACGATTTAAAATCTTGATATGTAGAGTGTGAAAGTCTGACTGAGAATTATAGGCAATTTGAGATTTTGAAAGACAAACCTAAAGGCTCCAAATGACTCTGACATTGATTTTTGAGGCCTGGATACTTGTTTCTAAGTAGCAGTTGGATAAAAGCCCCATGTTTCCAGCACACACACACAAAAAAAAAACACTACTGAGAACTGGACTGCACAGCAGCAGAGCACTTCCACAGCATGACAGCTTGGCTGTCTGCCTTGTTCTCAGACATGTGGCAGTTGACCAAATGGTGACAGAGACAATGAATCGTCTGTTGAGAAAACTACCAGCACCCATTCACCAGTGCAATTCAAGGTTGTATGAACAAAATCAAGCGGGGAAATGTTTAGTATGTTCAATGCCTCTTAATCTTTCATCTCTCCTCTTCCAACTATCTTCTCCACAAGTGTTTTTCATGGCTTGATTTTCACATAATACTTCTTTTAGATGTATTACCTGAGTGGGATCCACTCCCAGCATATACCATCATGGCAATTCTTACATCTCTTTGAGCACGGTTGATGTTTAAACATTGACATGACTGTGAAGAGAGTGTGGTATCCTGGAACTACACAGTACCAGCAGCATGAGCTGGGTGTGCAAATCTTTTTCCAGTTCTGTGTTCACTGAGGTCACATCAGAAGCCTTGGGAATACTAGCATCATCAAAAATGGCAAGTGCTACACGTCAAGACTTGCTTTATATTTTGGGTTTCTTCTGTGTTCCCAGAGAGTTCAACATTTACTAGGACACCATTGTATAGAATGCTGTCTGTCTGTTTAGAAACATGTGAATGTTAGGCAAGGCCAGCAATCTAGGTATTTAGGGACAGTATGTGGAGTGAAATATGAGCATACTATTTGCATTTCTATCTTCTTACTGATGAATCCTTACTGTGAGAATCCATAGCAGATATTTTGGGTTGGTAGTAAAAAGGGCAAGAAGCATGCTTTGTAATGAAATATTACTACACACCACCCACGAAAGGATCCATAGATTTAATAATCACTGCCTTATCATAATAAGACATCTTATTTGCAGCAGTTTTTAATTCATCTGGTATTTGAAAGGAACTTTTTCTATGGATATGGACTTGTTTAGTATATTCTAATGAAAATGTGATTTCATGTATCCAAGTAAGAAAGGAAACCAACTGATCTACTGATCTTTTTGAACTTCATTAGTAAGTTTTTGCACCTGGTAAAACACTGAAAATCTTATAGATATATTTCAAGCAAGTGAATAATACTTTCCATTTCTAAAGGCACCAATCTTATCCATATGTGTTTGTGTGTGTGTGTGTATGTGTGTGTGTGTGTATCTGCTCTTTGTCTTATACTTTCCAAAGGTGTCAACTGCCACCTACACATGAACTGCATAGCCCCCTCCCAATCATAGCCTGCTTCCCATTGGACAGGTCCATTTTAATACCCAACAGGAAACTCACTCAACATGTCTCAGAAGCTACTCTCAGTCACCATGGTCTCCTGAATTTTTCATTCTCCTCTCTCTTCATCCTTATTTCAGAGAATGACCAGATCCCATTCCTAGACCCAAGTACCCAAGTACCATTCAAGAGATCTTTTATTTGTTTTATTTTAATTTCTTTCTTTTTTTTTAATGCTGGCCCTGAAGGCTTGAATTCAGGGCCTGGGTACTGTTCCTGAGCTTTTTGGCTCAAGGATAGTGCTCTACCACAGTGAGCCACAATGCTATTTAGTTGAGATAAGAGTCTCACAGACTTTCCTACCTGGTTGGTTATGAACCTCAATCCTCAGATCTCAGACTCATGAGTAGCCAGGATTACAGGCATGAGCCACCAGCACCCTTCTTAATGCCTTTCTGTCCTTCCCATTCACCTTCCCTAGTCAATAAACAGCAAAATCTTGTAAATATTATCTTTAACCCACACACTTTCCCACCCATGAAGCTACTAATATAATTCAAAGCACGGTCACATCCCAACCTTGATCAATCCACAACCTGCCAGTTTCCAGTTTTCATATACCCCACTCTGCTTTCCATTCAGCAGCCATGTCTTTAGAACAAAACCCTGGACAGTCATTCTTCTGCTCAAAATCCTTCAGTGCCTTCCAAAACCCTTAGTATGAGTGAAACCCTGGAGGACACTCTATTTTGGTGAGAAATCCACTTAGGTTTCTCAAACTAGCATATTAATTATGTCCACTATTTTATCTTCTATTCCTTCCAAGCACTGTGCACACGATAATAAATACGCACTAATTGCTTAGATGAGCACAATGGACTAAAAGTAACCTACAAGATGGTTGTCTGATCCCATTAAAAAAAAAAAACCTATGCCTTCAACGTAGTATGCACCTCCTCACATTTAGTCCTCCCTACCTATCCCTCTTCATGTTTTCTTGATATCTTTAATGTAATTTAAGCTTGCTTACCCATAAAAAACATATTCACCATTGGACTCAGCATAACAGTGTCTAACACACTTACATCTTGAGTTGAGGTTTTTGTTTCCCATACATTGTCCTGGTTCAATTCTGCAGCCAGATATCTCAGCCTTACCTGGACTGCTGCCTGTGCACGGCTGAGGTTCATGAAACTCTCCTGCTGGAGATTTTTCTCCAGAAGACAAAACGATGCTGTTCTGTGGATAAAGAAAACATCAAACACCATTTGAGAAGAGTCATTCTTTCCTGACTACAGGAGCTCATAACTATCTTGCACATTGCCAGCATAAGGGTTTATTGCCTAACCCCTTTCCCTCAATTCTTCTCAATCATAATCCACCCCTAAGGAAGTCAGAGAGATAAACGAAGTTCTGAAGAACCAAATTTGTAGTACGGAGTATGAAGGGAGGAACATGAGCAAAATTGTATGGGAAACCCCAGTGCAAAAGGAAATAGGCTGAGTTCAAAGGATAGAGGAGGACCAAAACAGGTTGGATCAGAGGCATCTTTCTGAGTCCAGATACAGAATCAGAAAAAAGGTAAAAATCATATTCAAGAGAAGGAGGAGGAAGAGTCAAACATTTTCAAAGTAGTATATTAGAGTGTACATTTTTGTCAGCAGGAAGCACTGAGAGTGTGAGTCAGCCCAGCCTAAAGAGACAGATGGGAATTCATGTGCATTGGGAACTGTGTGGTACTAATGACTCCTTATTAGCGATGTGACCCTGATTATCTATCTTTCCAAACTTCAGTTTCTTTACCTAAAAAACTAGAATTAATCCTCACACATACTTAATAGATCTGTTGTAAGAACTGAAAAAAACATGCATAAGTACTAGATCCATTATCAAATTCAGATTAATTGATACCCATGATTGATATTATTCCTATTAGTATTTAGTTTTATATTCATAAAAAAATCCCAGCTCACATCTATATAACATCTGTCTCCATCTTTTAATAGTAGTATTAGCTACTATTAAAAGTCTAGCGAGTTCAGCCATGGCTTTGGCCAGTCAATAATGAAACCACCTCATCCTCTCTCTTGAGCTTAAGTCTAATAAACAAATACAAAATTTAGACAGGTGGAGATAAAAATAAATATCAGTTATCATGGATAGAGTTGAGCTAGCAATGTGTGAAGTTGACAGGCACAAAAGGGGCTGACATGTCTCTGAATCAGACTCACATGCCTGGGTACTGGCCTGAGGATGGGCACAGTCAGAGCTGAGAAACCAAGTTCATGGCTGAGTAGAAGAGCTGACTTAGGTCTACACTCCCTAGGCATGCATGGAGGGGCCCAGTAGGCCAGCTTCTCTATATGTTCCAAATGTAGAGAGAGGCATGCAGTGCTTAGCTGACCAAGCTTCTTCCTTGGGACAAGAAGAATAGGGAGAAACATTTCCTCTAAAATATCTATAGCCATGGTGCCCCAAAATGCTTGGCTCATATCCCACCACAGAGTATGCATTCTTCACTCCACAAAAGCCCATGCAAGCATGAACTTCATTAAACTAGCTCTGCGTTCTTGAAAGGAATTATTATTGAAGTATTTGATTGTGTAGTTTATGAGAGACCCGTGAAAGACAGTGCATTTTCTATAATGGCCTTTGTACACACCCTTATTCCTTCAACTTGTTACTGGCTATTTTCTCACACAATAGCTTAGACTCGAACTGCTCCTCTCTGGTATCTTAACAAAACTCAAATTCTCAACAACGGTTTGTGGGTTTTTTTTTTTTTGGATGCAAAGAACAAGTCCTCTGAGAACCATCCTTACTGAACCAAGAATTCCCAAATTGATTGAACTCCTGCCAGCCTCCTCTTGCTACAATTGTATGCACTCTACAGTTTTGTCCAGATTGAAATGCTCCTTCAGAGTCCTCAAGCCCAATATTTTCAAACCAAAGCTTGAGCTAACGGCGCTGTGGGTTTTTTTGTTTGCGTTTTCTTCTCATTAGTATTCTATATGGGGTCATTTTACCAGATTGATGGGCTCAAACTGGTCCATGTTGAACAGTCATTGTAATGCATTTTAAACAAACACAGTACATGAAATCTATCAAAACAAGGCCATGCTGAAAATATAAAATGCTACAAACAAAGGGGGCTCTTGGTTTTACAAATAAACTGACTACCCTTAAATGGTCCTCATAGGGTGAAGCCATTGCCACCTACTAAGAAAGTTCTATGAACCTCAGTGTGATTTTTTCCCAACCCTAGGGCTTGAACTCAGGGTCTGGGTACTGTCCCTGTGTCCCTAAACTTTTTTGTTCACAAGCTTAGTGCTCTACCAATCAAGCCATAGCTCCACTTCTGGCTTTGGGGTGGTTAATTATTGATAAGAGTCTCACAGAGTTTCCTGCCTGAGCTGGCTTCAAACCCTGATCCTCAGATCTCAGTCTCCTGAGGTGCTAGGATTACAGGCATGAGCCATCAATGCCTGGTTTCATTATGATATCCTAAGTTTGACATAGCAAAATCATGAATGTTAAAGGATTCACAAGAAAGAAAACATGAGGATACTGAATAGAAACTCACTTGATTTCTCAAATCAAAATGATCCACTTACTCACAGTACTCACTTCAACAAGTCAAATTATTATTTGCATACAACCACTTTTGTGACCTAAAAAGCAAATGATAAAAAATGACAATGATGATGCATTGTCATTTATTGATGCTTCAGATGATGATGCCTTAGTCTCAGTACCTTAGTCTCTGAGACTAACCAGGTGAAATTTAAAATAGTGGTATTATCAGAGATTGAGTCTATGACCCTTAGAGAAGCCCATTCACCATGGTAAGTTAGTGAGACTGAGCATGCTAGCAAGAATTACCCTCCTCGCCATTCCGAATGGTCAATTTGGATGACATTTTTTGGGCATCTCTGCTGATTCCATGACTGTAACTTGTACACCGTCCACAAATCCCCATCTGCAGCTACAGATGGTCCACAATTTTTCCAGTGTTTATAACAGCTCCTGGGGTGGGGGTGGGGAATGAAGATTTCCTAGCCAAGCTGCCCTAGTCAGGTGAGTGCTTAGTTCCATTGACCTACAGTGCAGCCAAACAACAAGTTTACAGAACTATTTTTATTCAGTGCTGCCAAACCTTGTCTCAAGAATTATGCTGCAGATACACACAAACACTACATAGCAGAATATCATCTTTGGTTCATTACACACTACTGATCTTTAAAAATTATTGAATGAGAGAATGGTTTGATTTTAGAATAATTTATGCTTTCAGTTATGACTGTAACTACAATCCAGTTGCCACTGGCTAGAGTAACTAACATTTTAACAATTAAAATTCACTTCCTCCATCACTCTAGGCCATAAAAAGTATTCAGTAGCCACATAGAACTAGTGACTACTATATGGAGTTGGTAAGAGATTGCTTCTCTTGCAGGAATTCTCTACAAGAAAAACACCTTTGCTAACAGTGGTTATTCTTTCTAAAGTTTTTGTAGACTCTTAGCATTTGTACAAGTATACAGTTCCTTCTTTCCCTATCATATAATCAGCCTACAGAACTTTTACAAGTGTACCAGTAAGTCCTTTTTAGAAGACAAAAAGCAACTCTACAAACAAATATTAAAAAATCCAGGGACAATTAAGTAATATCATTAATTGTAAGACTCAATTCCTGTACATAATTGAGAAGAGATATAAATATAAGACAAACATTGCTCCATTAATTGTTTTATCTGCCCCAACCCTATTTGCAGTTAACTAGGATGGACTTCTCGATCTACCTTACTTCATGAATATAATACTCAAGGGCTGGGAAGGTGGCTCAGTGGTAGAGCGCTTGCCTTGCATGCCTGAGGTCCTGGGTTCGATTCCTCAGCACCACATAAGCAAAAAGAAAAAA
>NW_012267265.1:7780479-7781964 GCF_000151885.1 Dipodomys ordii | reverse complement strand
ACCGAAAAAAAAAAAAAAAAAAAAATCAATTTACAGAACTGATTTAGAGAATGTACTGTTAATATTACGATCATTATAAACTAGTTTGGGGGACTCTTTTTTTAGATGGAGCCTTGTTATGTAGCCCAGGCTGGGACCAAACTCATAACCCTCCAGCCTCCATCTCCTGGGTGTTGGGACTACAAGGTGTACCACCACACCTAGAATAAAGGGATTATTTTTTTAATGGAAGGCACCCCAAAGGATTTAGTACAGGGTGCTTAGCTTTAAAAGCACTTCAAACTTTTAAGAAAACATTTGCTACTACTATAATGAACATTACAAACTTCATAATATAGTCAGATTTTCTGTGGTTTACTTTAGCCATGGGTCTGACCTACCTAGGTATTCACCATGTCATTGTGCACTGTAGCATCCCTGTCTACAAGATAAAGGATGGGGCATTTGTGTTATTAAGTGTGTGTGTATACATGAGGTTTCATATATAAAGTGCTTGTTTCCAAACTCCAAAATCAAGAATTTCTCTTCCCTCAGCCTAGAGAATAGAGAAAAACATGGAATATTTTAATAAGCAAATTATCCCAAAATGTCTTTCAACCATGGATTATGATTTTTTTTTCTTCCTGCTACTACCCTCAAACAAATAAGCTAAATGTATTTCTCTTTCCATGGTGAATAATCAGAAGTAAAAGTGACATATTCTAAATTCCAGAACACAGCTTAAAAAGAAACACTGGAAGCATGAATAATACAAAAATATTAAATATCGGGCTGGGAAGGTGGCTCAGTGGTAGAGCGCTTGCCTTGCATGCCTGAGGTCCTGGGTTCGATTCCCAGCACCACATAAGCAAAAAGAAAAAAGCCGGAAGTGGCGCTGTGGCTCAAGTGGTAGAGTGCTAGCCTTGAGCTGAAGAGCTGAGGGACAGCGCCCAGGCCCAGAGTTCAGGCCCCACGACCGGACCCCCCAAAAAAAATTAAATATCTTTACTGGAGTCCACATTTTACTATACTCTAAAACTTCAGCTCTATTTTATTCACATCTTTCTTTCTAGGATGGAGAAACAGGATATATTTCCTCAATGGGAAGAAAAACAGATTTTGTTATCTAAAGCTAAAGGAAAAAGTTCTCACCTTCATGAGGTACTGTTTAAAATTAGGATCCACTTTTTGCACCAACTGATCTTCTAAACTGAAAATACACTACCTCTTCCTACTTTTTCAGTATAATCCTTCTAATGATCAAACCTAAACTATGTCTTTTCCAGAGTCAATAAACACATTCCAGCTACCCTATATTATATAACTTAAAGTAAGTAACTTAAGCCAAGTAACTTAAAGTAAAATCTACATCTGAATTCATCTGAGCACTCTTAACAATAGGTTCAACAATACAGACTTTAAGATAAAAAAAAAAAACATGGAATTCTATGCCTCCTCCCCGAATTAGAGAGGTGTATATACAAGATGCAGAGCACCGACATCAAA
>NW_012267265.1:7733080-7769908 GCF_000151885.1 Dipodomys ordii | reverse complement strand
CGGAAGTGGCGCTGTGGCTCAAGTGGTAGAGCACTAGCCTTGAGCTGAAGAGCTGAGGGACAGTGCCCAGGCCCAGAGTTCAGGCTCCATGACCGGACCCAAAAAAAAAAAAAAAAAAGAATATAATACTCAGTGTAATGGTGAGAAATTCCTACTCTGACCTTGAACTAGCTACACAATAGGTATATTGATTTTTATCATAACCACATCATTTTAATCTTGAGAAAATTAGTGAGTAGAGAATGTTAACTTCAAAATAATTTAACAGAACCATGGTCTGGGCAATATCTGTCTATCAACAACTATTTAACCCCAGTCATTAGGCTAGATCTCCTGTTGCTAAGTTAAGTGCTTTATGAAAGATCATGTAATTTATCCAAGGACCAGTAAACACACTTGAGTTTTAATCATTTAACCCTTCCATGTGTTCATGACATTAGCAAGAAATATGCGCCATTAGCTACACCAGACATTGGCTTCCCAAAGCTGATACTTTCAATAACTTAAAACCACCAATAATAAAGACAAACTTCTTGTTAATCCAGGAAAAATTTTACTTACTCATCAGACACTGTAAGTGGCAACTTAAAGTACATTCTTAAACACAAACAAAAAAGTTTGACAAACAATGCCTGTAACGTTCATTTATTATCAATAGTTGTCATCTTACTTTGCAAGCCGAAAAGGTCAAAAGCTATGTACATATGACTATATAAGATGATGCTAAGCAAAATGAACTCCAAGTTAGGGACACAGAGGTTTTATCTTTGTTGTTGTTGTTTTTAATGTACTTATAATGTACTGTGCCTTTGTTTCTTTTGTATGTTCTTCCCTATGGTATAACCCCTGTTTTCACTGCATTTGATTCCATTGCCCTGCATCTTGTATATACATTTTTCTAATTTGGGGAGGGGAAGGGAAATAACAAAATGCTGAAATAAGGAAGCATGCTGACCCATTGTAACAATGATGTTGAAAATAAACTTTACAGCTTGGGTGCGGGGGGGGGGGGGAAGATTTGAGGAGGTGGGGAAGGAAAGGATAGTAGGGGAAAAACAAAGAAGGGTGTAACAATGCTTGGTAGAAAATGTACTCATTACCTTACTCGTGTAACTGCAACCCCTTTGTACAGTGCATTTACAATAAAAAGTTATTAAAAATGAAGTATTGATATTACAATATTCAAAGGGTGGTCATGGATCAAGGTAAGTACAATGCTGTACTTATAAACTTATTTGTTAAATGATAACTTTTATACAACTATTTAAAGATAATTTTTAAAGATAATAAAAAATAAACCAGGTAGCAATGGCCCATACCTTTAATCCTAGCTACTCAGGAGGCTGAGATCTAAGAATCAGTTTGAAGCCAGCTCCAATAGAGAATCATCTCCAATTAACCACAAAAAGCTGCAAGTGGTGCTGTGGCTTAAGTGGAAGAATGCTAGCCTTGAGCACAATGAGGCTCACCCAGGCCCAGAGTCCAGGCTCAAATAATAATTTTTATATAGAAAATAATTAAAATAACATATTATTACTACTACAACCTTACATGCAAGATGGACTGGCATGCATGCTAATAAATTAAGTCCTCCATCAAGGATTCAATTGCACAGATTTTCACAAGAAAACTGACTCAAGTTGTTAGTACCATTAACAAAATTCCCTTTCTGCCAACTCTTGTACTTCCTGCTAATGTGCCAACTGGTTATCATCTTCCATAGTTGAGCTGCACTTCAACAGTTAAAGAGGCATAAAAAGATTGGTAATTTTACAGGGATTTCATAAAAGCAAAAGGAACTGTATGCCTTTGCATGCATATAGAAGATGTAATAAACATTCTCTTGAAAAGACAGGATTATGTTACAAAAGACCATGTGCCGGGTAATAGAATCTTTACAGAGACAATATCTGAACAACTAGCCCACTTCTAGTAATTAGACTTCTAATCATCACATAGAAATCATACTTTTGTTAATATTCATGTCATTACCCTATTTCAAATCTGTTTGAACACTACTGCACAAGGCATCCCTGTATAACTGTGTATGTTAAGCATGGAACGATTTTAAAAAGAAATATTCATAGAATACTACATATATTTGTACATTTATTTAAATACTATAGTCATTGGGGGGTCTGGTTGTGGTACCTGAATTCTGGGCATGGGCGCTGTCCCCCAGCTCTTCAGCTCAAGGCTAGCGCTCTACCACTTGAGCCACAGCACCACTTCCAGCTTTTTTCTTTTTGCTTATGTGGTGCTGAGGTATTGAACCCAGGGCCTCAGGCATGCAAGGGAAGCATTCTACCACTGAGCCACCTTCCCAGCCCTAGTCATTTATTTTTCAAATAACCAGAATATGATGTTTTTCTGCCAAACAATAGTAAGATCTTTTTTTTAGAAAAGGGACTTTGGAAAAATATATTCAGGGCAGGAAAAGATGGCAGACTAGAAGCATTTACTGACTTGACTCCATAAATTAAAAGAGTCTGGTAACATAGGAGATTCTGAAAACAGAAAAATAAAAACTGACCAGGAAGCAAGAAGGGAGGAAGACAGAAAATCACAGAGAAACAGAGAGAAGCACAAAAAGCAGTAATGGGTTTCAAGCCCACACTTGCTTTCCTAGAAAATGATCAGAACCTGAAGAATCTACTGAAGGTAAAATAAGTATACATATACAAGTAATTGCTACATGGCTGTATGCAAGTGTACACAAATGTATCAACCAGAGTATGGTATCTTCAAGGGAGACTTCAAATTGTGTAAGTTTTTAGAAAACAAACTCATAGTCCAACAAAATGAATACCAGGAAATTGGTACTCAAAAACAGTATGGGGTCTAGTGAAGATCTTCTCCCAATCTGTGACCTTTCTATTAATCTTGCTAGCTATGTTGTTTGCCATGCAGAAGCTCTGCAATTTCATGCAATCCCATTTGTCCAACCTTTCTTTGATTTCGTGAAGGGTCCCATATCTAAAATATACCTGGAACTCAAAAAATTAAATCCCCCAACAACAAATCTTCAAAGAAACAACTGCCCAATAAATAAGTGGGCTAAAGACTTAAGGAGAAACTTCTCTGAAGAGGAAAGAAGGATGGCCAATAGACACATGAAGAAATGCTCAACCTCCCTAGCCATAAAAGGAATTCAAATCAAAACAGCATTGAGATACCACCTCACCCCAGTTAGAATGACTATAATCAAGAACTCTAATAACAACAGATGCTTGAGGGGATGTGGACAGAAGGCAACCTTCCTGCATTGTTGGTGGGATTGTAAATTGTTCAACCACTTTGGAAAGCAGTATGGAGGTTCCTCAAAAGACTCCACATAGAGCTCTCCTATGACCCAGCAATCCCACTTGTGGGTATTTACCCAAATGATCACAAACAAGGCCACACTAAAGCTACCAGCACAACTATGTTTATTGCAGCACTATTTAATATAGCTAAGATATGGAACCAACCCAGTTGCCCCTCCGTAGATGAATGGATAAAGAAAATGTGGTATATATACACAATGGAATTCTATGCCTCCATCAGAAAGAATGACATTGCCCCATTTGTTAGGAAATGGAAAGACTTGGAAAAAATTATATTAAGTGAAGTAAGCCAGGCCCAAAGAAACTTAGGTCCCATGGTTTCCCTTATTTGCAATAACTAGTATATGTCTGAGTCAAGCAGAAAAGGTCAGATAAGTTGATGTTAGAGAAATGAACCCTAAGATATGTATTCAAATGTTTTTTTTTCTTTCAGGTGATTGTTTCCAGCACATTTTTAAGATTATTTCTTTGTTGCTTTGTATGTCCCTCCCCCATGGTATAACCCCTGCTTTGACTGTATTTGATGTTGGTATAATTTGTGGAGGGGAAGGGAAAAAAATCGTTTAAATAGGGATACAGGTGGACCCATTGCAACAAGGAGATGTACAAGCCGTTATGTGGAAAAACGAACTTTACAACTTTGGTGGGGGGGGAGGAGGATTGGGTAGGGAGTCGGGGGGAGGATGTGAAGGGTAAAAAAAGGAGGAGGCTACAATGCTTGATAAGAAATGTACTCATTATCTTGCCCATGTAATTGTAACCCCTCTGTACAGTATTTTCACAATAAAAAAAAAAGAAACTTAAAGAAAAAAAAAGAGTATGGCGGCAGTTTAAGGGAAAGTAGGAAAATGAAGAGAAGAAGAGGATGGAAAATACAGACATAATATTCAAGGTGAAACTAAGAAAATTGAGAAAAGAGGTTGAGTTGGGAGGGATGGGGGAGAATGATGAAAGGGCTGACGTCAATCATGGTGCATTGTACTTAAAACTGATCTGTTGAATGCTAACTCCTTTATAAAACTAC
The DNA here is from genome assembly GCF_000151885.1 of Dipodomys ordii. Classification (NCBI taxonomy): domain Eukaryota; kingdom Metazoa; phylum Chordata; class Mammalia; order Rodentia; family Heteromyidae; genus Dipodomys; species Dipodomys ordii. The sequence goes on along the minus strand of NW_012267265.1, from coordinate 7,765,558 downwards.
TTAAAGATAATAAAATATTTTTAAATAAAGGTAAAATAATCTGGGGCTCATGTTTATAATTCTAGCTACTCAGGAATCTGAGATCTGGAGGAATACAGTTCAAAGTTGGCCCATGCAGAAATGTCAGAGAGACTCTGTCTCCAAAATTCCCAGTAAATAGCAGGGCTGGAACTGTGATTCAGATGGCAGAGCCAAGTGAATGAGCATAAAGCCCAAGGCCAGATCCTAGAACTGCCGAAGGAAAAATAAAAGTAAAATGGTGCTCTTTACCACAAACCATCAGTTCTACCTGCAAGATAAATCTACACAACTCTCAGGCCTTAAGCTCAATGGAAGCCTTTGAGGGACAGTGAGTGAGTGTCTCTGGATGAAGACTAGCATTGGTGGAGAAAGTCATTCTGTCGTTCATTTATTTTAGAGGACAAGAGCAAAGGCTACTTCTTGATGCCTATTGTTTGGAGCTGAGATATTGGGAGCTTGAGGGCAAGACACATACCTTGATGATTGTTCCTAGCAAAGATATACTTCATAACCAGAGGAGAAATAAAACTAAAACGTAGTAAGCGAAAGGTAAAGTAATTCATGACACAAACCCAAACAATATAAGGGATGTTTCATAGAATAATTTGCTCAAAAGAGGAAGAGAAATCCAATCTTTAAAGTACAAGGAAAAAATAAATCCCATTAGGCAAGTTAGACTAGCAAATGAGGATTAGGAAAGAAGCAGACATCATTGAAATAACAGAATGACAGGAAATTCTATATACTGCTCAAAATTAATACTGAATAATAATGGTTTCAGTTCTCCAATCAAAATACATAATGGCAGGTTGAGTAAAAAGCAATACCCAGCCATTTGTTGAACATAAGAAACATAACTCACTAAAGCCAAACACTGGTTTAGGGTAAAAGGAAATGGGAAATATTTGCCAAGCAAATGGATACCTTAGGTGAAAGTAGCTATAATCATAACATAAACTTTTTAAACTTTGTCAGGAGACAAAGTAAACCATTTCATATTAATCAATGGAACAATCCATCAAAAAGAAAGAACAATTATTAACTTATGTACACACAATGGTACACCCAATATCATTAAATGCTACTAAGTACAGGACCTAACACAAGTATCAATGAATAACTTCAATACCACAGTCTCACCAATATAGATAGATAACCAAAACAAGCAAAAAAAATCAATCAAGAAAATTTAAAAATAACACCATAGGCAAATGAACTTAACAAATATCTATATAATATTTTATTACATATTCACAGGATAAATTCTTCTTAGCAGCCCAAGGAATATTATTCATAGTTTAAGACATACTTTAAGACATAAAGCAAGTCTTAGCAAACATAATAAATTTGAAACTACTATAAGTATTTCCCCTAAAGTTAGGAGAGAAAAAAAAGGATGTACTCTCTTACTATTCTTATTTAATATAGAACTGGAATTCCTAGTCAGAGCATAAGGCACAAAGATATAAAGGGATACATACAGGGAAGAAGCAAGTCAAACTATCCTTCTTTGCAGGTGATATGATCTTATACTTTAAAAACACTAAACATTCCACCAAAAATTCCTAGATTTGTTGAACACTTTTGACAACATAAGAGCACATAAAAGCAACATACAAAAATCAGTAACTTTCAAAATATTAACAATGAGTACGCTGAGAAAGAAATCAGAAAAATAGTCTAAAAATGCATAAGTATAAACTTATCTATTCAGATGAAAAACTTCTACAATAAAACTATAAACCACAGAAAAAAGAAATTGAAGATTGTACCAGAATATAGGAAGACTTCTCATGTACATGGATCAGCACAATTAATATTGTAAAAACAGCTGTACTACCAAAAGCAGTTTACAGAATTAATGTAATGCCCATTAAAATATCAATGTCATTCTTTACAGAAATAGAAAAAAATCAATGTTAAAATTCATATTGAATCATAAAACCCAAATAGCAAAATCAGTCCTGAAAAAAAGAGTAATGATATATATGTGTATAAATAATATATATAATATATGTATATATAAAGATAGCATAATAATCACTGTTTGAAAAAGTGGAGAAAAGGGATTATGAGAATATGGTGAAGGACTGAATTTGTTCAAAATATACTCTATACAATTATGGAATTATCACAAAATACTCTTGTATTTTGGATAACATATATAAATTATAATGTACTATAATTATGTATGTATGTATTATTATGTTATTATAAATGTATGATTATAAATGTATAGTGATTCCAAAATTTAAAAAAAATTAAAAATAAAAAAATATATTCAATGTTGCCCTTAGAGGTAGGTGGCATTTATTAATAATTTTTATGAATCACTGTGAAGGTAGAAAAATGTATTTGTTAACATTGAAATCATTTGTTTTACAAGAAGGAATTTAATACTTTTAATTAAAAAATTTATTTAAGGGGAAAAACAAATCGTTTAAATAGGGATACAGGTGGACCCATTGCAACAATGAGATGTACAAGTCCTTATGTTGAAAAACGAACTTTACAACTTTGGTGGGGGGGAGGGGGAGCGGGGAGGATTGAGTGGGGGGGGCAGGGGGAGGATGGGAAGAGATGGGAAAGGGAAACAAAGGAGGAGGCTACAATGCTTGATAAGAAATGTACTCATTATCTTGCCCATGTAATTGTAACCCCTCTGTACAGTATTTTCACAATTAAAAAATAAATAAATAAATAAAAATTTTATTTAAGGACATGACATTTTTGTAACAAGTTATAAAAGATGTAACAAGTTATAAAAGATGTAAACTATGGAAGTATTTATTTAATCATCCATTCATTCAGGAGATAGTTGTTAGATGTCTGTTTTGTGCCTGAGGGCTTGACAGTAATTAAAAGTCAGGATGGCCTTAATTTAACTTACCAATGCAAAACAATAGCAATAAAAATAACAAGAATTTTTGTGAATTGGATACATTTATACAAATTTCATATTTAAAATTAAACATAAAAATAATCATGAAAGAACTACAAAAGGACAGTAAACACAAGATAATAAACAGTCTATAAGTAAAACAAGCTCTGGAAATAAATAGACAATAAAAATGAAAGAGAAAGCCAATAATAGACCCAAAACTATGTAACATGGATGACATTTCAAGTCTTTAAAGTAGAAAATGACCTAACAATTATTTCTGTACTACTAGATACCTAAGTGAAAATATACACAGAACTATATCACATATTATGCACAAAATAAACTCAAAAGGACTCTAGCTACAAAGGTAAATAAAAAAATTTTAAGTCCAAAACACATATACTAGAAAATAGTATATGAAAAAACATATAATGCTTCTCAGAGAGAGAACAGATAAAGAAAATGCAGTATATACATATTGTAGAATATTATTCAATTTTAAAAAGTAAGAAAATTCTTCCATATGAATAACTGGATGAACTTGGAAGATATGACACTAAGTGAATCACTAGAAACAAATATTGTATAATCCTACTTATATAAGGTATCTAAGGCAGTCATACATACATACATACATATACTTACATAGATAGATACAGAGAAAGATGTAGGATAATGCATAGAGAGCAAAACAGCTGGTGTCAATCCAAGAGAAAATAAGGAGTTTCTGTTCATTGTGTCTAAAGTTTCAGTAATACAAGATGAATACATACATTTTAGAGATCCTCTGTACCACACTGTACCTAGAGTTAACAGTAATATACTTAAGCTTTTGCTAAGGAACTAGACCTCATGTTAACTGTTCTTTCTTTACTGTTTTGACTGAACTGTGGTTTGGACTCAATACTTTGCATTTGCTAGACAGGTTCCCAACCACTTGAGCCATGCCTGCGCCTTTTTTCTTTAGCTATTTTTTTTTCAAATAAAGTCTCAACTTTATACCTCAGCTAGCAATTCTCCTATCCATGCTCACCACCTGCCCTAGCTTTTACTGAATAAGAGAAGATTAGTTGAACTTGTTACCCCAGGCTGCCCAAACCATGATGTTCCCAATCTGATTTCTGATTATAAGTGTGAGCTACTATTGTAGGCCATGTTTTGGTGTAGAAAATTTTGAATTTAAATTTCAAAGAAAAGAATGTAAAAGAAGTTTCCCTTCTCTCTCCAACATTATCTAACCACATTGCCCAGCCCAGGCTTTCCTCAGACTCGTGATCCTAGCAGTATTGTTTTTAACAGTGGAAACTGAATCCTTTAATGGCCATCTAAAGGACAGTAGCTATGTAGGTTTATGACACATTGTTACAATAGAGTACTCCTCATCATTAAAAATGAACCACCTATAGATATGCATATTTACAAGACACATACCAAAAAACTACTCTTCAGAATGCATACAATAATGTTAGCATTATTTCAGGTGTTAAGTCCTATTAATAATAGCATGGGAATACACACCTGGTAAAGATATGATAAATTGCATTGAAATAATAAGATTAAATTCAGACATTAGCATGGAAAACTCCTGTATTTGAAGTATTTTATTTCTTAAAGTAGATGATAGTCATGAGCATATTTTTAAATTGTATGTGTATAAATATATATATATATATATGTAAAACTTTTCATCATCCATTTTGTTTAAAAGAGTAAGGTCAGCCTGGGAGTGATTTGAGTTTGTAGGCATATTACACCAGATAAGCAGATGACATGAGAATCACTGTATAGATTGATAGATCGGTCATAGATAGATAGATAGATAGATAGATAGATAGATAGATAGATAGATAGATAATATACATCTATATTATAACATGAGAAGGCTCAAGGATGGCAACAATCAGAATTCAGCAGAATACAGCAGACAGAGGAAAAGCCATAATTTGGATTCTCTAGACCTCAGATGACAACTGTCTTACCTAAGATTTGGAAAATAAAAATTGCAACACTTGGTATCCTTCTGCCCTTTTATATTTAAAAAGATATTACAAAGAAAACTCTATATTCAGGACACTAGATAAACTTCATGTGCCTGAATCATATACATCTGTGTCTCACATGATTAAAAAAGTGTTCTTGAGATAACAACACCAACAAATAGAAAGCTCCTCTTATCTTCCCCACCTGGAAAAGCTCACATTTCAGACTACACCCTTTTCATTTGGGGTGACAAAAAAAGTTAAGTTTTATTACTGTAATGCATGACTTTCTATTCCTCCAAGCATATAATATTTATTTATTTTAGATTTAACCAGTTGGCAGTGACTTCTGTTCTCAGCATGACTGACTAAAATTAAGAGTCCATGCAGAGTGTGTCTCTCCCACCCAGACTAGCCTCTAGCATTCCTGCTGTTACTTTGAATTCTCATCTATCAAGGAAACTGTCTGAGTTGTTGCTTTCTGCATGTCTAGAGTGTCTACATGCATACATGGTTACAATTATATTTGTCAATGTCTCCATTGATAATGAAAAAGCATTTCATTGAGAATTACATTTTTAGGAGATTTTTTACAGTGATTATTTTTTATATAAATCTATGTTCTTAGTTATCAAAACAAGGGGAAAATTTTGTTATCTATGTAGTTTTTTAAAAACTTAAAGATATTATAGGAGAGATGGGAGTTCACCTGTACTTTCCATTATACCAAACTGTCCTTATTTGTAGTAGGCTCAGGTTTCAGCAAACCAACTGATGAAACATTTCATACTATGTTTGTAACCAAATAGAAGTCTGTGCATTCGATTAGCTAGTTCAGGTAATAAAATCACTAAGTATCTGAGTAATACTGGTAACTGATAAAGAGATGGTACCTGAAAAAGCAGGTTGATCCAGTAGCTGGTATCTCTGCATATAATCCTGGCTGTTTAGGATATTGGGATCTGGCAGTTCAAAGACAGCCCAGGCAGAAAAGTCTGTAAGACCCCATCTGTCAAATAATCAGCAAAAAGCCAAGACAGAGAGGTGTCTCAAATGGTAAAGTGCTAACCAAGCAAGCAAGCAGGACAAGTACAAGGCTCTTAGTTTGAACTCTGAGCTTAATACTGAAAAAAGAAAAGCAAAAAAACAAAACAACAAAACAAAACAAAACATAAAAGAACAGATTGACCTCAGGGATTATACTAAGTCATACCCACTTGGGAAAAAGTCACAAGACACTATCTAAAAGGAATATCCTAAAGCAAAGAGAAATACAGATGTGTCTCAAATGCTAGAGTATGACAAAGGAAAAAGCAAAACAAAACGTTTTGTTTCCAAGTCTTGGAGTTTATTTCAATAAATATTATTTTATATGATCAAATGCGCAAAGCTACTGATTCTTCTAAGTCCTCTCCTAAGAACAACCTCCTTTGGTTTTGCTGTGTAAATGTCTAGAGTCTTTTTTAATTTATCATGTCCAAGTGTATTTTTTGTCTTTTACTTTTGGTTTACTTATAGATTTATAGTCACATTCTAGTTACAATTGAGGAAGACCATGCAACCTATGTTTTATGTACCTTTTGTCTTGTATGTAAGTCTATCTCTATTGGTGAGGGAAAGGGGAGACACAGAAAAGGTGGGACAAAGGGTGAACAAATAAAGCAGAGATATTCTCTAGACACTATGTTCAAAATGAGCTATACAACTTGTGGGGTTGGGAGTCTGGAAGGAAACACTGGGAGAAAATAAGGAAAGAGGTGGCACTGTTCAAAAAGAAATGTGCATATTACCTGACTTATATAACAGTAATCCCTCTGTACATCACCTTTACAATAACAATTTTTAAAAATGGTAGAGTGCTTACCTAGCAAGTACAGGCCCTAAATTCAAGCCCCAATGGTGCCAGAATAAAAACAGAGGTCAGGTTCTATAGAGTGTGGAAAATGAAACTGTATGTGCACCCTACTCAGAAAACTACAAGTTATTTTTTTGCAGAAGTTAATACCTAACATTAAATTTTTCATTATCCATTTTAGAAACATTTTCTAACACAACTTGTCCAATAATCTTAGGCAATGGCAGGCATTTGCCAGACTTTTGAGGTTAAATTGAATATTATATGTAATTGAATATTATACTTCTTGTAAAGCACCCACATCATAAGATATCTATAGCTTGAGGAATTTTTCACATTCTGAATATACATATGTAAATTATGCCCCAGTCAAACTGAATTCCCAGCACTCAGAAATTGGAGCAAGAGGATCATGAGCCCTCACAGGAGAGTTATGTAAATGAGACCTGAGGGCTGGGGGAGGAGGAGGAAGAAGAATATGGATGTCTACATAACACTTTTTATAAGGATATTATAGGGACAACACCCCTCCTGATTATTGCCTTTCTACCTTTTGTTATAAAGAGAATCATGTTACAAAAAGCCAAAGTGATTTAATCAAGTATAACAGTGAGAACAAAGGAGAATATTCTTAAGAGAGGATCACAAAGGCTCAGTAGCTATGTGGATATGATCATATAAAATGATGCTTATCAAAATGTACTCCAAGAAATGGAAACAAATGGTTTCTTATTGTACTGTATGCAGTTATTTCTTTCTTCCTTCAATTTATTCCTTTTGTCACTGTTTTTTATTTCGGTACCCTTTGTCTTATATATGTTTATCTGATTTGACGAGGGCAAGGGGCAGCATAGAAATGCCAGGACAAAGGATGAACAAATTCAGCAGTGATAATCACTAGACACTATGTTGGAAATAAACATAGGGAGTCAGGAGGGGAAAAACATATAGAAAATGAAAGAGAGGGTGACACTGCTCAAAAAGAAATCTACTTATGACCTGACTTTTGTAACTGTATACCCTTTTACATCACCTTTACAATAAAATTTAGATTAAAAAAATCAAAGTTCTTGACAACTTCCTGTCCTTGTGTCACACAGACAAATAATCTCCTCTACATCTTCTTTGAAATGCTAGCTTTTGAACCCTGGCAAAACAGCTGAAACATTCACTAAAGGAAAGAGACTTTTAAACCAATAGCTAGAAGAGAAATACTAAAATAATATAATTCTGATAACTGCCAGATATTTTAAACCAATAGCTAGAAGAGAAATACTAAAATAATATAATTCTGATAACTGCCAGATAATAAAGTAGTTCTTATGAAGAAATGGTGTGCTTCTTAAGAAAAGTTAATGCAAGTGGAGTGTCTATCTATTTCTCTCAGATTAGCTTGTAAGGTGTATTAAGTAGGTAGGTTTTATTAGGTAGCCGATGAAGAGAACACCCCGTGCTATTCAGGCAGGAAAAGAAGTTTATATTTACCGAACTGCTGCCCCCGCCATGCATGGTGGAGAGGCATGGCTGAAAAGGAAAGGGGCGACCCACTCCTGGGCCAGGATTTATCTAGGCCAGGGACCGGAAGAGGTGTGGTCAGGTGGGGGGGGAGAAGATGTGGCCACACTGGATCTGGATCTGACCTCAGAGTCTGGGACCCTCCTAAGGTCAGATGGGAGGCATGTGACCAGAAGCAGCCCGGGATGTGACCTAGCAGGAGGGGGAGGTGACTACTTCCAGGTGTTTCCTTGGTAGCACAGATACTGGGTGGAACTTAGCCAAGAGGTTGGGAGGGGTCTTCACAGGGCCTGCTTGGCCCAGGCAGACCTAACAAGCTGACATTTCCTGAGGTTTCTCTCCATTGACTCTTTTTATCTTAAGGGAGAAGAATCTGTCATATATGGCTGACTTTCAGAATTATTGCCTCACATCTTCCAAAGACTGTATATATAACAAGCATGGTCAAAAAAGTATTATAAAAAAACAAAAGTTTCTAATGTAGAACAATTTAGTATTCTGACAGCAGTGCACAGATCAGAATTTATATAAGACAGAGGGCTTTTTAATGGTTGTATATTATGCCAAAGTATTTCATATAGCTAACTAACCTAAGACAGGGGAAGACTTACAATTATCTAGAGGGGAGAAAATAAACAACTCATATCCAAAACAGTAAGGAAGCAAAAGCTTCACTTCCTTTTAAAGGGCAGCATTAAAAGACAACTATAAAAAGATTTAAGTTGAATCAACTTCTGAATGTGGTAATATAGAAATACCATTCTATTACACTAGAATTATTCAAAAACATAATGAAATTCCAGCAAATATCAGATGCTGCAGGTACATGAAAATAATTTTGTTTTTATAACCAATTTCAGGCAGATAAATACTAGAATCCTTTCCAATTTCTCCCCTATGAAACTGAAGTGTCACCAAGATTTACAGCCCCCTCAAGTACCCTTCCCAAAGGAACATTCATTTACATAAACAGATAATCCTAGATAAAAATTTCCATTAGACAAAGGTGAAATGGATCAATTTTCTCTGCCAAGACAAATCTTAAATCTTGAACAGATAGGGTCATTATTACACCGGCCCCATTTCAGAAATAATGTATTTTTAAAAAATCAGCCGATAGCAGCCATTTCCAGCTTTCCAATTATCTTTAAGAAAAGCTTATTCTGTGGACAATAAAGCACATTACTGCACAATATGATACAGTCCATAAAGATCACAATGTTTTATGAAAGGTTAAAGAAAGCTCAGCACATTTAGGGGAATGTCATAACCCGCAAAGTCTTTCAAGACTTAGCTGAAACCGAGGGCAGCCTGTGCAAATGTTCTGTGAGGTGATTCAGTCTCCTTTCAGTATCAAAACAGTACAAGAGAGAGCATCCGCAGGATGAATCTATTGTGAATTCTAAGAATCCTAAAGATAAGAGGAGAGAGAACATCAAATGGGAAGAAATACCTCTCCTCATTGTGGAAGCAACCAACATTTACTCATATGACTTACAAGCGGGCAGGAAGGAAGTTATATTTTCTTGGTACCCACTGACCTCGCTTTCTTGTTTTCTCTTCAAGAATTGTGGGTTTTTTTTGTTGTTGTTGTTGTTGTTGTTTTGCCGGTCATGAACTCTGGGCCTGGGCGCTGTCACTCAGCTCTTTAGCTCAAGGCTAGCGCTCTACCACTTGAGCCACCTTCCCAGCCCCCAAGAAAAATTTTTGATGCAGTCTTATTAATATTAACAAAACTGTGGGCAATTAAGAAAAGGTTTTATCACCCCCACCCCAGTCTTTGTCAAATGTTCTTGTAGTTATAAATGACTAAAGAACAAGGTATGCAGTGGCACTCACTGTTATAATTAAGTGAAGAAAGTAAAAAGTTCTTGACTCCTGATACAAAATTGTTTTAGTATATGGTAGGTACAGGGATTTGGTAATCACCCTCTGTTTTCTTCCATACCAACAAACAATGCATGCAACAGTATCATAGGCAACAGCTCCTTTATCAGATTAAGAGAAAAAGAATTCATTCTGCATGATTCTGCAAATACAGAAAATTATAGTTGGAGGTAAATAAAAGCTTTCAGGAAGGTTAAGATAATCACTAATTAGTCTACTTTTTCCAGGCATAAGGCAAATACGTGTATCTTCTAAACAATAGAGAGAAAAATGATAAGGAAGAATTGCCCTATAAAACTTATTTTTTAAACAAAATTTAGCTTCTTTGAATTAAGTCTTTGAAATTATATCACTAAAATTGCTTTGGAATTACATTAGTTTTGACATAATCACAATCCAATCAATATTGTGCTGCATTTGAATATTTTACTTAGAGGAATAGCAGAAACTGACTCAGCGGCTTATTCTTCTAATAGGATAGATCCCTTAGAAGTAAGAAATGGATAAAAAAGGAACAATTGCTCTGTCCCATATTTCCAAAAGACAAAAGTTCCTATGAGATGAGCTAATATAAGCAAGAGAGAAAGAGTGCAAATGTTCAGTGATCATTTGAATGGTAGAAACTTACAGGTCAAAATGCCAGATGAGTTGGGTGCCAGAAGCTCACCCTTCTAATCACAGATGCTCCAAAGACTGAGACTCAAAGGATCCTGATTCAAGGGCAACCTTAGCAAAAATGTCTGAAACACTCCATCTCCAAAATACAGAAAAAAGCTGGGCTACAGGCATGGCTCAAATGGTGGAGAACCAGTCCATCAAGCAAGCTGAACAGAGTTTTGAGGTCCTAAGTTCAAACCCCAGTACTAGCAAAAACAAACAAACAAAAACCAACTAGAACACCAGATGAAAATGCCCACATGGTTCTAGGGCTGAGCCAGTTAGACTGGATATCTTTATTGAACATCTGTCATGGCATTGGAGAAAGGAAAGCAAAAGCATCAGCATTTCTCTCTCAAACAGTACATCTCCTGAGCTTTGCTAATGCTATTGTTTCCTTACTTCCTTTCTCACCTATCCAGAAGAGAAGATGATCAGAAGAAAATTTAGAAAAAAAAATCCCTCCATGGCCATTTAACTGCAGCACTCCTGTGAACAAAATACTTAGTAGGAACAGAAAATAAGTCTCAGTCCTATAAGGAGATGGAAAAATAATTATTTTACACTTAAAATTAACACAGACTCTTGTCAGGAAGACACTTAAAGTACATGGTAGCAGAAGGTGAGACTTCAGGAGGCCAGGCTACGCTATAAGTAAAACAAGGAGATATATATATTTGATGAAAGAAATATAGATAAAGAAGATGAAGCCAGAGAAATGGAAGATGTCTATAAAATCTACAAAACAATGTCTAAATTTTTAATCTCATAACAAACTCACCAAATGTCTATGTAAGTGAATTTCACCTAAAACTCAACAAAAAAAGAAAAATTATAAATTGAAATGAAAACAGTAACACCACCTGTAAAGGAAGAGACAAGACATAAACACAGGAGCCAACAAAATCAGCCGAACTCTTCAGGAAGATTCTCTAAAGGGCAATGAGATTCAAAACAGCAGGCCATCCTCCTGTACCATCAAGGTCAGAGAAGTGTTAGGCGTCCATGTAGGACAAGTTTTCTAACCCATGTTTCTGTTTGCAAAGGACCTTTACAAGTCAGTAAGGAAATTGTGAATGAGGAACCTGTGGCATTGCTTTTCTAAGCACACTTTTCTAAGTGTAAGTACACTTTAAATGTCATTTTAACTTTTTATGTGCATGTAAATAGCTATTATTTCGGTTGCTGGAATATTAGTCATAACATCTAATGATGTGGAGATTGTTACCTTATAAAACTCACAGCTGGGTAGCTACATGGCTCAAGGCAAAAGCCTATTTTAAAATCTATTGCTTTAGGAGGGGAATTGTTTATTAAAACATACATCTATTAAAAATATATGATGCATCATTGGGCATTCTCTGTGTTGTGGTGCCAGCCACAGTTTGTTGTGTTATTTTTTTCCAGTACGGCTATTTTTGAGTTGATACCTGAAAACCTAGCAAGGTCCAAAGCCTCGTAATTTACCAGTCCATCAAAAAATAAATGAATCCCAATAACCAGAAAGTAAATCACAAAGATGCCTTCACAGCATCCCATAAACCCATGTTTACACGGGCTCCATGGGGGTAGCTGTTTCTGTCAAATATTTCTAAGCTGGTAGGGAAGTGAATGACCAAAAAATGAATAAATGTTTGATCTCCTTGTAACAGAAGTTAAATGAATAAATAATAAAGATAAAGTAGGAGGGATTGATACTTGTAAAATATAGAAGTGAGATGAGAGGGAAAAGACAGATTAGCAACTGGGGTTTCAAGAGCTGAATAAATATGTAGAAAAACTATGAACTTCATATAATTAAGCCAGAATTCCCCTTTAGTAGTTCTTACACTGTCATTTAATATATAGAGGAAAGAATGGCTTTTAGCAACTTAACAATAACAAAGAATAACTTGTAGGAAAAAAAGGACTTTCAAAGAATGACTCCTTCCATTTAAAAATGTACCTTTAGTCCAACCATGAATTCTCTTCATCTAAAAAATGGCTTTCTTAGCCACATGTGGTAGAACATACCTGTCATTCCAACTACTAGGAGGCTGAAGAGGTAGGAGAGCTACAAGTGTGAGTGTAACCTCAAAAGCATAGTGAATCTCTGTCTCATAATAACAACAACAAAATATGATAACTGAGGGTGAACGCGTGAAGGAAGAGGAATATGATCAAAGGTACTTGCACATGTATACGGATAGAATAATGAAACAATACATGGAGAATTATTAAAAATGAGGGGAGAAGAAGTAACAAAAAGTAATAGAGTTTGATCCAAGTACATTGTATGCATGACTCAAAACTTCTAATGAAACCCCTTTGTACAAAGTAATAAATACTAATAAAAAATCAATGGGTGTTCAATCACTTAAAACAAATAATGAAGATTTATATTTGGTCTAGACAGAGGAGTTTCATAAATATATAACACTGAATCCAAGTCTTTTAATTGTGCTTACTTTTCTTTCAGCCTACCCAACTTTATAATTATTTTGCGTAATATTATTTCAATCAGAGTAAAAGGCAGAGATTAAAATGTTCAAAGAAAATGAATATAAGAAGATAAATGGGAATATTTTTCAACAAGGTCAAAATTTGAGATTTAAAATAAGGCTTATCACTGATTTTCAACTATTCCAATTCTCTGTTCTTTGTCATCATTGGGGATATGGAAGCAAAGGAGAGGGTCATTGGTGGAAAGGAAAATTAAGTAGTTAAGCAAATAACTTAACCCAAGCCCAAACGGCACAGAACGTTAGTATATCTTTCCGGAATACAACTGTGACTTCTACTTGGCGTGAATCTCATGTTTCTGCATTCCTTTCTCTCTAAATTAATTCAATGGCCTAAAGCAGAATACACCTCCCAGCTTTCTGCTTAAGAACTTGTTATTTTTTATTGTCAGTCATGGGGCTTGAACTCTGGGTCTGGGCTCTGTCCTTGAGCTTTTCAACTCAAGGCAAGCACTCTCCCACTTGAGCCACAGCACCACTTCCAGTTTTCTGGTAGTTAATTGGAGATAAGAGTCTCATGGACTTTCCTGCCCAGTCTGCCTTTGAACTGCAATCTTCAGATGTCAGCCTCCTGAGTAGCTAGGATTACAGGCCTGAGTCACCTGCACCCTGCAAGAACTGGTTCTTCAACTGCCTGCATATATTGCCAGTGGCTGACAGCTCAGGCCTTCCTGGAGAGTGTCCTCAGCAGAAGGTAGCTGCCTTGCTCCAAATTAAGCAGTCTCCCCCCTCTTCCCACCCGGCCCAGCAGCCCCACATTCAGTGGTTGGTATATATGGGGATACAGAGGCCATGTCTCCTTGCCTCAGTTCAAGAGTGATTTTCAAGTCTTAGACCTTCGTATGGGATCAGTTGAAGGAACTGTGGCAACTCCCCTGCAAAATCCTGTTTTCCTAAAGAGGTATTGTTCCTGAAAGTCTCCAATAAATATCCCATGTGTCAATACCTGGCTTCAAGTTAACTCTTAAGAACCTGAATGGCAGAAGAGGATCCTTTTAACTTACAGAAAAAAAAAAAAAACAACTGAAACCTAGAGAGGAAAGCCTCATTGAGAAACACCCCATATATCTATTTTCAGGTTTGCTTGGATTTTGTTTGTTTGTTTGGGTTGTTTTGCTTTGTTTTCTTTTCTGTACATCTCCCCACTCCTTATTGTTTCTCTAGTAGCCATCTACCTTTCACAAATGAGGATGCATGTTAATTTATGAAAAAGTGAACCTGGGGAAAGGAGACATGGAATCGATAAGATGGCAAACTTCTCAACCACATCTCACCCAATATTCATTGGCTTTGATGGTTAATCCAGGATACTTGATAATAGTCCCATCTCAAAACCCTTAATGTCATCACATTTGAAAAGTTCATTTGGTCATGGAAATTATGCTCCATTTCCAAGTATTAAACAGAGGCCTTTTTTGTCAATTGTGGGGTTTCCACTCAGGGCCTGGTCACTGTTTCTAAGGCTTATATTCAAGGCTAGCGCTCTACCACTTTGAATCACAGCACCACTTCCAACATAGGCAGTTTGGGGCAGAGTGTATTTCAACCTACCTTATATAGCTAGTCGTTTTTCCAAGGAAATGTAAAACAAGCATAGGAATTCTCCAGGAGAACTCATTCTAAAGTTAGGGTCAATCTCGGCTCATAAATACTGGTTTGGGATCTCCTCAGTACTGTAGCTGCATAATCAAAGATCATTGTGCTAACATAAACTCGTCCGTTCAGCTACCTGAATTGCACACTCATCCTGGAACCTACACATTTAGTGAAACTGAAATCCTTTGCTAGGTTAAGAGGGATAACCTGTTTTTGCAGGCAAAACCCAAACAAATTTTATGACTGGAAGTATAAACATTTTCATGCAGAATTCAGAAATCAAGGCAATGAAGTTTGTAGAACTTCAAGGCTTGCAGTGCTATTGAGGTGTCTGTTTAAGAATTCCTTCTCAGTGAGAAAACTAGAAACAAATAAATTGGCAAGTTCACTAGCCTCTCATAGCTGACCTTTGTTCCTGAGCCAAGAAAAAGGAAGGAAGATAGAAAAGTTAGAGAAAGAGTAGGAGTAAAATGATTTGGGCACTCACTGTATACCAGCTTTATACAAATGACTTTACTGTGTATTATATCATATCAACCTTACAAATACTGTGCAATGAGTTATACAGATAGGTTAGATTAATTTCTTTAGACAAAAAAAACTGAGGATCAAAGACTTTGGGAAGGTCTACTAAAGTTCAGCAGTAGGCTCTTGATTAACAATAATAAAGGTGAAAAAGAATGAAAATCACATTTAATTGAAAACATTGCTTAAAACAAAATTAGTCTAAAACCTAGCACCAAATAAACTTATACAAACACCTTTCCTGTGATTATATCTAATATTTAGGAACACATTTACCACCGCACAGATGTCCCAAAGTATAAAAATAACCCAAGTGCAACTCATTAGGAGCACTAAACACCACATGTGTCACTTGACGAGAAACTATTCTACACTTGCTAATAAATAATTTCATTTTTATTTGTTCCCTAGTTAATCGCTTATTTTTAAATGTTAGAGGAGAACTTGAGCAAAAAATAGTCTCAAAGCTCCAATCATCCTCTTCCTCTTATTTCACTCAACTCCACTTCTATAGTCTCTAAATTCCATTTGCCTTTGCTCACAGTAAACTATAGCTTCCTCTCAGAGCTCAGGAATAGATGCAGAACCAACCTAATTATCAAGCTGAGCGCTGATTGGCAAAGCTCTGATCTTACTAGAGAGCTGCAAACAATGAAAGTCTTCAGGTATCTGAATATTTACACTCACTTCAGGTAATTTTAAATTTTGCAGCTCTTAATTCACTTTTTTTTTTTTTGGTCAGTCTTGAACTCTGGGCCTGGGCGCTGTCCCTCAGCTCTTCAGCTCAAGGTGAGCACTCCACCACTTGAGCCACAGCGCCACCTCTGGCTTTTCCTGTTTATATGGTGCTGAGGAATCAAACCCAGGGCCTCATGCATGCAAGACAAGCACTCTACCACTGAGCCACCTTCCCAGCCCTTATTTCTCTTCCTATTTATAAAAAAAAAGTAGAAAAAAGAAACATTAGCCCAAATAACTGATCAATGGCCATGGTTAAAATGTTTTCCAGGACTCCCAAGCTGCGCCTGCTTACTGTACAGGCTCTACAAAACAGAATATGTACAAATGCGTGCTCCAAAGCTGGCTCCAACCACACACCAATCTAGCATCACTTTGAATTACTCTACACAACAGACCCTGATTTTTGTACATGAGATGAATTTTCATTAAAATAAATGAAGCATGCCAGGTGCCAGTGGCTCACATCTATAATCCTAGCTACTCAGTGTAAGGTCCGCTCCTGGATGGCTAGCAGACTCCCCCCTCCTCTCAGCAAAGTCTCCACCCAGTACCTGCGTTACCTAGGCAACTGGGACACCTGGAAGAGGTCACATCTGCATCTGCTGAGGTCACATCTGAATTTGATGTGGCCACACCTTTCCCCGCCCATACACTACATAAGGCCTAGCCCAGGCCCAGACGCTCTCTTGCTCTTGCTGCTCTTTTCTTGCTCTCTCTGTTCTATTCTGGCTCTCTGTTCTTTTCTTGCTCTCTTTCCCAGCCACGTGGAGTGCCAACCTTGCCTGGTCCCAGCAGGTCTACCCCTTACCTGAATACCACGTGAGTGCTACTGTTCTTACCCCTCTCTCTGCTCTTTTCTGGCTCTTTTCTCTCTCTTTCCTTTCTTCCCAGCTCTCTCTCATTCCCAGGCCTTTCCCAGCCACGTGGAGTGCCAACCTTGCCTGGTCCCAGCAGGTCTACTGAATAAACCTACCCCTTACGTGAATACCACGTGCGTGCTGGTGCTGTTCTTACTCGGCTACCTCTTTTTTAAAAACCTAACACTCAGGAGGCTGAGATATCAGGATTGTGGTTCAAAGCCAGCTAGGGCAGGAAAGTCCCCAAAGCACTTATCTCCAATAAGCCATCAGAAATTGGAAGTGTGGCTCAAGTGGCAGAGTGCTCACCTTGAGCTGAAGAGCTCAGGGACAGCACCCAGGTCCAGAGTTCAAGCCCTATGACTGACTGAAAAAAGGAAATGCAAGTAGACTTTACTATTTTACACATGTTCCATAAGTCCCCAAAATAAGCCTCAAAAATAAGCATGCATGAGTGTGTATGTGTACACATCCATGTGCACACACATGCACACAAACATGCATGCACCTGGCTGCCATATTTCATTAACTCACATTAGTTCTAGCAAGTTTTCACCCAAACTCTTCAGATTAGGCTTAACTGTCTCATCTCTGTCATTATCTCTGAAGCTCTTACCATTGTTGTCAATCAACTCATCTTTGTTAGCAGAAAAGAATAATATATAGGTTTCAGATTCCTGAACTAATTTTCCTCAGTTCAGATATCAGCTCAGTCACTAGTTTGGGAATAGTGAGCAAGTTTATTGACCATGCTGTACCTCAGTTTTCCTCATCTGAAAAAGACTAGAATACCCTTCTTCTAGGATTGTTGAATAGACTATGTGATATAATGCATGTAAACAATTTGGAAAAGTATCTGGCATGAAGGTAAATCCAATATAAGCATTTATCTTGCCATTATCCTCCCTTTTCTATGGTTTTATTTTCTAGAGTTTCAGTTTACCATAGCCACCTGAAATCTGAAAATATTAAATGGAGAATTCCAGAAATAAAAAATTCCCAAGTTTTAATTGCACACTGTTCTGAGCAGGGTGAAGTAGTCTTAGCTCGTAATTCCCATGACACGAATCATCCCTTTATCATATCTAACTGTATATATTACAGCCTACTAGTCACTAGCCAGCTCATTTATAAGATTGATTTCTGTGGTATCACAGAGCCTTGTTCCAGTAACTTCTTTTTTTAAAAAAAATTATTGAAAACAAGTAACTTCTTTTGCTTAGAGAAACCTACACATAAAAATCATGAGACATAGTAGGCATCAACACATAAAATATAAAAGGAAGGTCAGACATTTGTGATAAGGAAGGACATTCTATTTCTATATTTCTGATACTCAACAAATATTAAAAACCAGAGCTCATAAAAATTAAAAAAAATATATCCAATTTTCCATTTAATATGTTTAATTGGTTCAACAACAATTTATTGAACACCTGGGTAGGTGTTAGATATGTTACTAAGCAAGGAAGATGACAAAATATACCTGTACTTTGCCAAAATGGAGTTAAAAGTCCACTTTGGAAAATATGTAGAAAAGATTTAGAACAGTAGTCTATCCAAGACTATGAGAACAGGAAAAGTAATACTCTCTACTTTTCTCTGGCTTTAGTAAAATGCTTGCTTTTTATTTCTTAATTATTCAAGAATGTTAAATTTTTAAATCATGTAAACATTGTTCAAACCTAATTCCAAAGGGAAAAATCAGATAATCTCAAAAAATCGCTTTTGACTACTTAAGAGAGCTGAAACCAGGGTGCCAGAGGCTCCTGCCTATAATCCTAGCTAGTCAGGAGGCTGAGATCTGAGGGCCACTGTTTGAAGCCAGGAAAGTCTGTTAGACTCCTTATCTCCAATTAAATCACAGGAAAAAAAAACTGGAAGGGTTGCTATGGCTCAAGTGGTAAAGCACTAGTCCTGAGCAAAAGGAGCTCAGAGACAGTGTCCAGGCTCAGAGTTCAAGCAACAAGAAAAGATAGAGAAAGGGGGGGGGGCACAAAAGAAGGAAGGAAGGCAGGAAGGCAGGAAGGAAGGCAGGCAGGCAGGCAGGGAGGGAAGGAAAGGGAAGGGAAGGAAAATAGAGCTGAGGATTCAAACTAATGCCAAATTAGCCATAACTATATACAGTTGTGATTCTGATCTAGGAGAAAAGAGAGCTTTCAACACACAACCTAAAGAGTGACAAAGACTAAATCAAAAGCAGAAAGGAAAAGAAGGAGGTATATGGATATTTTAAAAAATCAGTTAATGTGTGTGGATTAGTTTGACATATTGGTATACTCCAAGGGACCCTATCTACACAACGAGGCTGTATCTACCTACCAACCCTTCATTGAAGGTCTTCATCATGGACACAAGAGTACTCCAATGAAGACTATGGCAAGTTAGGACATCTACGTGGGATATCCCTGGGTCATTTGAGCACATCTATAAGTGCAATGAAGCCTTCATGTTAACAAAGGATATAATCAGGGCAGATGAGTTAAAGAAATGTGTCTGGAGAGAGTAGGTTTTCACCAATGCCATTGTAGTTGCAACTAAAGCTGAAGTAAAGGAGAAGGACTGGGAAAGTTTCCTTAAGGCATTGAGGATTTTCGTTAAGTATAAGACACTGGATGATAAGGCTGAAGGCAGAACAGCAGGAAGAAAAGGAAACTTCCTGAGATGAGTGGTAACACAACAAAGACTCCCTCGGAATTACAATAGGCTAGGAACATAAGAGATCTCTCAAATCTTGCCAGTGCTCATATTATAAGCCCTAGTCCATATTCTTTCTCAAAATACTTAAGGCCAATAGTAAGTTCTCATAACAAAAGCTCTAACAATACTCACACATCAGAGTCCCTTCAAGCTTCCCAAATAAAGGCTGACAATATAAAAGCATTACTTATCTGGGAATGTCTCTGTTATTTCAATAGGCTCTTTTTTTTCTTTTGCTATATTGGGGTTTGACCTCAGGGCCTTACACATGCTAGGGCTAAAAAATAAAAATGCTTGCTTGAAATTCTGTGTCAAATTCAACACAGTATTCTAAATAGAATTGTAAAAAAATTTATATCATATAAAAATTAATGAAAGATAAAGATAGCTTAAATCATTCCCAAGAATAAAAAGAATTATTCCCCAGAAGACCTAAACAATAAGACATATTAAAAGAAATTCTCCAACCTGCCAAGAAATCGTGTCAGATGTGTGTTGAGTTCTACAAAAGAATAATACACACACACACAAACACAAAGACAGTTAAATAGCCATCAAACACACACACACACACATACACACACACACACATACACACACACACACACACACACACACAAAAAGATACTTAAGTAGCCATAAAAAACACTGTTCTTTTAATACTTCAAAGTTATTATCTGGAAAACCCTCTGTATAACTATTTGAAGGGATTAAAAAATTAAAAACTACTATCTGATGAAAGAAAGAATATTAACAGTTTATTATAGGATTGCAGCAAAATTAAAAATAGAATAAATAGCAATAGACAAACAAGAGGAAGTGTAGTTAACTACATTGTGTAATTTTCACACTCATGAAATGGTATAACATCACTAGACTACATTAAATATGCATACAGTAATCTTTTTTTTTTTTTGCTTTTTGTTTTTTTATTTTGTTGGTCATGGGGCTTGAACTCAGGACCTGGGTTCTGTCCCTATGCTCTTTTGCTCAAGGCTAGTGCTCTACCACTTTGAGCCACAGCTCCACTTCTGCATACAGTAATCTTTAGGATGCCTGCTAAAACCATTTTAAGGACTATGGCTGAAAAGTCAATGAAGAAAACAAAATTCTAAAAATTACTTTAATCCCAATGGACTGTACATCCCAATGTACAGATTTAATGGAATTCCAATCAAAATCCCATTGTCATTTTTCAGAGAAATAGAAACTCAATTCTAAAATTTATATAGAAACTTAAAAAACCATGAATAGCAAATGTAGTACTGAAAAAAATGAACAAGAATGACCACAATACCAAATCTCAATTTATACTACAGAGTCTGAGTAACCAAAACAATGATAGTACAAATTAAAACAAAAAAATTCTAATCCTATAAGAAAGTAAATATGGATTAGGAATACTATAAAACAAGTAAGAAGATGGAAGACATCATTATCCATACAAATGGACAACTATGTTAAATGAAAACTGAGGGCCTAAATACTCTAGTAAAAAGGCAAGAATTTTCAAATTTAATTTTCAAAATCAAGATCCAATCAGATTGTTTATAAAATAAATATTAAATCCTAAAAAGGTTAAAAGTAAAAGCAGCTAAAATCTATCATAAAGATGATAAATAAAGCATATTACAACAGATACCACTGAAACCTACAATAGTAAATATTTCAAAAACAGGTATTTCAAAAGACTGAAAAATCTAGAATAAATGGTTCGATTTTTAGGTGTGTCTGACCTTTGAACCGAGAGGACATAATGTAAACAGACTTGTAGCAAGTAATGAGATTGAACCAGTAATAAAGAATATAGCAACAAAGAAAACCCCAAATAGATTACCTCTTGAATTCTACCAGACCTTTAAAGAACTAACCCCAATGCTCCTCAAAGTATTTCATAAGCTGTAAAGGAAAAGAATGCTACAAAACTCATTCTATAAAGTCAGTATTACCCTGACATCAAAATTATATCCGTTCACATCCTAAAAGAAAACTTTAAACAATTTCCCTGATAAGTATAGGACACAAAAATCTTCAGTAAGTACTTATAAACTGAATTCAATAACATGTGGACACCACAATGAAGTTTGTTTCGTTCCAGGGATGCAAGGATGGCTCAGCAGAGGATCACACCTCAGCAAAATAAAGGCTATATATGTCGATGTGTAGCCAACATTGTCCTAAATGGGGAAAAGTAAAAACAAAAAACTTCCTTTAAAATCAGGAACAAGAGGAGGATGTCCACTCTCTCAACTCTTACAAAATATACTGCTTGAATACTTAGCCAGAGCAATAAAGCAAGAGAAAAAGATATAAGATATACAAACAGAAAAGGAAGATATCAACTTATCTCTATTTGTAGATGATATGATCCTACAATTAAAATTTTCTAAAGATTCAAATAGAATACTCTTAAATCTGATATACTTTTAACAAGGTATCAAAAATCAAAATTAACATTTAAAAATATATAGCTTTTTCTACACTAATAATCAACATGTTGAGAAAGGGGGGAAGCAATCTCAGTCACAATAGCCTCAAAAACAAAAATAACAACAACAAAAACCCTAAAGATAAACCTGAGGTTTAAGTTTGCTACAATGAAAACTATAAAACATTGAAAGATGAAATTGAAGCCACTAGAAGATGGAAAGACCTACCATATTCACAGATTGGCAGACTTACTATTGAAAATGATTACATTACTCAAAGCTGTACACAGATCCAAAGCAATTTCAATCAAAATTCTAATGGCATCTTTCACATAAAGACAAGAAAAATATTAACTTGATGTCGATTTTTTTAAAGGTCCAAAACAGCCAAAGTAATCCTAAGCAAAAAGAGTAATGTTGGAGGTATGACAATTTTAGATTTCAAATTATACTACAAAACCATAGTAACAAAGCAGACACATGGACCAATGGGATACAATGGAGGACTCATGACGCAGCCATCTGATTCTTCACAAAGATGCCAAAAATGTATTCTGGAGAAAAGACAGCCTCTTCAGACAATGATGTTGGGGGAAATGGAATATGCATGTGTCAACTAAAACTAGATTCCTAATTCTCACCTTGTACAAAATCAGTTCCACATAGATCAAACATCTTAATATAAGACACTAAACTACTATAGGAAAACACCTCAGATCTAGTCCTTCTGATTAAGATTATAAATGCTTAGAAAATAAGAGCAACAATTGGCAAATGCAATTGTATTAAATTTATAAGGTTTTGCATACAAAGAAAAAAAGTAGTGAAGAAAACAATGCTCAAAGCAAAGAAATAACCTAAAGAATAGAAGAAAATATTTTCCAGTTATCAATCTGACAAAAGGTTAATAGTTAGAATATATAAATAGTTCAAAATTAAACATCAAAAGAACAAATAATCCAATTAACAAATGAACAAATAAATTGAACAAACAGTTCTCAAAATAAGTTCAATGGCCAATTAAACTTATGAAAAAATATTCACCATGTTCAGTCACCAGAAAACTGTAAATTAAAAGTATATTGAGATTCCATGTTATCTCAATCAGAGTAATTAGAAAACAAAGCTAGCCACCAATGGCTCTTCTCTATAATTGTAGCTACTCAGGAGGCTGAGATATTAGGATTGTGGTGCAAAGCCAGCTAGGGCAGAAAAGTTCTTCAGTCTCTTATCTCTAATTAAGTAATTGAAGTAGAGCTGTGGCTGAAGTGGTGGAGGACTAACCTTAAGAAAATAAGCTTGGGACAGCATCTAGGCTCTGAGGTCAAGATCCAGAACTGGTACAAACTAGAGAGGGGTAGGAGGTAAGAAAGAAGGAAGGAAGGAAGGAAGGAAGGAAGGAAGGAAGGAAGGAAGGAAGGAAGGAAGGAAGGGAGGGAGGGAGGGAGGGAGGGAGGGAGGGAGGGAGGGAGGGAATAACAAATGATGATAAGGATGGGAGAGAACCCTTATACATTATTCATAGAAAAGTCATTTAGTACAACCACTATGGAAATCAGAATGGAGATTTCTCAAAAAACTAAAGATAAACTATTAACATGATCCTTGTAAATCACTCCTATGTACATACTAAAAAAAAAATCAAAGTCAGCATGCAACAAAGTTATCTTCACACCGATATTTATTGCAGCACTGTTTACAGTAGCCAAGTTTTGGACTCAGCCTAAGAGTCCATCCACTCTTGAATAAAGAAAATGTGATATATATACATAAACAGGAATGGAGTTACTTCAGCCATAAAGCAGAAATTGTCATTTGTCAGAGAAATAGATAAACTGGAGATCAACATGACTTAAGCAAAATGTCAGACTCAGAAAAACAAATGTTGCATGTTTTATCTCATATAAGCAAACCAAACTTTTACAAGAACCTATGTATATATTACTTAGAACCCAGGACAAGAAGTCATTTAGCTAAATATCAAGAAGTAACATTATCAATGATGCTGTTGCTGTGGCTATTGTATGTTCTTTGCATGGCAGATGGAATGAATATCAGAATATCTTTTTCTCTCTTTTCTTTTATCTGTTCTCTTCCCCTCCCCCTTTTTCCCCTTTCCCTTTGCATCTTTCCCCTCTCCCCTTCCTCCCCCACTCACTGGCATTGCAAAGTTGCAGTATCTCTGGAAGAACAAGCTGTTCTGCCTCTGTTATCAGCCTTCCTTGCTCAGTGTATCCAAACACAAAGAAGATACAGAAGAAATGCAACAACTCCTCAAAAACTGGAGATTTTCTTTCAAGGAAATCATCTACTTTAAACATCAGAAGAAAGGTCTCCTATTCAAATTCAAATGAAGACACAAGAAAGTATGGATTTAGACTGTTACTTGTCACTTCAAAATAATCTATTGTGTAAGTTGCAGGAATCAATGTCAAATGTCAAAGTTTTCTACCAAAGAAACTATTTAAAATCATTGGGAAAGTTAAGTCCTAGGCTTACTGAAAAATTAACAAGTCTAACAATCTAATTCAAATCTCCTTTTTCACTTAGTAAGACTTTCCATTTCAAAGTGATTGGTATTGCAAATAGTCTAGTGCTATCTGTGTATATACAACACAAAGAATCTACTTAAAGAAGTCTTAGAGAAAACAGTGATAATATAATCAAAGCTATTTCCTTTAAAGACCGACTTTGCCTTTAAAAACACAAAAAACTCAGTAAGAGAATGATTATGTGTTTACATTTGAAGATATATAAACTTTAATAGTTGATTTATAGTCTCTTACTTATGAGCTTATAATAAAATTAATATCTATCCAAATAAACTATTTCCATTTGCATAGTCAAAACAAATGACCCTTTATTTATTGTTTAAATAGGCCCTCGTTAGAACTAATCAAAATCTAAATCAATGCTTACTAATTAAGAATTAATATCATAATTTACAGTTGAGTAGCTATCATGATACAATAGTCAGACAACATTTCCTTGAGAGAAAGTAGTCGCTGGCTTTTAGCTTTTAGAATTTTGTTGTTGTTTCAGAGACGCCTGTGCCCTCAGAATTATCACCTTCTCTGACTGCTCATACTAAAATGTGACTTAACCATTCTGTATTTCTTTGTTTTTTGCTGATAGCATTTTCTGCATGTTCTTATTGCTTTGTTGTACTATATAGTAAGTGGCTATCTTCCCACAGGCCTAAGCAAATTTTTCCCTTGAAGCCATTGGGGAAGCTTACTTGGAGAAAGACTTTCCTTTGGGCTATATTGAGGTAGGTGCAGTGGTAGTGGGAGATGATGGTTTCCATGATCCAGGCTTTATTGAAATAGCAGCAAATTCTTGCCAGAAGGGATGCAGTTTTTGTCATTATGTAAAAAAAAATTATTAATTAGGACAAAAGGCTGAGCTGCAATAATAAGAACAAACAACAGTTTGTATTCCTCAAATAGTTCTTAGATGAGTAATAAAATTTGGTGCAGCAGTTCCACTCCATTTCATCCTTGAAGGTTTCTTCTTACTGTTGTCCATCCCTTCCAGCATCACAGCCACCTGATGGGTAAAATTGGAGCACCAGAGATTCTAGTTGGAGAAGATGAGAATGCATAAAAGAGCCTGTGTTGGTTAGCTTTTCCTGCTTTAACAAATACCCTGCTTTAACAGGAACAGGTTTGTTTTGGCTCATAGTTATAGAGGTGTCAAGCAATGATTGGCTCGCTGCAATACTTTGGGATGGTGTATAAAGGAAGGAGCTA
The DNA here is from genome assembly GCF_000151885.1 of Dipodomys ordii. Taxonomy (NCBI): domain Eukaryota; kingdom Metazoa; phylum Chordata; class Mammalia; order Rodentia; family Heteromyidae; genus Dipodomys; species Dipodomys ordii. The sequence goes on along the minus strand of NW_012267265.1, from coordinate 7,739,659 downwards.
CGGTTAGATCCCAGGTGCTCACCTCATCATGACCAGGAAACCAAAGAGGAAGACACTGAGGTCCCACAATCATGTTCATGGGTATACCCTGATGCCCTCAAATCCTCGCATTAAGCCCCATTTCCTAAGGACCCACCGCCTACAAGTAGTACTACTGTGGTAGAGACAGCCCTTACTGCATGGATCTGGTGGGACATAGCATTCAAACAATAGAAGAATGGTGACCAGAGTTTAAACATCTCTCTTCTGTTCCCTGTTTGTTAATGAAACTTAATTGTACCCAAATACAAAGGAATCTGGACAGTGTATTCTACCTTTATTTAGTTCTTTAGAGTCATTGTACTAGTGAGTCTATGTAGCAGCTTAGTCTCTTGTTCTAATGAAAGGCATTTGGAAGAAGACTATTGTGTTGGACAACAGATAGTTCAAAAAATACTTCCAATGAGATAGCTTAGTATTAGTTCATTTGGAGTCTAAATATGAAAAAATATATATTCCTGTTCACAGTCTGATCCTACATCATGGGGGAAAACTCCATGATAATTTCACTGCAGAGAATCTACCATCAACTGCTGACAAAAACTAAAGCCCAGAAAAGTTGCCCACTCAGGCATCTGGTAAGAGATCCAGGACAACTCTGGTATCCATTTTTGGACCTTTTTATCCCAGTGTTCTTTGCAGGCTCACATGATTTAGCTAAACCGTGCATTCAGCCAAATCATTTGTGCTCTTCAGACAGTCAAATCCAGAAAGTTTGGGCTGTAAAGGGCTTTTCCCCTCCCAGATTAGTTAGTTTGACTTTCTCACCAATTCAGAAATCTCAAATAACTCCTAACGTTCCATTTCATTTTCTGATATAAAAAATTTCCTCATGTAAAAAGAGGGAGTTAGAAGGACTTTTAAATATCTTTTCCTAGGAGAATCAGAACAATTTTATATAATAGCCAATTACTCAATATTTTCTTTTCACCATTAACTCTCCTCACTCCAAATCAGGACAGTGTTCATTGCCTCAAAAAAAGAAATTAATGAAGACAGAAAGCTAAATGGGAACAACACATCTTTCCATCTTTTAAACCAAATTTTTTTGTTATATGGTACTGTGCTTTCTTATGCATTGTAGGATATATACGTTCCTAGGGGGTATTGACCTGTATCCTCTAAATGCCTATAGCACCCTTCCATGCTTCAGAGACAACCAAAACTGTATCTAGAGATTATTAAGTTAAGGGGCTGGAGGTGTGGCTCATTGGTACAACACTTGCCTAGCATGCACAAGGCCCTAAATTCAAACTCTGGTATCATGAAACAAAAGCAAATACAAAAAAGGTATTTTGCTATATCACCTCCAACTGAGAGCCAAGCTGGAACAGAAAAGAATCAAGAGTCAAGGCATAGATAAGATCTCAAGGAAATTATATGAGTAAGGACTAATATGCCTCTCCCCACCCTGCCTTCAAAGCAAAGCTAGACAAGACTTCCCTACTCTGTGTGATAAGGACAGTGAGAGAGGATATGGTAAGAACTTGTGTCAGTAACAAACCTTGAGTCACTCCTCGGGCCAAGTCCTAAAAAGGTGACAACATACCCAGATAGATTCATGGGACTCAAAAACAAAGGAGATTTGCAATCTGCTGTCCTAGAAAAGTGCTAGGAGATATGAACATGCCAGATAGGAAACAGTTGCAGAATACATCTGCATAAACCACAGCATGACAAGACCTTGAGAGTGGTCTGGAATTTAGTGGAGAAAAAGGCAGACCATGTGAATGGTTCTCCTACAGTCACCTTCCGGGAACATAGGTGGTGGTCAGGTGAGGGATTGCTTAGTGTAGCTGGTAGGTATTGATAGCTTGTGATGTTAATGATATGATTGACCTGTTCTTACATCACAGGTTACTGCTACTTGGCACGACTTCAGGGATTTCAAGTATACATGATGTGTTGGACCCTGACTTATACAGTGGTTAAAAATGGCTATCAAGAATGGCAGAGGGGGTGGGGGATGGTGAAATTTAGAGATAATCTGAAAGTCTATAAAGGCACCATGGCTGCGTGCACCCCATCATGGCTGTCTCGTTGAGTTTGAGAAGAGAAGACTAGTATAAACGGAACTATCATTTCCATTCATCTTTCGTTAGAAGTATTCTTCCTTTACTTCATTCCTGATTCTTCTAATCACATGCTACTTTCATCAAAGGGAGAAGAAACATTAAAAAATCTAAACTTTAAGGTCTGTAGAGATCATATCATTTGCTAAATCCTAGACATAATTCTGACAATATTTAAGATGAATGAATCCTTGAAAGCAGAATTACATAAAATTTCTCAATCATATTCACCATTTATTTTCTGTTAATCCATCAATGTTGTAGATTGCTTAAAATGTGACAAATTGAATCAGTTTTTAATACATCCAAACACAACATCTAGACCAGTTACCACAGGCTAGTTGATTACCCAGATGTGTCCTTAATACAGTGAAGTATTTACTAAATAGCAACTTAAGATAGCCTATTCATAAGGAGAATCATAATCACATGTTTATTCATTTATCCATGTATCCAGCAAGCGAGCCAGCCAACAATACTGACTACCTATCTATTACAGGCTAGTCATTATACTAAACAATTAGGATATCAGGAAGAAAAGAAATGGCCAGAGTCTTCAAGAAATTCATAATTTTGAATATACTGTTATGTATATCACTATCAAGGAGAACAACAGAATGGTGAGACAAAGGACAATGGGGAACCAATGCAACAGAGATATACACAGATAAGATGTTGGAAATGATCTGCACAAATCGTGGGAGAGTTGGGGAGAGGGACAGTAGAAGAAAATTGAGGGAAGGAGTAACAAGGTTGACAAGAAATGTACTCATTACCTTACTTATGTAACTGACACCCCTCTGTACATTACCTTGACAATTAAAAAAATAAATTACTAAAGTGGAAAAATAAAATAACCAACCAAAAAAGAAAAGAAACTGGCATATATTCCAAGTATCTCAAATGTGTATTTCCTTATTAACAAATTATATGAAGAAGTGATATCATACTAATAGAGTGTTTTCATATGTAATACATATAAAACAATGCTACTGTTTTCTTGTAGCAAATCTCTATGTAGAGATGGCAGAAAAAAGACACACTAATAAAGAAGGGAAGGTTTCAAATGAAAAAACCCTTAAATCAGCAGCTTGAGGACAAGAGCCATGACAAGTTACTGCCCTTTTGCTGGAAACTCCTAACGAAAGGTGTGCTGAACCCACCAAGGCCTCTTCCATCTCCTTCCTACCTCGGAATGCCTCAACATCTCATAGCGACTGAAACATATTGAAAGGTTAGGAGATTACATTAACTCATCCCACAAACCTTGAGGATACAGAAAGGTTTTGCTTTGTAACCTACTAGATCCTCTTACTGTGAACATTTACAAGGGACTTCTGGAAACTGGCTGAAGTTAACTAGAAAAAAAAAAACAAAAAACATGTTACCCATAAGTTCTCTTTCGTTGTCATTAATAACATATCAATGAAAAGCCAAATTTTGCCATGCTATTGGCAAGACCCTCATATAACTGAAAAGAATGATCTTATCATTGACAGATGCTAAGACTCAGTGGTTTGAATCACACCATGTGTTACAAATTAAAATGGCTAAAATCACAATAATGTTAATATAAAAAAATTAGAAGAAAAATGACTGTTAGGAGCTGTAGGGCCAACATTTAAGTGGACCCCACATGTACTAGTCTAAAAGAACCGGTACATAAAATACTAGTGCAGATAGTCACTGACAATCCACTTGGCATAAAGCTTTTGGTGGGAAAACATCCACAATATGCTTTGATTTCTATTAGAGATATAAAGTTTGCACATAGGTAAATAAATTTTAACCCATGATTTATATGGCAGAGGATTGGATATAAGGAGAACTTTACTTTCTTAAACATCTATGCCTCTGAGTTTGAATTTTTGCAAAGATAATATGCTATTCTCATAATGGTGGAAAATGTGTATTTTGTACTTTTGTACGTGTGTGTGTGTGTGTGTGTGTGTGCCAGTACTGGAGTTTGAACTCGGCCTTGTGCTCAGGCTGGCATTCTATCATTTGAGGCATACATCCACTTCAGGCTTTTGCTGGTTAATTGGAGATTTGTCAGGCTGGCTTTGAACCTTATTCCTCAGATCTCAGCCACCTGAGTACCTAGGATTACAGCCATGAGCCAACCAGAGCCCAGCAAAAAAGCTGTTTTTAACAAATAACAAACCCTAATAAATTAAATCACATTATGGTGAAGTAGGAAGCATACTAACCTAAAAATCAAAAGACTTGGGTTACAAAAAAATGAATGCTGCCATAAAGTGGATGCCGATTAATATTGGTTTTGTATTGGATATGAATACAGTGATCCCAACAAAGTTCATTCAATTGACTCCAAAGAGCTTTTAAGTTTGCCCTAATCACTTGGGTGGAAATCTGTTACATACTACATGCAAGCATTGCCCCCTAGCCATTATTATGTTTCATTACAGCATGCTCAGAAAATTTTTCTTTTTTCTTTTTTTTTTCTCTCTCTCTCTTTTGCTTTAGGATGATGCCTATAGATAGGAACCATCCTTATGTCTAATCTTGCATCTGCCTCTCAATAGCTGCTGCACACAGGACACGTCCTGTATTTGTAAGCACATGGCAGGCACATATAGAAGAATGAAATTGTCTTTATTGCTGTACATGCAGTCACACAGAGTGATCCAAAGGTAGCTCCTTAAGTTGTATTTCAATCAACATTTATTCAGTGCTATTATGTGTTGACTACTATGCTCAGAGTTGGTGATATGCACATGAATGAAATATGGTCCTTACCTTTAATGTCTGCAGTATCCCAAACTCTTACAAGGAACAGAAGAGAAAGATGGGCATTCTTCTTGGCAGGTTTGCTCGTTTGTATTTACAGATGAAGAAGCCATGGGTGCTATCCTCAAGGAGCTCCCTTACTAATTGGATTCTAATTTGGTTTCTCCTTATGTACAGAAACAGAAATGAGGAGTGGTTTGGGGATTTGTTTGTTTAGTTTTTCAGTACTCAACACACATTTATTGAGCATTTACTCTCTCCTACACATACAGCTTGCTTCAGGGAATTCAAACAAAATGAAAACTATTCCCAAGAAGATAATAAGAAACAAAAGATGGGAGAACAGGCAGTAAGCATTCAATGTCTCCTCCTGGAGAGTTTCAGGAATTTTTTGCTTAAGGAAGGAAATTTGACTTTAAAAGACTTTTAAGATCAGACCTTAAGAGATCATTTATTGATAAATATGAAATGGAAGTAAAAGGGATGGTCAGAAGAAACTAGACATAATTTTTTTGGTCCGTTGTGAGGTTTGAACTCAAGATCTGGGCTCTGTTCCTGAGCCTCTTTGTGCTCAAGGCTAGTCCTCAACACTTGAGCCACCATACCATTTTCGGTTTTCAAGTGGTGAATTGGAGGTAAGAGTCTCATAGGGACTTATCTGCTAGGGCTGGCTTTGAACTGTGATCCTCAGATCTCAGCCTCCTGAGTAGCTAGGATACAAGCACGAGCCACTGGCACACACACACACACACACACACACACACACACACACACTTCAGCAGAAGTTCCCACAGACAGCCAGGATTAATTTAGGAGAAATGTGCTAGGTTTAGAATTCCTGAAAGCAAGCAATGAAGACTTTATTTAGTGCATTGAATTTTGAAGATTATCAGATCATTTTAAGGAATAAAGGGCTAAGGACAAATTTTAATTGAGAATAAAGAATGAGAAAGACAGACATAGGGACCCACACCTATAATCCCAACATCAGAGAGGCTGAGGTAGGATGAATCAGAATTTGGAGACAAGTATGGGCCACATAGCAAAATCCTGTCTCAAAATAAATAAATAAATAAGCCAGCAAACATCATGGGTGAACAATGATGTCTCCAGTGAAAATTAAGAATAATGTAGACCAGTACCAAAATCAGACTTCAAATTTGTGCTTCAAGGACTGCTAGGTCCTGAAATTACCATTGTTCTCATACCTTGGTGAGGGTAAAAATAGTTTCTTATAAATTCCACATGGAATCTGTTTCAGTAGTTGGTAAAAAAGGCAGGTCTAAGATTTTGTTTTGTTTTTCCTAACAAACATTTTAGTGATTCAGAAGCAGATGGCCAATGTACCATACTCACAAGCATTACTTTGCAGTTGTACCAAGCTTGATACAGGCTGAAAATTCCAGAACTCTGAGACCTGAAGCTCTATATGTTTCGTATAGACAAAATGGCTGCATAGGCTATGCTGATTCATCAGAGCATTAACACTTGAGCACAAAGAGGACTCAAGTGGTTTTTCTTGTGATTGCTCCTAACACATTTATAAGATGATTTCTTTGTACGTCCCTCCCCCACGGTATAACCCCTGCTCTCACTATATTTGATGTTGGTATACTTTGTGGAGGGGAAGGGAAAAAAATTGTTTAAATAGGGATACAGGTGGACCCATTGCAACAATGAACAACTTTGGCCTGGGGATGGGGAAGGGGTGACGGGG
>NW_012267265.1:7641315-7722370 GCF_000151885.1 Dipodomys ordii | reverse complement strand
AAGAAATGTACGCATTATCCTGCCCATGCAATTGTAACCCCTCTGTACAGTTTGTTCACAAATAAAATTAAATTAAATTAAAAAAAAAATGAAGAACTAAAAAAGTTCTGCATGTTTATCCAGAAGCATAAAACGTACAATGCAAGCCTTAAAAAGTGGTTTTTAAAATATCATGGTTTAAGGGCTGGGAAGGTGGCTCAGTAGTAGAGTGCTTGCCTTACATGCATAAGGCCCTGAGTTTGGTTCCTCAGCACCACAAAAGCAGAGAAAGCCAGAAGTGTTGCTGTGGCTCATTGGTAGAACACTAGCCTTGAGCTAGTGTTTTCAGCTCAAGACTGAAAAGCTCAAGGCCCAGAGCCCAGAGTTCAGGCCCCATGACCAACAAAATAAATAAAATATAATGGTTTAAAGAACAAAAGGTAAAAAAAAAAAAGAATAAAAGGTGAAACAATGCAACAGAAATACTCACAAGACACTACACTGGAAATGAACTTTACAACTTGGAGTTAGGGAAATTGGTGGGGGGGGAGGAAGTGGGAGAAAAATGAGAGAGGGGGTAACAATGTTTGACAAGAAATGTACTCTCACCTTACTTATGTAACTATAAACCCTCAGTATAACACCTTTACAGTAAATTTAAAATTAAAGAAATGTACATATTGTAAGGTCCGCTCCTGGATGGCTAGCAGACTCCACCCTCCTCTCAGCAAAGTCTCCACCCAGTACCTGCGTTACCTAGGCAACTGGGACACCTGGAAGAGGTCACATCTGCATCCGCTGAGGTCACATCTGAATTTGATGTGGCCACACCTTTCTCTGCCCATACCCTAGATAAGGCCTAGCCCAGGCCCAGACGCTCTCTCGCTGCTCTTTCTTTTCTAGCTCTCTCTGCTCTCTGCTCTTTTCTGGCTCTTTTCTCTCTCTTTCCTCTTCTCTTTCCTCTCACTTTCCCAGCTCTCTCTCTTTCCCAGGCCTTTCCCAACCACGTGGAGTGCCAACCTTGCCTGGTCCCAGCAGGTCTATTGAATAAACCTACCCCTTACCTGAATACCACGTGCGTGCTGGTGCTGTTCTTACTCGGTCTACTTCTTTTTAAAAACCTAACACATATCACCCAATGTGGAAGAAATAACTGCATTATCATAGCTCATAGAATTCATAAACCTTATAGACCACGATAAAGACAATTTGCCCCATGAAGATTATAATGGGTTGTGACCTTAACTAAGCATCACTACCTCACAATACTGTGAAATTTATGTAATCACTTGACCACAATAAAAAATGCTATAACATTATATACCATGGTTTCATAAGGAAGAAGTTGCTATATTTAGGTGTCTTGTTAATTCTACTTTACTCTTCCATCCTATACCTGCAAGCTCCTGATGGCCTATACTCAGTACCAGCCATGCTTCATAGTGGAAGGAAAAGCTAACTGAGGCCCAGGTGGAAGTGCAGTCACCCCAAGATCCAGCCTTTTTTTTTTAAGATAATCATTTTCCTAAGCTCAAATAATACCCTTAAATTCTATGAAAGTAGAGAAATATGTCCAAAATGAAACCTGGGGGATGGTTCAAGATAAAGCATAGAAAGGAGGAGCTTGTTATCTACTTCTGGGTTGAATCTTTTTCTTTATAAAAGAAAATTCCTTGTAAACTAACCTTGTAACCTAACCTTTAAAACATTCACTTTTCTCCCTGTCTTAACGTAAGGTAGTAACCAAGTGTTCTAGAGGTAATGATTCTGTAGAATAGGAGTGCCATCTGCAGGAAGACTGTGTGACTACATGGTAAAATCCACGGGAATTCTCAAAAATAATGTTGGCACAGACTGCAGTGTTTGCTGTGTTTTTTCATGCATTGTGCATGTTTTCCTAACTTCTAAAAGCTAACAGCCTGATGCTAATATCACCACTACTCTTTCTCAACGTTAACACTAACAAATTATATACAAAAGAGTATTGTTCATTTTATGATTTCTCGTTTAAATTAAAATGATTTAATCATCTTATGATTTCTGTTTGTTAGGAGTGAGCTCTCCAAAGAGCTCTTGTGGTTTTGGCCATTTTGTAAGTGGATATTTGTTTAGAAGTCTACAGTCTGCGTGTAAAGGTTGTTTTTGATATATTTAATTATATTTTGATATATTTAATTATTACAAGATATGTCAATCCAAATTAAGTGGATTTGAATTAGCTATCAATGAATAAGAAATAATGAAATAGAAAGGCAAATCTTGTGTCTCAAAATGTCAACAATTTCATTGTTTCTCTTTGTACCAATAACTATCTCTAATCTTCAGAAAGCCTGCTGGCAGATTACACTAATTGCCCTTGTTATTCTGAACTGCTTTTTTGTGACTTACTCTTTCAAGTTTCCAAGATAAAAAATGATCTGTAACAATTTATTATAGACATGAACAAGATTTATAAATAAGGCTCAAGAAGTTTATTCTTCATGTTCAAAATGCCATAAAAGAAATAAATTGAAGATCACTGATTCATTTGCTCAGCTAGATACTTTATATATGTCATTTCACCAGAGCTCTTGATAGCCCTGTCAAATCATTGAGGTTGTTCAAAATGATTCTTAACAGATGAGAAAAACAACACCAAGATAAATTCCACTAATTGCCAGTAAAGGATGTACACCTGGCATGGATCTGTATGTACAGTACATGTTCCCTTCAAGATATTGGAAGATACTTGTCAGTACTGGCTATAAGTTCATAATAAAAGATAAGTTTGGTATTGGCATAGGATGATGCCACCAAGACAAGCGCCATAAAAACAGAAAAATATCTTCAAAATGTTGTAGCTATTTACTTAATATATAGTACTAATTAAAACTAATTAAACCAATCATCACTTGTGGGGGTAATCCAATCTTCAAAATTCAGCCATTTGGAGATCAAATATTAGGGTGGAATATTGATGTATCATTTATCATTAATTATACCTCACCATGGCTATTATAAAAGGTTGCAACTAAATATCTGAAGTCCTAAAGTATTGAAAAAAGTTACAAAATTTAAGCTTTATTGATTTCTGGTTTGTAATATGTTCAAGAATATTTAAAATATCATTTCTGTGCTTGTAGAATTGTCTGTGTAACCAATAAAGATAGATTTATTTGATCCTAATCTATGTTGTGATGTAACACTATTTGGTCATTACTTGATTCATTGAAGTTTTATTATAAAATATTTAAGTGTCCAATACAAAACTATTTATGTATCAAACATATAACCATGACTAACCATGACACAACTATCACATTTTGGAGCATTCATCATAGAAAAATAAGAAATAAAGTTTTCACAAATACTGTATACTAGTATTTTCAGTAACTACATTAGTAGTACTAGAAGAAACACCCATGTTCTTCAGTAGGTGAACAGTTTTAGAAATATAACAGAGATAGAATCCAACAATACCTGACAATTATTCTCGTTACATCTCTAATATGCTCCATATAAACCACTACTATTCATTAGTGTTAACAAGTTGTCATTTATTTTCTGCCTCTTATCTTAGATGATTGTTGAATTTCTGCATAGATAGTGGTATAATTCATGAAAAAGTAGATGGACAAGGTCTGAAGAGAATATTTTCTTAATTTGATACCTTCCTGAGTCTGAACATTGGGGTAGGAATTCAAATGGAAATATCTCACAGAAAACTGTATACAGATATGTATATCAACATGGAAATTTCAAAACCAGTTATATATATATATATATATATACATACATATATATATATACACATATTACATACACACACACAAGCCAAGAGAAGAAAAAAGATAAAAATGTCCAGGGTAAGACTGAGCTACATATATGAGTTATTGTAGATAATGGAAACCATGGGACCTTTGTTTCTTTGGGTCTGGCTTACTTCACTTAATATAATTTTTTCCAGTTCTTTCCACTTCCTAACAAATGGGGCAATGTCATTCTTTCTGATGGAGGCATAGAATTCTATTGTGTATATATACCACATTTTCTTCATCCATTCATCTACTGAGGGGCATCTGGGTTGGTTCCATATATTAGCTATGGTAAATAATGCTGCAATTAACATAGTTGTGCTGGGAGCTTTAGTATGGTCTTGTTTGTGATCATTCGGGTAAATGCCCAAAAGTGGTTTGCTGGCTCATAGGAGAGCTCTATGTGGAGTCTTTTGAGGAACCTCCATACTGCTTTCCAAAGTGGTTGAACAAGTTTACAGTCCCACCAACAATGCAGTAGGGTTCCCATTTGGCCACATCCCCTCCAGCATCTGTTGTTATTAGATTTCTTGATTATAGCCATTCTAAAGGATATAGGTTGACCCATTGTAACAATAAGATGTACAAGACACCATGTTGAAAATGAACTTTACAACGGGAGGGGGGTAGGGATGGATGGTAGGGGAAAAACAAAGGATGTAACAATACTGGATAGGAAATGTACTCATACCTTACTCATGTAACTGTAACCCCTCTGTACAGTATCTTTACAATAAAAAATATATACTAAAAAAAAAGAAATTATACAAAAGTGAAAAAAAGACAGCTACACAACAAAACTTTGGCTCCAAAAGTGAAAATGAAAAGATTAAATGTAGTCTAACTACTGTGTATAAAGGAGAAAAGAGGGTCTGGGAAGGTGGCTCAGTGGTAGAGTGCTTGCCTTGCATGCATGAGGCCCTGGGTTCAATTCCTCAGCACCACATAAGAAGAAAAAGCCGGAAGTGGCGATGTGGCTCAAGTGTAGAGAGCTAGCTTTGAGCTGAAGAACTGAGGAACAGCACCCAGGCCCAGAGTTCAGGCCCCACAACTAACAAAAATAAAAAATACAATAAAATAAAATAAAAAAGAAAGAAATTAAGAGCAGAATACTGAGGAATATGGACATATATGAAGCAGAAAAGAAATGATAATCACAAAAACAGCTAAGACAGTGGGTAAAGAGAAATAAAAAAGAATACCAAGAGAACAGAGTCATTGAAACTAAGAAAATTCATGCTGAAGATAGTCACTATTATAAGAATTTTAAAAGTACCCACTAATGAGGACTCAGCCAAAAGTAAGAGTAATAGCAGAATAACAGAGTTGGGATCTTCCTGAATGCTCACATAAACACATGAGATTTAAATGATGAAATTCAAGAATCAAGAACAAAAGTGACCCAAAACAGAACATCTAGATCACATACTTTCCAAAGGGATTCCAAAATAGAAACAAGTTGGGGTGGTGGCAGGTAGAACACAGTACTTCTGGTACACATGCAGGAGGAATTAACAGGGCAGCAGATGGAGCTGAGAGTAGATCATCGGAGTAGCCAATAGATATTCACTGCAAATCTATAAAATAAATTGAGAAGCACAATTGAAACTGGGAGGGATTATGTTTAACTCAGAAGTCAGGAGAAGTAGTAAGGAGAAGAGTTCTGGGGGTACAGCATGAAAGACCTAGAGCACTCTTGCTTTCACTAAGATCTTTAGGCTAGAGCCCATATCCCTGATAAGGAGAAAATACTGTGAATAATAAAGTTAAGGAGATTTGAAGTAAAAAAAGACACAGGAATGAGAAGAAAGAAATGAGTAAGGAAATCCACCGAGATTTCTTTCAGTCCCTTTTTAAAATTTTTTAATGGGACTGGGAAGGTGGCTCAGTGGTAGATTGCATGCCTTGCAAGCATAAGGTCCTGGGTTCGATTCCTCAGCACCACATAAACAGAAAAAGCTCCAGCGCTGTGGCTCCAGTGGTAGAGCACTAGCCTTGAGCTAAAGAGCTGAGGGACAGCACCCAGGCCCAGAATTCAGGCCCCATGACCGACAAAACAATAAATGTTTTAAAATTTTTATTGTAAAGAGCTCTTGTAAAGAGGGGTTGCAGTTACATAAGTCAGATAATAAGTACATTTCTTTTTAAACAGTGTCACCCCTCCCTCGTTCTCTCCCAGTTATTTCCCTCCCAACTTCCTTCCCCCAAGTTGTATAGTTCAGTTCCAACATAGAATTGGTTCACCCTTTGTCCCACCGTTTTTGTGCTTCCATTTTTTTGTATATTTTTATTGTAAAAATACTGTACCGAGGGGTTAGAGTTCCATGAGCAAGGCAATGAGTGCATTTCCTATTGAGCATTGTTACCTCCTCCTGTGTTTTTCCCCTACCATCCCTTCCCTCCCCACCTCCTCCCTCCCCACCCCCAGAAGTTGTAAAGTTCCTTTTCAATATAGTGTCTTGTACATCTCGTTGTTACAATGGGTCAACCTGTATCCTTATTTCAGCATTTTGTTATTTCCTTTCCCCTCCCCAATTTAGAAAAATGTATATACAAGATGCAGGCCTTGGAGTTCTGTGCTCTTGGTACAATTCTGTGCTTCCATTTTTTTAAACACAAAACAAATAACAGAGTTTGAAGAAGTCCAGAAAACCATCTAAATTAGGTGCTCCTCTCAAGCTCATGTAAAAGAAAGTTGCAGGGGCTGGGAAGGTGGCTCAGTGGTAGAGCGCTTGCCTTGCATGCCTGAGGCCCTGGGTTCGATTCCTCAGCACCACATAAGCAAAAAGAAAAAAGCCAGAAGTGGCACTGTGGCTCAAGTGGTAGAGCGCTAGCCTTGAGCTGAAGAGCTGAGGGACAGCACCCAGGCCCAGAGTTCAGGCCCCACGACCGGACCCCCCCCCAAAAAAAGAAAGTTGCATAAAATGAACACTAGAAAGACATAGAAGTTGAATCACAATCAAAATTATTACAATGAAAAGATAAAAATGAAAGCTGAGCATGGTAGCACATAATTATAATCCTAGCATTGAACAGGGTGAAACAGGAGGACTGTGAATTCAAAAGCAGACCAGGCTACACAGCAAACTCTGTCTCAAAAATAAAATTTAAAAATCTATTCAGAAAAGAATAAGCAAAATAGTATTCCTTATAAGAAAAATAAATATAAAAATACACTCTTAAAAACATAAAAATTATAATGGCCTTCAAAATAGGCTTAGGTGTTAAAAAATGACATGAGATTATAAAGGATAAAATACATAAGAATTTATTTTTTCCATCATGGGACTTGAACTCTGGGCCTGGGCACTGTCCCTCAGCTCTTCAGCTCAAGGCTCGCGCTCTACCACTTGAGCCACAGCACCACTTTTGGTTTTCTGGTGGTTTATTGAAGATAAGAATCTCATGGACTTCCTGCCCAGGCTGGCTTTAAACTATGATTGTCATATCTCAGCCTCCTGAGTAGCTAGGATTACAGGCCTGAGCCACCGGTGTCTGGCCACATAAGAATTTAAAAACTCACAAATTAGGTGACAGATCTGAGGAAATAATGTGTGTAAAGGAAAAAATATTCTAGAAAGGAAGAATAAAAGAGCTAAAAAGGTAAAAAGGAAGAAACTCGCAGAAATATAAGGAAGAAAAATTTTAAAGGTTTTGACAAGTAACAAATATTGAAGATAAACAAAGAAGAGCCAATGCATAGATATTAATAGTGCCTGAAGAAGAAATTCAGTAAATGGAAACAGAACAAATACAAAACCTATAATTAAAAGAAAACTTTCTGAAAACAAACAAAAAAAGATTTTAAAGGCATTCTAACAGAATGTGCTATTTGCTTGAGATCAGGAGTCCAGACAGTTGACCTTAAAACAATCTAATGAAGATAATAACCTGTAAGTTTCTCAGTGTCTTTCTAGCATCGAATCAAAGAACACATAGATAGACTATGGAAAAGAAAAATACCACTATTATACTTTTGCTAATAAAGCTTTATATTACAGTAGCCAGGTTAACTAAGGGAAAGCACATGAATCAAGGATACAATATCCACAAAACTCACCTTCAAGTCTCAGAATCAGCTGTGATGTCTCACAATTGCAATCCAATCACTCAGGAGTAAGAGGTAGAAGAACCTCAAGATTGAGAGAACTATACAGAGACCTTTTTTGTCCCCAAATTTTTTTGAAGATAGAGAAGAAAGTAAAAATTTTTAAAAAGGAGAATGAGAAAGGAAAGGAAAAAGACAATGAAAAACAAGAAGATGGTCCCAGAAAAAAATTTTCATACCTTAAAAGAGCTCAGAGGACATTTTTTTAGAGAATTTCCTAAAGAATAAACTGCAACGAATTAAAATAACTAGATGTTAACAGAAGAATTCATGATATTTAAAATATAGTACATGAGTATGAAAAGAATACAGTATGTAAATGGCTATAGATTCTGAATGTGTAGATATAATATAACAAAAAAATTAAAAGAAAAGAGGGGTTAGGCACAGGATACGCAAAAAATGAATCATTTTCACTAATCACGATTGGTATAATTATGTCACTATTATAATTTGATAATGAATGTATAATGTAAAATAAAACAAGTTTGTGAAAGTCCTGTGGTACTAAATTTTTAGGCTGTACTGAGGACTGAACTCAGGGCCTTATGCTTATTAAGATAGTGCTCCATCACTTGAGCATTATTGTGAGCTTCATGAAGTACTAAATTTTAAAGGAAATGTTGCTATAAACTCATATAATGCCAAATATAAATATAAATGCTTGAATAAATATCCATTTAATCTGGATTGTGGTTTTGAACTCTTATTTTGTATTCAGGAGAAGCCAAGACTTTATTCCCTTCCTGTTCTCTCACAATTCATGTCTGCTCAACATTCAAAGTATGTTCAGTCAATAGCCATATCCCCAAAAGTCCAAGTCCAAAATCTTTCTATATATCAACTAAAAATTCCATAGTCTCATCTAAGACTCTGGATATGATTTGTGAAACTAGAATACAAGTAATCTATTTCCAAAATACAATGGGGTGACAGGCCCAGAGCATACATTCCCATTCGAAAAGAATAAAACAATAAATGAAAAGGTCAGTAGGACCAAGCAGTTTCCAAATCCAGAAGAGAAAATATGTACAGGTTTCAAGGCCTGAAATTCTCTGGGGGCTGAGCCCTGCCCTTCCGGCCCGTGATGGAACTGCACTAGCCCATCTAAGGTTCAGCCCTGGAGTCATTCTCTCTTTTTCTTATGAGCACAAAATCCCAGAAGTCTAGTTCTCTTTCATTTCTTTCTGTCTCTACCTTTTAGGTTCAAGCAATTAGCATTTCTATGCCAAAACATTCCCTGAAACATTTTTGCCTCCTATATATGTCATAGAGGTCTACACCCATTGATAAGAGGCTTTCCTTGGATCTTTCCTGGATTAGGTCCATTTCTAGTCTTGGGATCAGTTGAGAGGGTTGCTTAAATTCATGAGTGATATGACTATACCCTGAAGCAAAATGTTGCTGAGTCACCCACTGACCATCTCTCCCAGAATATGCTCTTGCAACAGCGATTCTCCCAATTTTAGAATCCTCTCTGATCTGGGTAGTTTAAGAACTTCACAGTCACTGTGAATTAGTGGATCCAGATGTTAAAAATCAGTGAGTGGTAATATCAGGGGAAAAAAGCAGACCATATAGCAGGAGAAAGCAGAAACAATTTGCCAAATATTGTTTTGCCAAATGGATTGACTAAGCACATCATCAAGGATTTAGGTCAATTAAAAAACATGTGAGGGCTGGGAAGGTGGCTCAGTGGTAGAGTGCTTGCCTTGCATGCATGAGGCCCTGGGTTCGATTCCTTAGTACCACATAAAAAGCAAATAAATAAAAATTAATTTAAAAAAAACATGTGAAAACAGGGATTATACTGTGGGGGAGGGACACACAAAGCAACAAAGAAATCATCTTATAAATATATTAGAAACAATAGCAAGAAAGAAAAACCATTTGAGTCCCTATCTTGGGGTTCATTTCACCTAACATCAACTTATCTGATCATCTCAGATGTCTGCTTGTCTCAGACATATACTAGTTATTGCAAATAAGGGAAACCATGGGACCTATGTTTCTTTGGGCCTGGCTTACTTCACTCAATTTGTGGAGGGGAAGGGAAAAAATAACGTGTTTAGACAGGGATACATGTGGACCCATTGCAACAATGAGATGTACAAGACATTATGTCGAAAAACAAACTTTACAAATTTAGGGGGGGCCGGGGTGGGGAGGGAGATAGGAAGGGATGGGAAGGGGAAACAAAGGAGGAGTCAACAATGCTTGATAAGAAATGTACTCATTACCTTGCTCATGTAATTGTAACCCCTCTATAAGGTATTTTCACAATTTAAAAAAATGTGTACTATGCATCATAGCTCTGCAAACAGCAGAATTCCGACTGTGAGAAATTCTATGAGCTGTCTTATAAATAATTTGTAAGACAGGAAAAGAATAGATGAGAATCTTTAGGCCCCAAAATGACTTAAACAACGCATCAAAGAGCCAGGTGCTAGTGACTCAGCTTTAATTCTAGTTGCTTGGGAGGCTGAGACTAGGAAGATCTCATTTTGAGGCAACTGTAGCCAAAAAAGTTCATGAGCCCCCTCAACCCCCCCTCACCGCCCCACCCCCTACCCCCTCCCTAACTGAGTTGGAGAGCTTTCTTTCTAGTTGTGACAGGAAGCTTAAAATAACCAGATTGTGGTCAAGGCACACACTTGAGCAGGAAGAGAGACCCCATTTTAGCCATAATCAGCACAACAGTCAGCACAGTGGCGGTAATAATCAGCACAACAGTGGTACAGTGCTAACAAGTACAAGTTCCAAAGTTCAAAGCCCAGTATTGTCAAAAGATTTTTAAAAACTTACTTTAAAAAACGTTCAAGACTAAAAAATAGAATGCCTAGAATTTACAGCTAAATAATAAGATAGCCATCAAGAGACCCAACAAATTGACATACTAAAAGTCAGAACAATGTTTCCTTTGGACAAAGCTGTAGGCTATGAGGATATGAAGAATGTGAAGTGAATATCAGGGTGGCTAGCCAAATCTACTTTGCTATGATTTATTCATTTGTATCTTTTTTTCATTTTATAGTAAAAGACTTTTTTTTAATAAAAGAGGTCCATTGACTTTAAAATTTGGGGAAAAGAGGTTTTAATAGAGCTGGAAGAACAGAAGTTAGATTTCCATGAAGTAAATGAAAGGAAATTTAGAAATAGACACAATAAATGTAGACCACTGTCTCTTGAAGTGTGATTGAGGATAAAATAAGAATGATGCATCGTGTAAGAACAGACCAAAAGAAAGAGGTTTGCTCTCTTTTATTTTATTTGCTTTCAAATAAATGAAGCTTGACTATATATATACCTATATATGCATATATGTATGTGTGTATGCATACATGTCTATATGTATGTATTTATGCATATTCACTAGGAAAAACAAACAGCTAGGGAAACAGTTGGAGATACATCTGAGAGAAAGATAACTGAAGGTAACTGACAGAACAAGGCCAATGAGCAGACTAAAAGGAACATCATCTAAAAAAAATACAGTAACAGGACTGACTGGAAGTATGAAACTTAAAAAGTGATCATTTCTACTGAGGTAAGACAAAGGAAACAAAGGTGGGCTTTGATTATGGGCAGCCTTTGAAATATAGGGCTAATAGCAGAAAGGTGAGCACATGTCCAGTCTTGATCTCTATTTTCTCCATGAAATTGTTGAGAGGTAAGCTGCTAATGGAGGCAGGAGGCAGAGAGGTAGGGAGCAGAAGGTAACAGGTAAACATTTAACATATTCATGTGTAGCAAAAGTCTCCACAGAAATTGTAAACTGAATTTGTAGATACAAGTTCATGCTATGTTTTTATTTCCTTTAACAAAGTTGGGTATAAAATTAAAGAAACAGCTAAACTGATTAACTACTTGCTTGATTTTAATTAGGCAAAGAAGTTGAAATCATTGACAAGGAACTGATTGAGCTGATGAGGAAGGTATTAATGAGATGGGACCAAGAAAGAATTACAAGAGTTTTGGCTTAAGAGACTGAATAAATGTGGATTAAGAGACCAGAAAATAGAGACCAAGTTCCTTTTTAATATTTCATGTATCTATGTCCAGTTGTATATATAAATTCAGATGCACAGAGAGGAGATTGGGCCAGAAAAATTTGTGAGTCATCACCTCAATGACAGTAAGTGAGCTCATAAACAAATGGAGGGTAAAAATAGCTTTTTAAAGAAAGAACCCTGCAAAATACCTTGGTATATGGGCCAGGTAGAGAAATAGCACCTTCCAAAAGCGTTCATATCCAGGTCAGAGTGATCCCAAAACTTCAGAGCAATTGTAATGGGAGCATGGTTGAGATGCCAGCCATTGCGGAAATTCATAAAGATGACTGTGTAAAAGATATTCTATTCACTGCCTTTGTTTTCTATGTGCTTAGGAAAGCAAGTAGCACAAGCCAGGCACGGGTGGCTCATGCCTGTAAATCCTACCTGTTCAGAAGGCTGAGATCGGCGAATCACAGTTCAAATCCATCCCAGGCAGAAAAGTCCCTGTGAGTCTCTTATCTCCAATTAACCACTCAAAATCCAGAAAGTGGCACTGTGGCTCGAGTGGTAGAGCATTAGCCTTGAGTACAAAGAGGCTCAGGGGCAGTGCCCAGGCCCTGAATTCAAGTGCCTCAACTGTCAGAGAAAGAAAGAGAAGGAAGGAAGGAAGGAAAGAAGGAAGGAAGGAAGGAAGGAAGGAAGGAAGGAAGGAAGGAAGGAAGGAAGGAAGGAAGGAAGGAAAGAAAGAAAGAAAGGGGAAGGAAGGGAGGAAGGAGAAAGGAAGAGGGGGAAGGAAGGAAGGGGGGAAGGAAGGTAGGAAGGTAGGAAGGGAGGGAGGGAAGGTGGGAGGGTGGGAAGGAGAGAGGAAAACAAATGGTACAGGGTCAGAACTGAAGAAATACAAAGTTCTATGTTGGCCATTCCAATACCTGCAAATCTCACTCTAACCTTTTTTTAGTTAAATAAAAGAAAGGTTATGTGAGGGGGAAGGAAGATAAAAGGAAGGAAAATAAACTCTCCTACCTCAAATACTTCCTGCAGCCCATTACTTTCACCCCAGTCTCAGTGAAAAGCATCCTACAAAACAAGGCATCATTCTCACTTGCTTAGTGATACAGATTATTCACACCCAAAGTAAAAACCCAAATTTCCATGGTTCTATTCCCACGTGGCAATAGAGGACATCCAGCTCCTCGAGAATGTTCTCCTCAGCCCGTACAATCACCCCAAGCACATTTGAAATCCATGTTGCTCCCATTTTTTCCATGACTCTAACTGGGCCATTTGTCTCTCTCTCCTGCCACTTCATGAGACACCATGGTCTCCTGCTGGATGTTGCTGTTAATCATCTACCTATCAACAAGTTCTGGTGTTCCCACAGATACCACACCAGGTATTTTTCTCCCACCAGACATGCCACTAAAGACTTTTGTTGAGGACTATGAAAAAAAAAAAGCTAGAACCCTCTAAGTACTACAATTACATGGTTATGCATGGGGAACTATGTCATAATGCTATTATCTGTAGAAGTTATCCAAAGCAGTGCTGTTCTTACTTCTCCGGTCATACAGGCCTGAGTGCAAAGGCTTTTTTTCTTTACATAGTTATTTACTTTTAGGCCTCTTTCTCACTTGAAAATTCAGACATTAATTGTGGCTGTATCTCTTTTCATATACACTCATTCATTTCGTAAGTGGCTTTTGTAAGTGCCTGGGGTTAAACAGTACTTAATTTAAATGTTAAGTGGTCTAGGTAGAACTAAGTGAATTATGCAGAAGTCATGTTGTAACAAGCTTTATGGGTACATTAATAAAGATCAAACTGTTTTCATTTATAGCTGTCTAGTGTGCAACCATTAACATTACTCTGCTACTTTCTCTACATCAAATAATCTCAGAGCTAAATACTTCTATATTTGAATTTCTACTTTGTTTCTGTTTCAAAGACTAGTCTACACATTTTCTTCCCATATCAATTTCCAAGAAATTAGTTAAACTAATTACCATTGTTCTTGTATAAATGTTTGCGTCCAGACTATCTCATGCGCTACTGATCCTCTTTTGGGTCAGTGATAGCCACAAGGTAGTTATGAATTATTCATTAAGAATGCATGCAAGCTGGGCACCTGTGGCTCACACCTGTAATCCTAGCTACTCAGCATGCTGAGATCTGAGGATTGTGGTTCAAAGCCAGCCTGGGCAGGAAAGTCCCTATGAGATTCTTATCTCCAGTTAAACATTCAAAAACTGGAAGTGGTGCTGTGACTCAAGTGGTAGAGCACAGAGAGCCTTGAGCACAGAGAGGCTCAGGGACAGCGCCCAGGCCCTGAGTTCAAGCCCCACAACAGACAAAAAAAAAAAGATTGCCTGTTCAAGACTCAATCCATGGGCCAACACATATCAGAACTCTTTAATATAGCAGCTATCTTTTATTCTGTTGGTAAGACCAGGAACCAGAGGCTCATGCCTGTAATCCTAACTACTCAGGAGGCTGAGATCTGAGGATCATAGTTCAAAGCCAGCCCAGGCAGGAAAGTCCATGAGACTCTTATTTTCAATTAACTACCAGAAAACTGGAAGTGGTCCTGTGGTTCAAAGTGGTAGATCACTAGCCTTGAGCAAAAGAGCTCAAGGACAGTGCCCAGGCCCTGAGTTCTAGCCCCACCACTGACAAGAAACAAAACAAAACAACACACAATAAAAAAACAAGGCATGCAGATATTACCATTACAAATCAATAAGAGTAGCAGGCATTTTTCAGCAGTTTTTATCCACTAAAATGAGAATTCTTGTATATATTAGCTTTCAGCAGAAATGACACATGTAAACCAGTAAATACTATTTTAGCTGCATGGCTATATAGCATTTAAATTAAGTTTAGAATATATTGGGGGGGGGCTTGAACTCAGGGTTTGGGTGTTGTCCAAGAGCTTTATTGTTCAAGACTAGCATTCTACCACTTGAACCACAACTCCACTTCCAAGAATATATCTTTAATTTATCTTTCTTTCCAGTTTTGTCTACTACTGTTTCATTGAGCTATGTATAATTAACATTTGTTGGGTGCTTGACAGTATGCCTGGTGCATTTCTAAGCATGTAACATGGGTTTATTCATTTAATCTTCAAAAATCACACACAAAATATTATGTTTATTCCTATTTATAGAGTTTAGATAATTTGCATAAGAATATATCAACTAGCAAATGACTAAATAGGAATCCAAATTCAGGTAGTTAGCCTTCAAAGTCCAAGATCTTAACACTAAGCCATAATTTCTCTCAAAGTTAACTATCACTAATCTTCCAAAAATAAACAATAAGTGTCATGAATGATTATGTGTGCTGTTCGGGATCTGCATACAACATCTCAAACTATGATGTGTGGCATGCTGTGTACTTCCAACTGAAGGAGACTGAGAAGGAAGCTTTCAGAAACAAGATCTATCTAGTCTTCCTTTCCTGTGCTCCCTATTTTGGTTTCAGAATTCCCAGCCAGGAATAGTGGGTCTTGGCTATAGTCTCAGTCTCTAGAGGCAAAGCTGAGGTGAGATGGAGGATGGGAATTTCAAAGTCAGCCTCTGTTATAAAACAAGATCTTGTCTTTAACTTAAAGAGAAACTTCTCTGAAGAGGAAAGAAGGATGGCCAATAGACACATGAAGAAATGCTCAACCTCCCTAGCCATAAAAGAAATGCAAATCAAAACAACATTGAGATAACACCTCACCCCAGTTACAATGGCTATAATCAAGAACTCTAATAACAACAGATGCTGGAGGGGATGTAGATAGAAGGGAATCCTACTGCATTGTTGGTGGGAGTGTAAACTTGTTCAACCACTTTGGAAAGCAGTTTGGAGGTTCCTCAAAAGACTCCACATAGAGCTCCCCTATGACCCAGCAATCCCACTTTTGGGCATTTATCCAAATGTTCACAAACAAGACCACACTAAAGCTATGTTTATTGCAGCATTATTTACCAGAGCTAAGATATGGAACCAACCCAGATGCCCCTCAGTAGATGAATGGATCAAGAAAATGTGGTATATATACACAATGGAATTCTATGCCTCCATCAGAAAGAATGACCCATTTGTTAGGAATGCCCCATTTGTTAGGAAATGGAAAGACTTGGAATAAATTATATTAAGTGAAGTAAGCCAGGCCCAAAGAAACATAGGTCCCATGGTTTCCCTTATTTGCAGTAACTAGTACATGTCTGAGTCAAGCAGAAAAGGTCAGATAAGTTGATGTTAGGGAAAAGAACCCTAAGATATGTATTCAAATGTTTTTTTTTTCTTTCTTGCGATTGTTTCTAACATATTTATAAGATGATTTCTTTGTTGCTTTGTATGTCCCTCCCCCACGGTATAATCCCTGCTTTCATTGTATTTGATGTTGGTATAATTTGTGGAGGGGAAGGGTAAAAACAAATTGTTTAAATAGGGATACAGGTGGCCCCATTGTAACAATGAGATGTACAAGACATTATGTCGAAAACGAACTATAGGAAGGGATGGGAAGGGGAAACAAAGGAGGAGGCTACAATGCTTGATAAGAAATGTACTCATTATCTTGCCCATGTAATTGTAACCCCTCTGTACAGTATTTTCACACACACACAAAAAAAGATCTTGTCTTTATCTTTCCAAATTCCTTGGGGAGGGGTGAGGGGGAAGAGGGTTGGGGAGAAGAAAGAAGGGAGGGACGGAGAGAGGGATAGAGATTTCATTCTTAAAACACACAGTGTTGAGTGCTGTAGCTCATAGTTGTAATCCTAGGCACTCAGGAGGCTGACATCTAAGGATTAATATTCTAAGGAAGAAAGTCTGTGAGATTCTTACCTCCAATTAATCACCAGAGGGGGAGAAAAAACTAGAAGTGGTAGTGATGTGGGTCAAGTGGTAGAGCTCTGGCCTTGAGTAAGACAAGCTCAAGGACAGTGCTCAGGCCCTCATTTCAAGCCCCAGGACCTACATGCACACACACACACACACACACACACACCACATCACATCACATAGCCGAAAAAGACAGCTGTCCATCTAAGGGTCTTTGGATCTTCATTTCAGAAAATTGTTTGTCATGGAAAAGCTTGTTAAATAAATGTATGTATTTCCTTTTTTTTTTCCTTTTACAATTAGGTCACCAACCACGAATCTTGCAATGGGCTATGGACCTTTCAGAGCTGAACACAAAGCTGCAACTTTCCTCTATGCACTGCCATAGCTACATCCCATAGGCTTGGCTTGGATTTTTGAGATAGAGCCCTTTGTAACCCAGGCTGGCCTGACAAACTTTTGATATATTCTACTCTTATTTTCCTTTTGTTAAATAGACTTCTTTATCGTCCTTGTGATTTCATCAGCCTATATCCTTGGCATATTGTTTTTATTATAAACATGGAAATGTCTAGTTTTCATGTTTCTTGTGCATAGAATGTACTGTGAATGGTGCCCATGTTCCAAGTATGAGGGGCTTTTGCTCTCTAAAAGCAACATGTGCTCCACAGGGTTCAACAGGAGCTCCACATGGTTCACGGTTCATTATAAACACTCAATTCTTATTGTATGAAGTTTGATGTTGATCAGATTCTCTGAGTTTCCACTAACTCCTGAGTGAAACCCCCAAGGTCACTCACTTCCCCATGATAAACCAACGGGTGGTGAGTTAGTTCCAATTATTCCTTCTTTTCTGCTACCTCTTTCCTCTTCGTATTTTAAAATGTAACAACACCTGACTAGTTAAAAACAGAAAAAGAGAATTAAGTCTGGCCTAGAGGGATAAAGGATGCTTGCTTCTCTCTAATACATGGAAGCTAAGCCTAATTTATAAACGTACAAGCAAACACATACATAGGGGTTGTATGCTAGTGTACACCACTGTATTGACTGGAGTATGGTATTTGAAGAGAAGAATACAAACCGTGTAATTCCTTAGAAAAACTAACAGTCAACAAAATGAAGACCAGGAAACTGGCACTGGAAAGGTGTGTGGAGGAGGCGATGTGGCGGTGATAGAGAATGAAGGGAGGAAGGGATGAAATGAAGTTATAGTAATGAAGAGGAAAGAGGGAGAATGCAGGCAGACTAGGCCATGCATATCCCATGAAACTGAAAACCTGCGGGGTGGAGTTGGGAGGGCTGGGAGAGAAGGATGAAATGGGTAAACATCAAGATGCATGGCTCTTCCATAAACGGCCCTGTTGAATGACAATTCCTTAGGACAACTAGCTGGGGGAAAGGCTGGGCCCAGGATCCCCCACAGTACCAGCGCCCTCCGCCGGACGCACGCCGCAGGCGTGGCAGAGCAGGGGGCGGGGCCGCGCAGGGGGCGGGGCCGCGCGGCGTGCTGGCGTCAGAGAGGCCCGCGACGCCGGCGGGGGCTGAGGGCTTGGGGCGCGGGTTCTGTGAGGTGAGCCGGGGCCTGGGCGGCGGCGGCGGCGGCGGCGGGGCCCCAGCAGGACCTGGCGCGGCGTCCGCGGTCTCCGGGGCGGGGGCTGTGGTCGCGAGGCCCCCTCCCCGGGGAGGCGGAGCCGGGTCGAGCCTGGGCGGCGGCGGCGCCGGCCGGGAACCATGCATCAGAAGCTGCTGAAGAGCGCGCATTACATCGAGCTGGGCAGCTACCAGTACTGGCCGGTCCTGGTGCCCCGCGGCATCCGCCTCTACACCTACGAGCAGATCCCCGTGTCCCTCAAGGACAACCCGTACATCACCGACGGCTACCGGGCCTACCTGCCCTCCAGGCTGTGTATCAAAAGGTAAGGGCGGCCCGCCGCGCCCGGCACCCCCGCCCGGCGGGTCCGGTCCCCCCGCTCCTCACCACCATCTCCTCCCTGCCCGGTCCTGCCCCGCCGGGGCATTTGATCCCCCGGAATGATGATGATGATGATGATGATGGTAACCGCGATTGCCCAACTCTCCGCGGCGCTTGGGTGTTTTCTCCGGGGCGCCTGTGGTTCCTTGATTTCCCTGCGGTGCGTATTCGGGATGCGCCCCCCGTGGACGACGAAGCCGCTCTGGACCCAGTGCATCGCTGAACGCTGTGCCGCTTTTTAGAACGTAACAGCCGTGGGGGGAAATGCAGATTTTCGGGACCGATGCCTGGATAAAGAGGAAACAACTTCACCCTGCCGCCCACATGTATAGCAAACCCCGATTCATTTCCTTTAGCAGATAACTGACGGATTTCCCTGCTAGGGGGCTAGGGCACTGTGTCAGATCCCCCTGCAGAGAACAGCAGTCAATCCTGATCCCTGTTCCCATAAAGCTGCTCAGGACTAGCCCGGGCGACAGGCACTACAGAAGTAATGACATTATTACATAATCGCTATTGTGGAAAATAATGTGTAAGAAAAGCCCTATAGCAAAGAGCGTGATCACAGGGCACACCCAATCTCCACGAGTGCACCTGAGAAGCACCTCTTAGAATCTGTTTCATGATCATTCCAACCTGTAAAACCAGAGTCTCTTAAAAGCCTGTGCTAAAAGGAAACTAAAAAAAAATGTTCTTCTAGTCTTTTTTTAAATAGCTTTCTGTCAAAATTCATTGAATGTACTTAAGGCCCCACTTTAACAAATATCAGATAGCTCTAGGTCTTTGTAGTGGCAAACTCCAATTCTGGAATGCAAGTTCTTGAACTGCTTACGCAGTACATATCTTTTTCTTGATTTTTGCCATGGTGGTTCTTATCATCCTCAATAATTTTGAAGATCTTATTATGATAACGATTCTTGATTTTTGAAGTTGAACAGTTTGGGGATGCCTAACTCTTTACACAATAAAAATAGGTCTTCTGTTGAGGAGATTGTTTCACCTGATCTTCCTTAATCTCTTCCAGATTCAGCCTTTGCTCTTTTGCAGCTTTCAACAATGACCAAGTTCTGTATGTCCCAACAGGTCTAGTTGTCTTCTGCTACACAAGGAACATAGAAAGAATGGTCAGTTAGTCACATTACACGGGTCTTCACAAAATGCAATAGTGACAATAGGCAAGATGCAGTGTTGTCAGTTGCATATTTTTTTGAATATTCCTGCATCCTGTCCCCAGTTACATGAAGTCTTTACATTTGATGCTGTCTGTACAAGATAAAAATCTTTGGCTTCATGAGACAATATTCAGTTTTTTTTTTTGGTGGTTAACTGAAATCTTGCCTTTTTTTTTATCACTTGTAAAAATGGAAAAATGACAAGTATTCTGGCAGGCATTCAGTAAGTTAGTCATATACTAGTGCTTACTCCTGAGGATTCCTGGATCCACAACAGTCAAGGCTTAATTTAAGCAAAAAGGTTGTACTTTGCTAGAGAAATGGGAGAATATTTTAATCTTTAGTCATGATACTGCCTTTCAATAAGAGAGGCACACCTGAAAAGCATTTTATACAATCACTGAAGGAGCTGGAAGTAAGAGCAGCAGCATCTCATGTGTTGTTTTGTTTTATAGTTAAAGAAACTGGAGTTCAGCAGTGGTACTCCTAGCTACTCTGGAGACTGAGATCTGAGGATTGGTGTTGGAAGCCAGCCCTGGCAGGAGAGTCCATGAGACTTTTATCTCAGATAAACCACCAAAAGGCCAGAAGTGGAACTTTGGCTTCATTGGTAGATCTCCAGCCTTGAGCGAAAATGCTAGGGGACTGAGGCAGGCTCTGAATTCAAGCTTCAGTACTGGCACCAAAAACAACAACAACAATAATAACAACAACAAAACCTTAAGCTCAGAATATAAACGTTTATATGCTTATCATTGCTGAACTAATTGTGATTAATTGTGGCAGGGATGAAGAGGAGACTAATTGTGGCAAAGAGTGAACAACAGTCTTGATTCCTGGTGTGGGTAGTACATTCTTGCACCAACCTATGCTGCCAAAGGCAATGGTCAAGACATTTCAAAAGAGGACAAATAGTGCCCATATTAAAAGTAACCTCTTTTTGGTCTTAAGAAATATAAACTCATGCCACCTGGAAACAAGAACCTTCCAGTGTGTTAGTGTGTTTATTCTGCTTCTCTTAAATTCATTTAACTTTGTTTTTAATGAGTACTTACAAAGGTATTTTAAAATTTCTGACCAAGCTTGCAGTGAGCACCTTTTCATGTAGCTATTATTGACAGTGTTATAGCTCACATCCAGTTTTTATCTGCATACTTATTTTTCTAGAGTGAATAATCTGAGCAAGTCAACTTTTCTTAGAAAAATGGTGTCATGTAGATGAATAGAAGGCGTCAGGGGGTTGATAGGCTGGAGGATTCACAAAAAGAAATTGTAAGTATGAGAAGAATTGAACATCAGAAAGCTCTAAGGTCCTAGGATTATTAGAGATAGATTAAACCTCAGATTAATTGAATTGATCGATAGTTCAACTTTAGATGGTCACAGCTAAGGATAAAGGGCTTAAAGTAACAAATACTAAGTCACTTCTTTAAATTGTTCCCAACCAGTATGAATCTGAGCTACATGTTTGTTTACTTTGCAGTTTATTTATTTTATCTAACGAAACAGTAAACATCTGGAGTCATTTGCTGGGTTTCTTTCTCTTCTTCACCCTGGGAATATATGACATGACATCTGTGTTACCTTCTGCAAGTGCATCCAGAGAAGATTTTGTAATTTGTTCTATTTGTCTTTTCTGCTTCCAGGTGAGTCATTTCACAACCACTGTTATTACTAAAGAGAACTTTTTTTTATTATAACACAACCCCCACAAAAGTCTGTTGTTCTATATTTAGATGTTATTAAGTATATTTGAAATCCATTAGATTTCAAAATTGAAAAAATATTTCCTTATTATTATTATTATTTTGGCACCAGTATTGAGGCTTGAACCCAGCCAGGGCCTCATGCTCTTGCTGGCTTGCTTAGTCACAGCTGGTGCTTTACAACTGCACCTACAGTCCAGCTTTATTTGCTGGTTAATCAGATGTATGAGATATATGAGTCTCTTGGACTTTTTTAAATTGTTGTTGTTGTTGGTCATGGGGCTTGAACTCAGGGCCTGGGCTCTGTCCCTGAGCTCTTTTTACACAAGGCTAGCACACTACTACTTGAGTCACAGTTCCAATTCTGGTTTTCTGGTGGTTAATTGGAGATAGGAATGTCACGTACTTTCCTGCCAGGGCTGGCTTTGAACTGTTATCCTCAGATCTCAGCCTCTTGAGTAGCTAGGATTACAGGCATAAGCACCAGAACCAGACCACCTTTATTTATTTACTTTTTGTTGGGGGAGGGAGGTAAAGTTTCACTATGTAGCCTAAGTTGTCCTTGAACACAAGACTCAAGATCATCCTGCCTCCTACTAAGTGCTGACATTAGTCAACATACTCTGCTCTTTATCTTTGGCCTCTCTATTTAAAAATTAACATTTAAAATTGAATATGAATATCCAATTGTACTCTATTAATCTGGCTGAAGATCACTAGAGTCTTCAAAACCTATTTGGAATGATTTATAGTATATCTGTTTTTTGTATTTGCTTTTTCTGTATTGCCTTTTAAAAAACTATCTGATTTTTACTGGTATTAATCTTTTGTTCTATTGCTATTGCTTTAGTGCTAACTTTTTTGATCCTTTCATAGTTCCTTGGTTTCAGATACTTTCAGTTCCTACTCTTCTCTGAGTCTTGGAGTTGCTAGTTGTACTGTATTTTTTTTTCAAACATCTATAGAAACGCCTTTAAATATATTCAGTATTTTAAAATATAGATCCTTCTAATACAAAAACAAATATGGGGCATAATCACTTAACATTTTAATAAATGTACAAAATGCAGAGAATAGAAAAACACCACTGTCCAAGACTCCCTATCCTTAACCTGTTACAGGTCAGTTTTGAGATAGGAACCCGTAAGTCATCCACATAGATGTTGTTTTTATTTTGTCAATTTTAGACCAACATTTTCTACAAAACTTTTGACCTAAAGGACCAAGAAGCCATCTATACTCCCCTCTTTCTTTCTAATTCTAATTTCAGTTTAGCAAGTATTTCTTGAATGCCTACTTCTAGGCCCCGTGCTAGGCAGCAATGATTAATGCTGAATGGCACCAACAATTTATAAAGATCAGATTACCTGTGTCAGAAGACTGGAGAAAGTGAAGCAGAGCATTTAAGCAGAGAAGATGATTGTATAAAGATTCAGAAGCAAGAGGAAGCTTACCACTTTCTGGACTTGTAGGTGTTAGTCTTTATGGTTGATTCCTAGGAGAACAGAGAAAGGAATGGTTGGAAAAATAAGCAAGGGCCAGATCCAGAGATGTTTAGGTTATCATGCCAATGAGCTTAGATGTGAAGGGTATAACATTATAATTATCTTTCCACATTGGTAAATAAGAGATTCCATAGAAAGAAGTTTTCTATTATAACTGAAACATGCCCAATTTGCCAGAGTTGCCAGAGTATTCTTTTTTTTTTTTTTTTTTAGCTCTTAAGGAACATTGAATCTTTTTAAACAGAGCATACTAAATATAGATTAACTTTTTCAAAACCTGGGCTTCTATGCTAGCATTATTTTCTTTTCCCTTTGATACCATAGCTGTTTCCTATTCACAATGAAGTGAGTTGCATCATTTCTTATTACTATAATTTAAAAAAAACAAGATTATGGAAAAAAGTTAAAAAAAAAGTAAAAGTCACTTAAAGTCAACTTTATACAGATATGATATGCAAGGCTATCTCACACCAGGTTGCTTACTTGATTACCAGTCTACCTAACTTCTAAGTTAATATCATGTCTGACTGTTATTTTGTTCTGGCTCTTTTATTATCCATTACTGAGACAATGAGGTCTTTCCCTGTCATTGAAAATATATATCACGATACTCTTCAGATTTATGGCTCATAATCACAAGGATAATCTGAGAAAACAACAAAACTTCTTAAGACATGTTTATTTGGGCCATTAAACTAATTGATAACTTAGTAGCCCAAAGACACAGACTAGTTAGGATTTCAGATAGTGGATAAAGAAATGAAGTCCTGGCTAACTGCGTTGTTACTTAATATTGACATTGAGTCTGAAGGAACTGGTTGAACTTGTTTCATGACTAGAATATAAAAGTATACTCGAGATCTTTAGTAGTATAACACCTAACCTATATTGAAATTTCAGGATCATGATGTGAAAACAGCTACATGACATTTTTTAATGAATCTATATTTTTCATTATGCTACTTTACTTTGTGAACCTCCTCACCAAAATGTACGTTTGTGTAATATGTATGTTTAACGTACCTCATGAGTACCAGCCAAACTTTAAATCCAGGTCAGCTGATGACACTTTTGTGACCTTTTTTTCCTCTCCTAGATGAACACACACCCCTCCCCCACAGAGCTGGCACCCTTCCTCCTTAATTTTCTAGTTGTGCTCATCATTGACATTTAAGACTTACCCCCCTCCCGCCCAATATCCTTTTGAGAGTAGTGGATTCGTCTTTGCATCCCTTATCCCTTTCCAAAGTGAGGTACACAACAGGTTTTTAATAGCTAGAGGGCATTCTGCCATAGAAACTGTTGATCATCAGAGCTTCTGACTGAATCATACCTGCTTTATAGTCCTTTGGCAACCATATAAAATCTAGTCACGATTATTTTCCTTGGAGACAACAAAGCCAGATTTACTTAAGACCTAGTAAACTCTACACAATCTATTTCATAACACACAAGGTCTTAAAATTGCAGTGAGCTGGTATGATTGCTTACATTATCATCCTAGCTATCTAGGAGGCTGAGATAAGAGGATTATAATTTGAGGCCAACCCAGGAAAAAAAAAAGTCGTGAGACCCTATCTCAGCAAGTTAGCGCAGGTCTGTAATCCCAGCGATAAAGAAGGCATATGTAGGAGAATTGAGAACTTAGGTGGTCCAGGCAAAAGTATGAAACTCTATCTGAAACTTAAGAGAAACAAGACTGAGAGCATAGTTCAATTGGTAGAGCACTTGACTAGCAAATATAAGGCTCTGAGTTCAAGCCCCAGTACTGCCACACACACACACACACACACACACACACAAAGGAAAAAAGAAAATTGTGAAACAAAATTATAGTGAGTTATTCGAGTAATTTTGAAGAATATTGTATGTTTGAAGACCTGAGCATCACAAACATGCTCTTGGAAATAAACAGTAGTAAAAGCTTGTATTTTTACACCGTAGACTACAATTTTAAGGACATCTGTTACTTTGGTAACTTTTTTTGTTTTTTAAAATAAACTTACCAGATCCTAGTGAATCACACCTGTCATCCTAGCTACTTAGGAGGCTGAGAACTAGAAGATCACAGCTCGAAGCGAAGCCCAGCAGAATAGTCTGAGAGGCTTCATCTTCAATGTAACACGCAGAAAGCCAGGTTGGAGACGTGGCTCAAGTGGGAGAGTGACAGCCAAACATGCAAGCCAAGCAGGCAAGAAGCTCAGAGTTAAAAACCCTGGTCCCAGGCAAAAAGAAAAGTAAACTCATTGATAGATTAAAATAATCAAATAAATCATGTATGATATTTTAAAACAACATTTGTGTCATATACTTTGCCCAACTTTGTGCTTTTCATTTACAATTTTATATTACGAAAATAGCTAAATTTCGTTTCTTTTTGAATGGTGTCCCACTGATGGGCTTGAGGCAGAGAAATGACATCATAACTTGCCCGACTGTTGGCACAGAGCCAGAATCTAGGCCAGGGTGTATAACTAAGGAGCCTGGACTCTTAAAAACACCTTCATGAATGTCGTGATGAGTTGCTTTATTTATTTTTCCTTTGTTACATAGTTGTTGTTTTTTTATATTCTTAGGTCTGTATGCTTTGTTCTGTGGGCTATCATCTTTTTTCCTGCCATCGGTCAGAAAAAACCTGTCGAAGATGGATGGCATTAGATTATGCCGGAATTTCTATTGGAATACTGGGCTGCTATGTCTCAGGAGTGTTTTATGCATTTTATTGTAATAATGTAAGTAGTTCAAAGTGTTGCACATTCTGTCTTTTCTATAGATCTTGGATTTTCTTGCAGTGGTTCCTTTGAATTTCTGAGTACATAATTAGTACATCTAATATCACTTCTGTACTTCAATATATTACTAATTTTCCATTGGAATAAAAAAGTACATAGTTATTTATAAAACTTACTGTGAATATTGAATTACCATGTTTCCACTAAATCCACATAGCTACCGTTGCTCAGACACTCACATTGGATTAACTTCTTAGTGAAGAAAATAAAGGTTAATGTATGTATGTGTGGACCCCCAATCTATAAGACCACATAAGGCATCATGTGTTGTTCTGAGTTCTGGTCAACTCTGCTTTCTGTCCCTGTGATCCCAAAAGTCATTTTTTTTTACCTTGTACAAAGCAGTATTTGTGACTGTGATCAGATAATACAACATCTGACCTAAAATGTCAGCCAACCAAGCATTGTGGAATATAACTAATTCATTACCTCATGTTCAACCAGTGAGCAAACTCAGTCTTCCCTTGCAGAAAATGCTGTAAATCTGGACATATGATACTTGCCTATAACCTTGCACTCAGGAGGTTGAGGTAGGAGAATTGTGAGTTCAAAGCTGGCCTAGGCTGTATAGAATGACTACATCTCAAAAGAAAAATAAAAGTTCCACTGACTCTACTGTAGTTTTTTCCTCCTGTTCTTCTACTATACTTTTTGTTTTTTGTTTTCTCTTTTCTCTTACCTACTTTTCAGAGCCAAAACTTTGCTTCTTCTTTGGGAGTAGTACACCTACTATCTAGTAACATGACCTGCCCAAGACTCCTTCTCTAAGGTGCTCTAAGCCACAGTCCCCAGCAGTCATTTATTGTGAAGATTGGCTCGGCACAGATTCTTCTTTTTGGGATTCTGAAACAGATCCTTTGAATCCTTTCTGTGATGACAGAACTGTCAGCATAACTGGTATAAAAAAGTTATAAATCAGTTTTGAATACCTTAGCGAATTATTAGTTGTATCCACTTAAATGTGAGCCATTTGTTTCTTAAGCTTGACTACTTTGGAATATACTCATAAAATTAAATATATATGCGATTAAACTTTGTTGTAAATTGATTTGATCTATCAAACTCTGCCTGCCCCAAATGAATAATTTTTTGGGGGGGGGGTGGTCGGCCGTGGGGCTTGAACTCTAGGCCTGGGCACTGTCCCTGAGCTCTTCAGCTCAAGGGGAGCACTCTACCATTTAAGCCATAGCGCCACTTCCAGTTTTCTGGTGGTTAATTGGAGATAGTCTCATGGACTTTCCTGCCTGGACTGGCTTTGAACCATGATCCTCAGATCTCAGCCTACTGTGTAGTTATTATTACAGGCGTGAGCCACTAGCGCCCGATAAAACTGTATATCTTTTTTGTAAAAAAAATTAGAAGGAACATGCTAATTACTGGCTTAAAATTGTTGTGATGTAATTTAGTTATTTCCTCATTCTGTATTTCCCTGGTTTGTTTTCTATTAACTTTTTCCTAAACATTAAAGTGGGACACTAGAAAAAGAGAAGGAACTACTCTAGTTAATACATGCCATGTTTGTGTAAAGGAAAAATTGCATTCTTCCTTCTAGTTTCTATTTCCAACTATTCAGTTGCTTTTGTTCTGTTCTTTACCTTTTAAGGAACATAAACTGCTTTCAGAATGAGACTAAAAACTATGGACGCTTCATTCAGGAGAATATATATTTGGGCACACACCTAAACAATCTGACATGAGATTTCAGGAAGTGAAGAGCTCTGTAGAAGTTCTAGGAGTGCAGGTTAAGAACCTTGTTCTATACGATGTTAACTTTTGAGCTTCTAGATCAGCTTGTCAATGACTCACATAGAGCTCTTCATAGTTTAAAATGAATATTCTTTTACACTCCCTGTCCTTTTCCCCAGGACACTCTACATATGGATCATCTATGATCATTTATTCCATTACTGGAAACCATTAATGTGGCCTTTCAAGCTAGAAAGACTCAAGCCCTATCCTGCTATTCTCTCACATTTACTCAGCCATTGAGACTTTATTAGGCCTTCAGAGGCATTCAGAAATGCTCTGAATCTGGTACTCACTTCTCAGACCCATTCTCTCTTTAGTAAACTCCCAGTGTCTTTCTGACTGGATTTTTCTCACCTTTTTTACCCCAGTAAGCT
The DNA here is from genome assembly GCF_000151885.1 of Dipodomys ordii. Lineage (NCBI taxonomy): Eukaryota > Metazoa > Chordata > Mammalia > Rodentia > Heteromyidae > Dipodomys > Dipodomys ordii. Next base: position 7,694,382 of record NW_012267265.1, on the reverse strand, counting down.
TTTTTATAAATAAGGCAGTTTGAAAATGCCATATCATCCCCTTCTTAAACAATACCTAGTGTCAGCAAAGTAAAGTTTAGAATCTTTAGCCTGGCCTCAATGATCGTCAGTCGGCCGTCTCCAAATGTCTGTCTGCATTTGCTGCTCCTTTTCCTTGAAAGCTCCTTCCCACACAGTCTTAGGGTTCCTCCAGACCTAGCTTGTCTCCTCTGTAAAGTATTTATTGCTCTCTCAGGTAATATTCATTGTTCTCTCTCCAGTGGTTCTAACAGCATGATTTGGAACCCAATTATAATACCATTTGATATGATCATTTATTTACATATCTGTCCCTCCCTGAGTCTATTAACTCACTCACTGAGAGAGTCCTTTTATAATCAGCCTTGAAGCTGGGCTCTGGTGGCCATACCCATGGTCCTAGCTATTCAGGAGGTAAAGATATGAGGATCACAGTTTGAAGCCTAGGCAGGAAAGTCCATGAGACTTTTATCTTCAATTAACCACCAAAAAACTAGAAGTAGAGCCATGGCCCAAGTGAGAGAGTGCTACTTGTTTCTACATAGCTATGTGTTTGACATATAACAGAATAGGTATACAGAAAGTGTATATGTAGGGATAATTTTCTTTTACCAGCTCCCTTTGAAGTTTGGTTTGTCAGCCTTGAGAAACTTAATTACATGGAACATAACCTTTTTTTAAAGAAGGGGAATAATCTTGTTTCGGAATGAAAATACCAGGAAAATATTTGTGCCATATATAATAATAGAAGCTAAAAATACTAACTTCCTTCAATTACAAGTTTATTTTCTTTTGTTTTAGTATTGGCGCCAAGTGTATTTGATCACCGTGCTTGCTATGATCCTGGCAGTGTTCTTTGCACAGATCCATCCCAATTATCTTACACAGCAGTGGCAGAGACTCCGCTCTATCATTTTTTGCTCTGTTTCGGGATATGGCGTGATCCCTACTCTTCACTGGGTTTGGCTTAATGGAGGAATTGGTGCACCTATTGTTCAGGTAGGTTGAGTGAAGTTGGTATTTCCCTTAATTTTTTTTGGTCATTCTTATTTCTTTTTATAGAGTAATATAATTAGGCCTTATGAGTGATATTGTGACACTTAAGAGCATATCTTTAATGGCATATTGACATCATAATTTTCACTTCTCTCAGCAGTAATGTTAAAAGGTAGACTATAATGCAGTACCTCTAAAATTCACAGAAAAATTTAACCCAGAATTATTTTCTGAGCTGAATTATACGTGTCATTTTGGGGAAATTACACTTTTAGGTAGCAGAATGTAAAGCTTTACACAGCTCTATTAGTTAAATACACCTTTCAGAATTAAGGTAAAGTCTAATTACTCTTGGTTCTGAGATGTCATTTCTGTTGAACAATACATTCTTAGTTCTTTCTCTGTTACCATTACTATGTAAATATCTAAATCCTTATCTCGGGAGAACTTCAGAGTTTCTAGCTTCTCTGCTGTGCTAGAAGTAATGCGAAAGATAACCAACAGGAGCAATTGATTTTTTTACCTGGGGATGGGGTAGGAATTGGGAAGGACTTTTTTGGTTTGAGGTTCCTATAGCATATAAAGACAGACATAGGGTCTAAACTTTAGGCCAGAGTTTGAGATAGGGATAAAGATTTGGATCATCAGGTAGCTGGAACCAGGAAAACAGAGTTAACCCACCAAGGAAAAAATACTAAGAATAGAAGAAGAGTTATTAAATTCAGGTACAATAGGGGAAGTGTGTGTGCATTACGAAGAACCTCGGTGACAGCTAAGTATTTATACAAAGAGGATTAGAAATAAAGACATTCCTTATAGGCCCTTATTAAAATGTTCTAAATATGAGCTAGAAAGCAAAACTAAAAATGTTTAAATTAACATAACTAAATATGCCAGGAAAGCTGGCAGAAATCACACTTGTTCGCTGGGACCTATGTATGGAAAGTGAGAGTTTAAAGGCAGGGTTGTTCCAAAAGCATCAGTTTAGTACAATTGGAAGGACTACTGGGCTTACATTCAATCACAAGAAGCTGGCAGTATGATAGAGAAAAGTGTGAGTAAACCACTGAAAGAAAAAGGAAGTTATATGACAGTGAATTGAGTGCAGTGATCTGGCTAATCTGGCCGTCTGGATAATTAAGAAATTGAGAAAAATTTGCAATTAGTAGCAGTTATGAGAAGCATAGGTGATTCTGCAATTTGTAAAAACATCATTTCTCAGACAATTTGATCCCCCAAGAATAAGAAATTACAAGGGGAAACTACCACCCTTGGTTTAATTCTAACCAGAAGTGATTCATTGCTAATGTGGAAGTGATTAAATTCCTATATATAGACAATAAATCTCTATTAAGCTTATAATGATAAAGAAAAAGAAAAAGACCTATTAAGCCAATAGATTTTAGAGAAATTCAGAAAAAAATGAGACTATTTCCATATCTGCAAACCTTAAGATATATGACTAGATAGTGGTTCTCAAAGATGAAATTCCTGTATGATTACAGGTCAACATTAGAGTGAGAGCAAAGAGAAGCTTTCAGAGATTAATCTCATTTTGGAAGGAGAAAAGCTAGAAGGGCCAAAGAGCATATATGTACACACACACACACACACACACATGCACAATCTGAAATTCTCCATTTACCCTGCCCCCCAGGTATCCACAGCTGTAGTTGAACTCCACATGAAGGCATGATTGTGCCTTCATGGTGGACAACGAGTCCATCTATGACAGCTATCATAGAAATCTATATATTAAGCATCCAACCTACACTAACCTTAACCACCTGTTAGCCAGATTGTGTCTTCCACAGAATAATGAAACCCATCAAACACTGTTTTAGAAAGTTGAGGAGGAGTGAGAAGTATAAAGGAATGTTGGAAGTAGTAAACTTAAATTTGTTCAAAGTCCTCTGTAGTCACCTGTGGACATATGAAATCCTGTTATACTATAATGTGTGCTAATGAAATATTTACAGAATAACAAAGAAAAGTAGACCACTAAAGAAGATACAGAGTTCTGGGAGAGTTGAGTAGAAGTTTGAAGCATTGACTGGAAATTTTGTTTTAGAGAGTGTTAAAGAATTCTGAGGCTGACTAATCAGAAGGCTCTGAGTTAGGGAGAGTAATAATTCTCAGAAATTTGAGGAGGAAAGAGAAATAGATTGTCTTTATTTCTTTTTTTTGTTTGTTTTTTTATTTTATTTTATTTGTGAACATACTGTACAGAGGGGTTACAATTACATGGGCAGGATAATGCGTACATTTCTTACCAAGCATTGCAGCTTCCTCCTTTGGTTTACCCTTCACATTCCCTGTCTTTATTTCTTGAATGAACTTGAGGTACAGTCGGTTTGTAATCAGAATTAGAAACGTACATATTATGGCTGAAAAATCATATTTAAAAGTCATTGATCTGGGATCTTGGAAGAGATTCTGTTATGGGCAATACTGTTTAGTCCTTTTCCTGCATGCAGCATTTCACCCCTATACTTACATTGTAGGGTTGTTGAATATCCTCAGGATCTTAATACAGAGTGGAAGCTCCAGTTCCTTTCATAGCCTAATCTTTACAACATCACTGTGTTCAGTTCCTGTGCCCTGCTTCCTATAGCAGGAAAGCAAGAGATTTAGCTACTGGAGATTTTCTCAGAATAATTCAGGTTTAGCAACCCTAAATTTTACCGCTGTGCTCATAATGAATTGAGAATTCAGTATAAATATGAAAATGTGTAAAACATACAAACAACTTTTTCCCCCCCAGGACTTTGCACCCCGTGTAATTGTGATGTATGTGATTGCTCTTCTTGCTTTCCTATTCTACATTTCCAAAGTCCCAGAAAGGTATTTTCCAGGTAGGTGTTTATTTTTTCATGGTTTTGTAGCTTAATATATCAGGAGTAAATGCTTTAGAGAATTAAAACTTAGATGTCTATTTTTTAATGTTTTGATTATGAAGTAATTGTTTTTTTTCCCCAGATATTACCTGTAACTTTACCTTTCCAGATGCATTCACAGACTTTCCCTTTGGTTGGCAGAGTTTCCACCGTCTTACAGTTACAAACCAATGACAAAATTGACTCAGTCTCCATTCTTTTTTTTTTAAGAAAATTCAGATATTAATCATGTAATATTTTCGGAATTAATTTTTACATGTGAGCTATATAAAGCAAGAAATAATATTTTCAGAATTAACTTTTATGTGTGAGCTATATAAAGCAAGAAATAAGGAAAGTACAGAGACAAAAGGAAGTCAGAGAAGGATGATGAAAAGAGGCCAGGTTTAAGCTCATTTTACAGTACAGTAGTGCCCCCTTATCTGTAACTAGGGACCTGTGCTTTACCACAGTTCATAGTATTAATACCTGTTTAGAGTCTTTGAAGGGAGATCATATGCATAGAACTTTTACTACAGTATATTGTTTTGCTTATGTTTTACTATTCATTGTTAATCTCTTACTATGTCCAATTTGTAAATTAAACTTTTATCGTGTGTAGGAAAAAATTGTTTATGTAGAATTTCATATTGTCAACAGTTTCACTCATCTACTGAGGAGTATTGAAATGTATTCTTCATGGATGAGAAGGGACTATTGGATATACATCTTAAGGCTCTATAAAATAGGTAAAGACAAAAGTAAGATGTTCAGCTACCTGATGTTTCGATTTGGAGGACTATAAGTCAGGGAGAAGTCTAAATATAAACTGCAAACTTGCCCCACCTCTTTCTCTTTAGGTTAAGAGTTATTTCCATAGTGAACTGGAGATGGCCTTGTAACACTCTTTATATGTGCTGAGGAAGTGGCTGAGGAACCTTGGTCTCCAGAATGAGTTCTCCCTCTATGCTCAGATGTTCCTCTCTGTGCTTTAAATACTGAGCTTTAAATAAGAATGGGAGCACAGTGTATAGAAGAACCTACGTGTATAGAATTTGAATTTGGATACATAGTTAGATATATCCCCAAGTTGATTTTTTAAATTACTTTATTATATGATAGTCTTCAAATTCTGGATCTAGAAAAATAGCTCTAGTGCTAGAGCCACCTTCAAGCTCTGGGTACTGGGTTTGGTCACCAACACTGCAAAAAATAATTTAAGAAAATACATAGATACAAAAAATAATAATTTAAGAAAATATATACATATATGCGTTAAAATTCTGTTTTTTCAGCACAGTCAAGTAAAAATTTGAATTATAAAAATGTTTTTACACCATGTCATTATGGCCATGTGTTTTCCACCCTTAAAATATTTAGATCAGAGGTTAAGAATTGTGGAATATAGGGTACTTTTAAAAGATCAGTATGTACCATTCCTCCAAGATGAGCTTGATGTGCATGTAGCTGACTGTGTGGTTGTATGCAGGTACATGAGAGCCTGGAAGACAGTGCAACTATAAACAATTTAGTCTTAAGTGATAGTATTAAGTTTTCACTTATATGATACCTTTCATGCATGAAAGTGTGGGAAGTACAAAAACAGTGAATATTAAGAAATTATTAAAACTAATCCTGAAAACTTAAATTCAGCTTAGGTGTTTTTGTTCCACAGTGGTCTTTGATGGGTTCAAGGAACTCCAACCTGAAAGAATTGAGTGGTTTTCTGATGCATAAGATAGTCTATTTTCTTTGTAATCTTTTGTATTTTTAAGAATGTATCTGTAGACTTAACTCTATAGTTCAGTGGACTTGGGTCATCAGAGAAAGACTTTAGACCCACACAGAAAGAATCCCATTTCAGATACATTTTTTCTATAGTTGTACACGGAGTTTCCATTTTAACCTGTTCAGTTTTGTATTCAGTGCATCCTGATCATCCACTCCCTCCATCACTCCCCTCTTTTCCCCCTTTCTTCCCAAATCGGTTTCATTTTCATACTCTATTATTCTTTAAAATCTATGTTCTGTTCTGATTATTCCTATTAAGAATAAGAAGAAGGTAAGTACCAATGGTTCATGCCTGTAGTCCTAACTGCTCAGTAGGCTGAGATCTGATTATCAAGCTTCGAAGCCAGAAACTTTTAACCTCCAATTAGTCAACAAAAAGCTAAAAGTGTAGATGTGGCTCAAGTGGTAGAAGCACCATGTTCAAGCCTCAGTACTGGTGCAAATGCAAGTTCACACTCAAAGGAAAAAGAAAGAGGAAAACAAATGAAGAAAAAGTTTACAGAATGCCAACAATGGAGAAGAGTGCGGCTGAAATCAGGAGAGCAACTCTATTCGTCATAGCTCCACAAAAAATAAAGTATTAAGAATTAACTTAACCAAAGAAGTGAAGGACCTCTATGAGGAAAACTTTAAAAACCTGAAAAAGGAAATCAAAACAGAATATAGAAAGTGGCAAAAACTCCCATGCTCCTGGATTGGAAAGACCAACATCGTAAAAATGGCAGTACTTCCAAAGGCTATCTACAAATTCAATGCAATACCTATCAATATTCCAACCTCATTCTTTAAGGAAATAGAAGAGGCAATCCAAAAATTCATATGGAAAAATAAAGGACCCGAATAGCAAAAACTATCCTTAACAGAAAGAACAGAGAAGGAGGAATATCAATACCAAATTTCAAACTCTACTACACAGCCATAGTAATCAAAACATCTTGGTACTGGCACAAGAACAGACCTCAGGACCAATGGAATAGAATTGAAAACCCAGAAATGAACCTACAGACCTATAGCCACCTAATCTTCGATAAGGAAGCTAAAAAAAATGGAATGGAAGAAAGACAGCCTCTTCAGTAAATGGTGCTGGCAAAATTGGTTAATCACTTGTAGAAAACTAAAGCTAGATCCTTATATATTGCCCTGCACCAGAACCAACTCCAAATGGATCAAAGACCTCGGAGTCAAAGCAGACATCCTGAAAACATTACAGGAAGGAATAGGAGAAACCCTAGGTCTTGGCACAGGCCGAAATTTTCTCAATAGAGACCCAGAAACACAACAAATCAAAGAAAGGTTAGACAAATGGGATTGCATGATAAAGGACATAGCTAGCAAGATCAATAGAAAGCCCATTGATTGGGAGAAGATCTTCACTAGCCGTACAACAGAGAAGGGTCTCATCTAAAATATACCTGTAACTCAAAAAATTAAATCCCCCAATAACAAATCCTCAAAGAAACAATCGCCCAATAAATAAGTGGACTAAACACTTAAAGAGAAACTTCTCTGAAGAAATGCTCAACCTCTCTAGCCATAAAAGAAATGCAGATCAAAACCACATTGAGATACCACTTCACCCCAGTTAGAATGGCTATAATCAAGAACTCTAATAAAAACAACAGATTCTGGAGGGGATGTGGACAGAAGGGAACCCTACTGCATTGTTGGTGGGAGTGTAAACTTGTTCAACCATTTCATAAAATAGTATGGAGGTTCCTCAAAAGACTCCACATAGAGCTCCCCTATGACCCAGCAATCCCACTTTCGGGCTTTTACCCGAATGATCACAAACAAGACCACACTAAAGCTACCAGCACAACTCTGTTTATTTACCATAGCTAAGATATAAAACCCACCCAGATGCCTGTCAGTAGATGAATGGATCAAGAAAATGTGGTATATATACACAATGGAATTCTATGCCTCCATCAGAAAGAATGACATTGCCCCATTTGTTAGGAAATGGAAAGACTTGGAAAAAGTTATATTAAGTGAAGTAAGCCAGGCACAAAGGTCCCATAGGTTTCCCTTATTTGCAATAACTAGTATATATCTGACACAAGCAGAAAAAGTCAGATAATGTTAAGTGAAATGAACCCCAAGATAAGGACACAAGTGTTTTTTTTTTCTTGCTTGCTATTGTTTCTAACATATTTATAAGGTACCACATGATTTTTTATGTCCCTCCCCCAATGTTTTCACTGTATTTGATGTTGGTATAATTTGGGGAGCAGAAGGGAAAAATAAACTTGTTTAGGGATACAGGTTGACCTATTGCAACAATGAAATGTACAAGAGGCTATGTAGAAAAATGAACTTTACACTTTAGGATGTGGGGGGGAGAGGATGTAGGTGTGGAGGTAGGAAGGAAGGGATGGTAGGGGAAAAACAAAGGAGGAGGCAACAATGCTTGATAAGAAATGTACTCATTACCTTGTTCATGTAATTGTAACCCCTCTGTACAGAATTTTCATAATAAGAAACATTTAATGAGAAAAGGTTACAGAATATTTACTTAAATTTCATGACCCATAGAAGCAGTACGAGGAAGAAAAAGTTTAGACTTAGTTATTGAAACTTTACATTTTTGTTATTTATTGAAAAAGATCAAATTCCCAGGGAAAATGGAATTTAGCATTTCACTATTTAACCCATTCATAATTGCAGAATTTTGCAATTATTGCATTTGTTGGCGGAAGATTAAGGTTTGTGATTTCTTCTTGCATACCTGTTCACAAAGTGCTTTTAGCAGGTTTGTATCTAAACATAGCAGTGCATCTGCTGCTTTCAAATTCATACCTGAGTCACTCCATGATTTGTAACATGGATTTCTTTTGCCTCTCTCATGTAATAATTTTTCCCATTGTAAGTCATAGGAGGCAAAAAATAAGTCAGATTCTAAAACACTAGGAACAGCATTTCTAAACTTCACCTGTGTGCTTACTGAATGAATCCTTCAAGTTCGACCTACGTATGTTTTTTGCCTCTTTAAAAAGGACTTGATATGAATTACTAGTCTCCCAAGCCTTTAAGCTATCAAAATGTTTTCTACTTCTAAGCTATATTTTCAAAGTCAATGATAGAAATGCATCTTTAACATTGAAATAGTGCAGTGAACACTAATTTCTTTTACTTTCTCTTCCAGGACAACTAAACTACCTCGGATCAAGCCACCAAATATGGCATATCCTTGCAGTAGTGATGTTATATTGGTGGCACCAGTCAACTGTGTATGTCATGCAGTACAGACATAGCAAGCCTTGTCCTGACTATATTTCTCATTTGTGAATTCAGGTATGGCTACCTGGCAAATTCAGTTGTTGAGCAATATTCAGTGGGGGAGTTGTAGACCCCACTATTTCTAAGGTTTCCATTAGTTTTTTTTTCTCTTTTCTCTTGCTGTATGTATCATGAGTAAGGATTTATGAACATATGACAATATACTTAGGCTCTGAAGTAATAATTGCTTTACAGACCCTTAATACTACAAATTTGCTGCTTACACGAAAAGTGAAAATTAGTGGGCCATCTTAAGATATATCTGGATGGCAACACTGAATGTTAAATTAAACCCATTTTACTTTACACCAGCTTAATTTCCTTAGGAAGGGCTCATCTCCATTGAATGACAGATTACATAGAGTCAGTCATCTTGAGTGATGACTTTAATAGAAGATATTTTCATTAAATTATCAAACTTAAGTGCCTAATCAAGGCAACGATTGTTATAGCCTATGCTTATTACAAGTGAAGATAGTAATTTTGAATAATCACAGCCTTTAAATGAATGGTTATGAAAAACTGGCACTTAAGGTACTTCTTTAGCTATAGATTCTCTTCTCCTTAGAAATACGCTGAGCTTTGGGGGTTTTGCCAAGACAAAAACTTGAAACTTCTCCTTGGAGAGAGAGATTTTCACATGCATTGCTATTTCTTTATCATGTAATAGTCACACAGGAAACGAAGGACATGGTCTACTTAGTAACAAAGTAATTATCCACTTAAATCTTTTAATCCCAGTATTGTTTAATTCTGTATTATAATTGAATTCTTGAGAGTGGATTTGACATCTCAGAAGAACTTTCAGCTCTTAATTTGTAGTCCTAAATTTCATAATGAAGGTTTCAGCTATCTGGGTGCTACTTTCAAGGCCATAGGATCTTGACCCTGAAATGAACCTTAAGCCTTAGAACACTCATGCAAATACCCCATTTAATGATATTCTCTTATACTTTAGTGTTCTGTTTGTGCATGTGTTAGCATTACATTCATAGATAACTCGAAAGTATAAATGAAATCTAAAATTTGGACTTGAAGCATTAACCTTGCTCTTGTTTATACATATTTCACTGCCCGATTATACAGTGTAACTCCTTTGTTCTTTGCTCTTCCCATATGCATAAAATTAAATCCTTTATTGAATTTATAAAAATATACTTTATTATAAAATACCATCAGAACTTCTTAATGAGTTGGCAAGTTCTTTTAAATACTTCTGTTTTAATTCAGTGAAAGTTAACTGGATATCATAAAAAACTTACTTTGAAGTTTATCCTAAAATATTTCCTGTACATCCAGCATTTGGAAAGTTATAATGTACCTCAGTTTATGCTTCTGTACAACCTTGTTTCTTTCTAGTGTAGTGTTTCTGGATTATAAATTCCCAATGCTAGCACTGCACAAGAGGAATTTTCTGAGTAGGCTCAGTGCAGACACACTACAACATAACCATTATGGTGGAATGCTACTTTGAAAATGGCTATTATACCTCATTAAGGCCACCAATTTGTGTGCTAAGTATTAGATTTTGATGTAACAACAGTAGGATAAAATGCTTGTAAATACGTACTGAGTCATTTCGGCCATGTGAAATACACTGATTATTGATCAAAAAGTGAGAAGAAAGTTATTCTAGGTGTAGGACCATTTTTATTGTAAGATCTCAAAGATTAAAAGCACTGATTCTTAAGTTTTACTTTGTTTTATTAATTCTTGGGGATTTTTGGTCATAGTGTAGGAGTTATGTAATATTAACCTGAGTTAATACATAAAAAGAGCATATTGTATTTTTAAACAATAATTTGAAATCTGAAATGCATACTGGTGTGACTGTAGGGAAAATTATGCCATGTAAACATTTCAATGCTTTATGAAAATGTTAAATGTAAGAAAAGCGACCTTTTTATCTTTAGTCTGATGTATTTATTATAAGGAATGAATATGGACTGTCGCAATGGATACTTACGTATTTCAGCATTTATTGACCAATCTACTGTGTGCATAGCACTACTGGTAAAATTTAAGACATTGTTAACATTAAAGAATATTTAAAAGTTGCCTACATATCTGAGCCTTGTAATAATGTATTTTTGTTTTTTTAGCTTATTAAAATGATTAAACATATATTATTGGAGTTACAGTATTAAAAAGACTGGTTTTAATTTTACATATGTGGAAACTAAAGTTTTTACTCATAGACTTTGCAAGGATTTTTCAGTTATCTATAGCTGTTTTAAATTATATATAGTTTTATTTCTCACTTAAGAAAGTCATCTTTACATATAAAGCCATTTTCAAATAGCAAGAGTTTTGTCATTTTTTATTATATTGGTACAATTCAGTAAGCTGCATGGCAAAATATTAATGTAAATAAACTGGGTTTACTAAATATATTAAGTGCTGCTTGTCATTTTTATAATGCATAAAGGCTTTAACATCATATTCTAGAGTCAGGAATGAAGAATCAGGGATTATCTCTCACATCTTATGGCATCCCACATGGACAAAGTATCCAATGTGAAGATTGTGATTGACTGGCATAGAGCTGTACAACTCTCCATTTGGCAGGTACCTACTAGAGATACACTTTACACTCTAGTAAATGTACAAGAGTAAAGCCTGAATTTCTGGATTCCTGCTGGTTGCTTAAATGAGTAGATTCACACCAACCCAAACAATCCTTCCTGGTAAAATGTGAGGGCTTTTTTTTTTTTTTTTTAAATCAGCTCAGCTGTTGGAGGGAAGAGCAGAGGTGCCTTCTCTTATCACAATAATAGTGTTCATATTGAAATATCTAGGTGCTCTTGAATACCATACCTCTGATACTTTGATACTCTAATACCTTAACAAAATCCCAAAGGGAGAAAGAAATAGTATTTAGCACTTCTATGAAACTGAACCTGCTCAGGCTTAAATGCACAGCTACCAAGGGCCTCGGCCTGCTCTCAAAATATCCCAGCAAAACATTAGCTAGCGTGGGTATAATTTCAGTTGTGCCAACCATGTCAACTATCTTCTTTAACATTCAAAAAAAGACTACAAAAGTTTTGAAAAATACATTTAAATATTAACTACATTACACATCTGCTTGAACTAAGCTTCCTTAAGAAGGAAGGCCAAGACAAGTAGCTCAATTTGCACCATATATTATTTTCTAAAGGTTAGCTATAACTGAATTCCAACAGTTGCTACATTGCAAATTGTTCTAATAGGCTATAATTATGGTATTTTGCTGTGTTGTACTATATAATATCCTTATTTTTCTGTATAACTTTAGGCAAATGTTACTACTTTAAAATGTTCATTTGTAGTAAGATGAATCATGTCCATGACAGAACCTGTCAAAAACCACCAACCTATAGCCTCCAGTTTGTGGAATGTAAAATACTACAGCCCTGACAGCAAGCTTCTTCCATCAGCCTGGTATATAGGTTTCTCTTTAATGTACAGTCTCTTTTCTGACAACAGTCATAAGACTACTATTTAATTTGACTGAAGATTTTTTAAGTTACGAATGTTAATAGTCTTTTAAGAATTAAAAAAATACCTTATAAATGATGTGAAAGCTATGTCAAATTATTCAATTATTGGTCTTGTATTAAGTGGTGCTCTTGCAAAAAAAAATTAGGTCAAAATATGTTTTCTTAAATCCTGCACCACGAATCTTAAAACAGGAGTCTAACTTTAATTTTTTTATGCCACTAGCTGGTAAAAAATAGAAGGAAGGAAGGAAATGAAAGAACTGAATATTATATCCACAACATTTAATAAGATAATGAAAAAACTCCACAGTCACTGATTATAAAGAATAGACAATCCTTTTGGGATTTATTGCATTTAAAGAAAGCAGATTACTAAAACAGTAGGTATGATAAATACAGTAAGAAAATAAACTTCAAACAAGCTGAATCAGGAACAGAATTCAATAATAATCAATGTAAAGGCAATAAAGTAATAAAATTAGTGCTTAGATATATAAGGGGGAAAGCAACTGATTCAGACCAGTTTCCCAGCAATATTTGAAGACTGAAGTTACTTTAGCACATATATTTCATAACAATTAGGAATATAACAAAGATGTAAATCTGGTTTATTTAAAGGGTAAAGTTATTTGCTTAGTGGTACATAAAAGGCTTCAGAAAATTCAAGTTTAACACAAAATGGAAGTGTAATCAAAAAAAGTGCACTTAAAGCTGTTTTCCAGCAATTAAAAAAGTAGCTTCTATACTGCTATTAGATGACTTTTCAATCACAAAAAAATAGCAGAAACAATTCTTTCAAAATCAGCACTATAAATTTTAAAATAAAAATAACCAAAAATAACAATCCTTTACATTTTCATCAACTTTCTTTTAGTGGTTTTTATAAACCCTCTCCAGGAGTGAATGTTATTTTAGATATGATTGTGATTGCAAGTCCATTAAAAAATTCACATTAACTCCACAGTAGAGAGATGTGATGTGCATGCATGTGTCTATTATAGAGTTGTGTCTTAATATATAAAACACCACTGAGTATAAAAGTTTTCAAATAAACTATCATTTATGTTAATTCTCACAGTAGATATATCATCTCATTCTCACAGTAATTGGACCTAACATAATAAGTAGAGTTGCTAAAAAAGAAAAAGTTCACTGCACATTCTACACATATTAAAACAAATGTACCCAAACTCTTCAGAATACTAGTGATTTTAACATACTTGTACCTTCTAACAGTGCTTATGTGAAGTACCAAAACCTAAAAGAAACCCAGCCAGGCAGCTGAGTGGTCAGAAAACTGCTCTGCATAAAGATCAGAAGCATAGAAGAGTGGGCCCCACCTTAGTATTTTCCACCAGCAAGAGAAGAACAAGTCTATAAACAATAGGATCAAAAGGTGCATATACCTGCAGATCAGATGTCATAACTATGCCCAAATACACACATACCCAGGGTTGGCAAAGGTTACACTTCTGAATAAATACTAGTCAGTTACAACTTTTCCTCCTTGACCTATTATATATACACCAAGCAATTTTTGTGTCCTAGCATATACATTCTTTGATGCTATGAAAGCTGATCTTTTAAATACTAACATTTTACTAAAGTAATGAAAGTTGAGCAAATGGTCCACTTTTAAAAAAAAAAGATAATTCAAAATGAATACTATTAAAGCTGTTAGAAAACAACTTTGGCCTCAGAGTTTTACTAGCTTCATGTTACTTCCTTAGTGATGTTCAAGTATAGCAGGTTTAGAGTTATGACTACATCCCACCCTTAGAAGCACAGAGCACACCCAAATAATGATAGAAATTAATTTTTTCACATTTTTTCTTAAACCAGAATTGGACCATTCCATAACAGAACCACGGAGTGCTCTGTGTGGGATATACTTTCTTCACTTGCCATGGGAATTTAATTCTCATAAGGAAATTAAAAGGCAACAGTTGTAGGGAGTGGCCTACATCTGACTGTGCTAGTGTGGAGGTGATGAATAAAAATGAAAAGTAAAATCTCTACACCTTGACAAGATGCCTATAACTTTTACCACAAGGAATTTTCCCAATTTTTGTCCCATTGGATCTCCAGTTAACTCCTAAAACTTTGGGCTACCATCTTGAGAGGAAATGTTATGCTATCATAAAGAGAGAAAAAAAAACACGTTTTAAGCTGAGAATACTTTGTTTATCCAATATTTTGTCTGAAGTATTTAAAATTATTAAGTGTTGAAGAGCAAGTAAAATAATGTATTTCATATTTAGATTCCAAGAAGTTCACAATTTAGATTCCAAGAAATTCACATTAATTCATGAAATCATGAAGCTTAGCAAGACTATAATTCTGATGTGTACTTCTTAACCAACAGATTGCCATTCTTTTGAGTTCTATTTGATAGAATCCTATTGTAGGTCATCAGTTTACTACGTGTAATCAACTCTTCACTTAAACCTATTTTAAAAGAAAAACTACTTAGGCATTTGCATTAGCAGTATTAATTAACCTGAGAATAAATAAAAAGGTGCAAACTTATTTCCCTTTGGCATAAGGACAGTTATTGGTGTAATCCACTCTAAAGCACAGCTGTAAGTAGTGAAACATAATGCTTGATCTGCCTCTGCTACATTGTGATTCACACAGTTTAGCTATCCTGTACTATCTAACATAGCATACAGAAAAAAAAATTAAAACATGAGTATGTAGTCAGTTACATATAGTTTGCAAAAACCCAACTAGGGCACTATAATTAAGAGATACTATTACTCATAAAATATACTTTAATTGGGTGTAGAGAATTAAAAATGTAGCAATCAGGAGAATGCCAGACTATAGTTTCCACTCCTGTTTGTAAATAGCTTTAACAGTTCAAGAAACTTCAAATATTAGTCTACAGGGAAAAACTATAACTTAGAGCAGGAAGCACAAGATACTGTAGTCACATTAATTCATTACACACAATTTCTATAAAACCTCAAGTTTATACTTAGGATTTGTGATACTTTAAAAAAGGCAATTTGGTAGCTGGATTTTTTCCCCTAAAGACACAGTCAGCTAGCAGATGCTAGTCCCTCATGCAACCCTTGAATCCATTGGCAGATGTGGTATTAGTGCAGAGGTACATGAGCAGGATGTGTGATTCCTGCCTATAAGGCTTTATGGGTGTCACTGTTGTGTGCACTATTAAAACTACTCCACCCTCTAAACCAAAGTAAAATGACTGTTGCTCAAAATGGAGAATATATGGCGAAGGTAGAAATTAATAAAGTACATTATTAAATGCAAAATGACGCTACATTGTAAACATTTTAAAAATTCAAGGTTTCAGCTACATTTTTTCCTGAAATAAAAGTTTTATATAATATAATCCTTGTCCTAACTCCCAATTTTTTCAGTACTTTGCTTCATTAAGGACATGATAATAAAACAATATAAAATGTTTCTAAAGTGTTGAATTCTGAATTCTTTTCTTTCCTATCATTATTTTTCAAATGCCAGGTATTTTTCTAGATGTCCATTAGCTATTCCAGGTTTTGGAGATGTCAATGACAAAAATTGTATGTATTTATGTCATTTTGTATGTATTTATGTCATTTATGTATACACTGTAGAGGTCTAAACTGAGCTAATATATACATTATTTCACATATTATTAGATATTCCATATTAATGGCACTTGTTTTTTTTTAATGCAATAGTTTTAGGCACAATAGTTCTGGCTCTGCTTTGTAGAGAAAGGTACTAAAATCTATGCGCTTTCCAGATACCTTGCTAATTTTTTGAGAGAAGTAGATTTTTTTAAATTGTATGGGAATTAGAAGAAACCTTAAATGCAACCTATATATGTACAAATCAGCCTAATATCAAAACTAGTGCTATCCATCTCTCCTGTCCCTTCTCCTGACTACACTAGACAGGTGCCATGGGCTCCCACTGAATTACACACCGTGGCGTGGTGTCAGAAACAGAAACCCATAGACTTTTCAGGTTAGCTCTCGTCTCCTTATATGTGGCATCAAAAGTTACTACCCTGTAGAGATACTTCCTTTTTCTATTTGGTTTATTTAAAAATCACCTATCCTGATTAACCTGTAAGAATGAATGATACAAAGAGCTATACAAATAAATTTTCTTGTAAATTCACAAAACTATCTCATACTCTTTTGAAACAGGAGTTAATGCAGAGCATCCATCAGAAGTATCTACTGTTTAGAAGGAAATGGAGCAGCACCAAATGGGTCTAATTCGACTGTTGGGGCCTGTTGGGACTGATGTGGCGTGATGCTTTGCACCACAAGTTCTGTAAAGGGCACGGCACCAAAGTCATCCATTTTCAACGCTTCCGCACTGTGGAATGACCCATGTAGTGAATTCTGTCTTGGCCGCCCAGGCAGGACAGTATTGTGATCAGCACGAATGTCGCTCAGGCCCTGGTGTGACTGGTGCCAAGACAGGTCTGGAGGATGAAAAGGCTTGGCACCAAAGGGATCCAACAGACTCTCCTCAGGTTGTAGGACATTCCCCCTGTCTTTGCCCTCAGTCAGTGCGACGCTAATGTTCTCCTTGGAGTCTGAGATGGTTAAAAACTCATTGCTGCTCTGAGAGTCTCGGCGGCCCACTTTTTTGTGCCTGCGAGCCCTCTCTGGAGTGCGGTAGGTAGGCTTCAAAGTCTTCTTAGAGCTAGTTGGTGTGCCATGATGCCGCTTCCCGTTACTTTTGGACATATCCTGCTTGGTGCGCCTCTGGCGAGAGGACAGTTTCTGTAAGCTGCGCTGCTTGGCTTTGTGCTGCTGACTCCCAGTTATTTCCTCAAAGGGCACGAGTCCAAAAAGGTCCTCCCTGCTTTCACTTTTACTTGCTGACATGGAAAAGGGTTGAAAGGGAGTGGAGCCAAATATATCTACACTTTGGGAGCGACTAAGGAGAGGACGTGCCTCAGGCCCCACCAAAGAGCAGTCCTGTACACTCATTTTCTTGCTGAAAGGCGCCTTTGTGAACACATCGAATTCCTCTTGCTCTAGTCCCACAGTAGGAAACATCTGGTGAGGGAGATTCCTTTCACGTTCTTGCGGGGGCTGCTGAGTACGTACTGCAAAGAAAGGGACTGCGCCAAAAACATCGAACTCCTGTGTCCGAGTCTCTACCCCAACATTGGAGGGTAGATGGATTGGGGTGCAGAGCTCTGTTTTAGGATCTTGGGGTGGTCTGCTGCCAGGCTTTTCTCTGTACTCAGTGCTCATGTCACTATACTTTGCTTTAGCCTGCTCATACTCCTCAGAATCAGAGCTGTGTTTCTCCTCTTCCTCCTCATCCTCAGAATCCATGAGGAGAGGCCTATGACCTAGGTTTTCTGGTTCAGTATCATCATCATTAAAATCTCCTTGTTCTCCTGGACCCTCTTCATCCTCTTGCTCTTCCTCCTCGCTGCTCTTTGGAGAAGGTGGATCTGATTCGAAATCACTTTCCGAGTCATCATTCCCCTCTTGCCCTTGGCCTCGTACAGATGAATGCTCTGAAGTTTTCTTTCCAGTCCTCTGCTCTTTAGATACTGGACCTGCTTTTCCATTTTTGACAGGGCTTGCAGTGCTGTTTTCTTCGTTCATGGATGAAAGTTCAACTTTCTTTTCAGGAGAACCTGTAGGTTCAAAGAAAAATTATTTCAGCATTCCTATGTATTTCAAAATCCGGTTGTACTAAACAAGCATGACATTACAAGCCCTCACACAACTTCCTGCAGAGGAAAAGTAATGTCAATTCTTTGTCATTGTCCTCAATTGAAGGATTAGAGAAATTCAGGCACATACTTTCTCTGCATTTTACATATTCCCAACTTCCAACTTTCAACTCATATTAGTTATCAATAGGTTTTACATGTTTTACTAATTTTAATTAGCATATTGGTATTTGTAAGACAGTACCTTCTGAGTTAGCATGAATATGTAATTCAAGGCAGTAAACAGACTGTACCAAGGGTACATCCTCCTTAAGTAGCATCTATCCTATTTTACAATAAGAGTATGTCTTTAAAAAAATATATAAATGATCAGTAATCACACCAAATACAGTGCTCTGCAATTTAACTGTGTGATATGTAGTACATGTAGTATATTTAAATATTGGGATACTAAATTGATCTTTCCAGAAGCAGGAGTGCATTTGTATTGATCCATGTCTTCTCTTGCTTTTGACTAATTCTGTAGGGTTGGAGGTACAACCTGTAGCCATAAAAAATAATTATCTCATGGTGAAGGGATCATTATTTTCCCATTACTAGTAAAGGCTCTGTAAAGTAGCACTGCCATATTGCTACAACTCCATGGATCCTTTTTCCCCACTAACATGATAAAAGTATGTGCATTCCAGTGTTTATCCTTGGCTGTATCTTAACTACTCATATTTGCTGCCAAGTACAGCAAAATTAGTGGTTGAGTTGGGTGCAGTGGCTCAAGCCTGTAATCTCAGCTACTTGGGAGGCAGAGATCAAGGTACTATGGTTCAAGGCCAACCCAAGCAAAAATTTAAGTTCCCAAAACTCCATCAAGACCAAGAGCTGGACACAATACAATGATGTATACTTGTTATCTTAGGAATACAGGACACATGCACACACACACACACACACACACACACACACACACACACGGTGAGTTGTTCAATGTTGGAGTACTTTCCTAGCGAGTGCAAGGCCCTGCCACTATTCTCCTCCCCCACTAAACTGATTGGCTGAAATCTTTTAATCCAGATCTTGTTCTAATATTTACCATGAATACTTACCTCCTAAGAATATGTAAATTCAAAAGTTTTAAGTTCTCTTAAGATATGCTCCTCATCATTTCCTTCTAAATCAGTGAACACAATCTCTACCTTCAAAGGTCCTTAGACAAGTAGAAATCTTATGATCATCTCCTTCCACATCTCCACATCTATTTATTCCTTCATTTTCTCTCACCGACAGATTCAGTCTCCAAACTGCCTCTCTACCACTTTCATAACCCTTCCCTTTATATTGATACCAGAAAAGTTCTTCAGAAATCATAATGACATTCACAGTTTAAAATCTAAATAGTAAATCATAATTCTAACTTCATAAACACAAAATCATAATTACTGAAGTCGCAATAATAGGGTTCCTGTTTAAAATCTTGCAGTAGTTCTGTGAAGTTCCAGCCCTCAATGTTGTCCCAGCAGAGAATGTTGTTCTCTATCTGGCTTCTGTTCTGCCCCATCTTTATAGACATTATACCATGATGCCTCCAACAGTATTCTTTATAACTGACACATCCCAACTATCCCTACAAAAACTATCCAGGCTCTTAAAACTTGCTATCAGAGGTTCAGGAACGTAACAGACTCAGCTGAAACTGTGCTGTCACATCATGTCTCTCAACCCATCCTAAAAACAATATCCATTTTTGTCCTTGGTGCTCGTTGATGAAACTTAGTACTTCTCTGCTACATTGTGACTTCTTGTTTAATTCTCATCATTATTGCTGTATTTCATTCATCTTGTTTGTCATGTCCTAGCATTTTTCAAAATATTTATTAAAATGAAACAATGACTACTCACCTATATTTGAAAACATAATGGAAGTTACAATAAGTACAGAACAATACAGTAAAAAATAAAATTAATATGTGGACATATTTTCAGCTCCAAAGTAATCAAAATTCTATTCAACAAGAAAGCATTGTATAAGACAGTTTAATAGATGCAATACATGGGTGATATACTAGTAAGTAGACATCATCTACACTCAGAGTGTAAGTGAAATAACAGTAGGGAGAATGAGAACAAACCCACAGGGAGAACTCAGAGTAGGTCTCCTAAGATGATGAGACAGAGCCAGCCATACAAAGGAAGCTGGAAACTGGTGCAGATGAAATCACTAGCATTTTGGAAGGAGTGACAATAGGCCAGTATAGTTGCTGCCTGGCAAGCAAGGGCACACTGTACAAGGTGAGGTAGGGAAGACTAAACAGGCCAGACTACAAAGAGCATGAAAGGAGAATGGAGTATATGCTGATACTCTGCATACGGCCAAAAGCCATCACAAGGTCTAAAATGGTTATTATGGTCAGATTATATTCCAAAAAAAGTGAGACTGCTATGTGGAAAAGAGTAAGAGGAGTGCAATAATGTCTGTGTGGAAGGAAAATTGTTGAAAAGAAGATAATTCAAGTTAAAACATTATTTGGCCTCAAAGATAGTGGTGGCAGGGTTGATGAAATTGGGAAGAATGAGAGACTGAAGAGGAAAACTGAGTGATAGTACCAACAGAAAAAGGGATAATTTATGAAGTAAAGATTAACAGTGTAGCTTTGGACACTTAAGCTTGATGTGTATGAGGGACAGCAGATAAATAGAAAGCAGTTAGAAAGCTCATTTTGGACATGACAACTTATACTTCTCGTTGTTGCATCAGATCCACCTGTATCCTTAAACAACTGTTTTTTCCCCCTCTCCTCCACAAGTTATACTGACATCAAATATAGTGAAAGCAGGGGTTATACTGTGGGGGAGGGACATACAAAGCAACAAAGAGATAGTCTTATAAATGCATTAGAAACACATGCATGAAAGAAAAAACATTAAAATACATGTCTAAGGGTTCATTTTCCTGACATGGGGGGGGAGGAGAAGGGTTGGGATTGGGGGGCAGGAGGGAGGCTGGGAAGGGATGTGAAGGGTAAACCAAAGGAGGAGGCTGCAATGCTTGGTAAGAAATGTACGCATTATCCTGCCCATGTAATTGTAACCCCTCTGTACAGTATGTTCACAAATAAAAAATAAAAAAAAGAAAGCAGTTAGATATCTGTGGCTTTAGCACAATGCTTTCTAAGGCTGAAGAAAATAATTTGGCAGACAAAATGTAGCAACAGCCACAAAACAAAAGGACATTGCCCTGAAGAGAGTATAAAAGAAAAAGAAGTCCAAAAGAGCCCTCAGACATAAAAAATGCACAAGTCAACCCAAGAACATGAAATTACAAAGCAAATAGTCCAGAAGCAGCAAACTAAGGTGTTGCTACTTCTTGGAAGCCAAGATGAGATAATCTCCAGAGGAGGAGGTAAAATACAACTAAGCTGGGTGGCGCAGAGATCCAGTACTAGTACTCAGGATTTGATCGATTTTGCTGTGTGTTGGCAAAAGTTGACCCAAGTAGTGATGCCAGAGTAGAATTTAAATATATAATCTGCTAGCTCCTTAAAATCAACCAAGAGCTCTAACAGATTAGAACTAAACCAAATACCTATCTCACATGTAACCAATCAGAATGCTTTGCTATAAAAAAAAATGGTGTTTACATTAGGTTCCAGGAAATTTTCAGTCATCTGTCACTGTATAGCATTTCCTCTAAGGAATATTTTAGATTATTACCCTCCCCCAGAAAGCCACATGTGCAGGCCCACACACCTGCTCATGTACATCTCCAATAACATCACAGTGTCTCCTAGTGCATTTTGCACTATTCCTATAACAAGAACCAAATCAACCTCTTCTGTGGTTTCAGACAACCAAGTCTAAGAAGTGATGCACCCCACCTTCTGCCACTATCTCTTCTCACCTGGAACACACTCATCAGAAGCCAAACACTAAAGAATATTTCATTTTATAAAACCTAGGATTTCCCAACACCTGTAAACTTTGGTAAACAACTGTGCAACAGCATTCTAGGAAAATGCTGCCCCATAATTTCTCTATGAAATTCTATTTCTTGGGAACTTAAATTTATTCTGGGGGGGGGGATGTTAATATTTTCCCATCTTGGAGAGTATTCTTCATTTTCTTATTATGTGCTTTCCAGAAGATACCTGTCACTCTAGATATTCTGACTGCTCTACCCAATATTACAGTAACAGAGATACACATTTCTTTGTGTGAAAGTGCCATTAAGGTCTACTTTGTAATTTAGTTTATTTAACATGGATATAAATCTGTCTTAATTACCAGTTTAATGGATATTTCCAAGTACCAACATAGCCCACAATTCATTATAACAGGAACATGATAAAAAATATTCTGTATACAACCTTTAGCTCTCATTGGAATCTCTATATTGATCATAGATATTCAGCAAATGTAAATTCTATGAAAAGCTGTACTGGTTAGGGAATCATGTCAAAAAAAAACTATGTGTTTAGTACAGACTAATTAAAAATATTTTAGAACTATAAGTGATTAAATACAAGGATGCAAAGGACTATCTGTATTATAAGGCTTTTAAGTCCTATTCCATAGCAAAAATAAGTATTACAAGCTCCAAATTTGGTTATTAATGTACAATGTACAATACTTTCAAATGCAACCTCTGGCTAAAAGTGCCATAAACATTTATAATTCATCTCTTTGCTAAACATAATTATAATTTAAAAAATAATCAGATATCCACATTATTTTCTTCTGAGGACAAAAATGTTTCTTTGCAGTTGTTAAATTAAAAAATACACATTTGACTTATTGTGATATTTAATTAGGATTATCTTACTGCTAAAGTTAATTTCCCCCAAGTATAGCCTAAATGTATTGCATTATTAACAAATCTTAAATCCTAATTAATCTCCATATTTACTGAGATTTGTACTATTAACATAAAACCAGCTGTTTTCAGAGGTCTAGAAAAGGAGCTCACCTCCCCAAATGAATGCAAGAACATAAACTCATTGAGTAAAATAACATGAATTCATCCATTCTGTACTTTTGAGTTTTCATAAAAAGCAATTTGAGAGTGGCCAAATTTCAATGGCATCATAGTTTGAATACTCCAAAGGAAGGCTCCAACTTAAAAACCAAATCTGCCAGGCACCAGTGGCTTATACCTGTCAGGCTGATATCTGAGGATTGTGGTTTGAAACCAGCTCCAGCAGTAAAGTCTGTGGGACTCTTTAATTAACCACCAAAAAACCAGAAGTGGTGCTGTGGCATAAAATGGTAGAGTGCTAGCCTTAAGAGAAAAGGCTTAGGGACAGCACCTATATATCCCACATCCAACAACAGTAACAAAAACAAAAAAGCCAAATCTATACAGTCAATACCTAAAATCTCATTTAGTTAGATTTTTATATATTTGTTACAGTATTCTGTTACATACTTCATCAAAAATAGTTAGATCCTACTTAATGCTACACCATTTTACAGAAGTTCTGTGATGTCCTGTTTGTATGTGTGCCTCTCCTGGTGCTTGAAATCAAGGCCTGAGTGCTGTCCCAGAGCTTTTTTGCTGTATCACCTGATCCACAGCTCCACTTCTGGCTGGTTTCAGGTGGTTAATTTGAGATGACAGTCTCACAGACGTGGCTTCAAACCTCAGCCTCCTGGATAGGTAGGATTATATGTATCTCAGAGCCACCAGTGGCCCCCGTGCCCCAAAGTAGGTATTCTTAACTTGAATAGTCTTCATAACTATACCAAAAAGCTTTAAAACATTTAAAAAAATGTATGCATCACAATATTCATTTGATCATCCTTCTATGTTTCTGTTTAATGGACAGTTGCCCTTTTAGCTATAAAACAGGTGGTACACTCTTAATCATGTAAGCTTTCAGGGCCCAGGAAATTTTGATGTTCTTTTCTTTGCTATCAGATCCAACATAAATGGCTTAAAATGCTATTGTAATTGCATGCCTTCTCTTGTTCTCGTAGTTTGGGCAAAAGTGAGGGGCTGAGTCTTCAAAGCTCACTTTGAATTGTTGGCATACTGCCTGTGATCATTTCCCAATAATTTACCACGTTAGGCCCAAAGATAAGAGGACTGGGAAACACCTGTATTATTATTATTATTATTTATCAAAAACTGTATTATATTATTTATCTGTATTATTTCTCTGAAAGCAGGGCAAGTAACAAGAATAAGAAAAGATTCATACTAGCTGTCAACAGTATTTCCCAGGCAGAATAAAAATGCAATAAAACTGACATCTTTTAAATGACTCGTTGTTATTTTTATTTAAAACAAAATACTTTTGTTTTGCTACTATTTAAAAGTACAAAACTTAGAATCAGAGATAGATTTCAACTTATAAACTATGTGACCTTAACCAAATCACTGACACCCTCCCAATAAAGGTATTCAGTAGAATTATTATTGCTAACATCTGCAAATAGAAAACTTCTTGGCCTTGAAGAATTATATACTAGAATCAAAAGGAATAAATTCAACACCTCATCATGGTTTATAAGATATGTTGGCATTTGGGCCTAAATCTCATTACAGCTGCCAAATAAAAAAATTAAGTATAATAAAAGAAATTTAAAACTTTGATTCAAAAATCTAATTACTATGCCCTACATGAACCAAAACACATAAAATACAATTTTAGAATTTCATAAAAGCATTATAAGAGAAGCTTTGGGCTTTATTAAAAGTAGGGTGTCTGTGCTAAATTCACAAAGCCATACATCTTTTGTTGGTATACAAACTATCCAAATAAAAAATGCCCTGGGAGGCAGAAGAGAATGTGGGTTTCTAGAAAGGGAATGATAAATGGATTCTCAGGGGTTTTTTTTGTTTTATGTTTGGAAACAGGGTCACACTTCATTGTATAATTCTTTCTCAAACTTTCAATTTTTCTCCCTCAGTCTCCTGAGTATTCTCAGATATTGGAATTTTACACTTACATACCTCTCCGCTGAATATAATGCTTTTAATTAACTTTTAACTTTAAATATTTCTTCAAAGAGGTTTCAATTTAACATGTAATTTATGAGTATAATGCACCTTGATCATTCTCTCCTATCCCATCTCCACCCATTCCTTCAAGTTAACCAGTTCCACTTTGCCATAGGTACATTGACTATTACTGTGTTTGGAGGCTGGGTATTTATTGTGCTTGGTAATCCAAATACAAGATTGCACATCTAATAGCCTTCTAAGTTGTAAGGAAAATAAATGACATAAATTTGACTTCAAAAAAAAAAACAAAACCTTAGGTTACAGGTAAGAGAAAGGGGGGAAATGAAAGCATACTACGATTGTAACTAATTAAAACGTATACATACATAAACGTAATATATTAAAATATAATATATTAAAAATACTCAAAGAAACAATGGGCTAAAGACTTAAAAAGAGACTTCACTGAAGAGGAAATAAGAATGGCCAATAAACACATGAAGAAATATTCAACATCACTGGCCATAAAAGAAATGCAAATCAAAACAACATTGAGATTCCACCTCATCCCAGTTAGAATGGCCATTATCAAGAAAACAATAACAGATGCTGGCAAAGATGTGGCCAAAAGGGAACGTTACTACACCATTGGTGAGAATATAAACTTGTTCAAGTATGCTGGAAAGCAGTATGGAGGTTCCTCAAAAGGCTAAACAGAGACCCCCTATGAACCAGCAATCCCACTCATGGGCATTTACCCAAATGACCACAAATAAGGCCCCACTATAAGCTACCAGCACAACTATGTTCACTTCAGCATTATTTACCACAGCTAAGATATGGAATCAACCCAGATGTTCCTCAGTATAAGAATGGATTGAGAAAATATGGCGCGTGCGCACGCACACACACACATACACACACACACACACACACACACACACACACACACACACACAGAGGAATTCTATGCTTCCATCAGGAAGAATGGCATTGCCCCACTCATAATGGAAAGATTTGGAAAAAATCATATTAAGTGAAGTAAGCCAGATCCAAAGAAACACAGGCTCCATGGTTTCCCTCATTTGTAATAATTAGTATATGTCTAGGATAGTCCTAGCAGAGGATCACAATAGTTCAATAGCTATGTACATATGACCATATAAAATGATGCTAATCAAAATGAACTCCAAGATATGGAAACAAGAGAGTTTTTGTCATTTGTGGTTGGTTTCTTTAGTGTACTGTTTGCAGTTATTTTTTTTTTCCTTTGGCTTATCTCATTTTTTATTTTGATACCCTTCGTATATAAGTATATCTGATTTGGGGAAAGGAAGGGAAATCACAGAAATGGTGAGACAAAGGACAATGGGTGAACCAATGCAACAGGGATACTCACAAGACACTATGTTGGAAATGAACTTTATAACTTGGTGGAGGGGAGCGAGGGGAGGTGAAGCAGTAGAAAAAGAGGAAGGAGGTCACAATGTTTGATAAGAATTGTCCTCATTTCCTTACTTATGTAACTGTAACCCCTCTATATATCACCTTTACAACAAAAAAAATATTAAAGCTCAAAAATAATTGAAACCAGCAGTAATTTATTTTTTGTAAGGCCTCATGACCAAAGTGTATCCAGAAACTCAAGGTCTGGCATTCTCCTAGTCACCCCTTCTTGCACTTCCTATCATATTTTGCACAGTTCTAACTGAAGCAAGTTAAACGATTTCTTATGCCTACAGAACAGTAAAAGTATCAAAATCCAAGCTTCAGTTTGAGTGCTTACTTCTCTGTGAAGCAAAGACTGACATTATTAATTCGCTGAAATTATTTTTAAAGTGAAAGAAAAAAGAAAACTTATGACTTAAAATATGAGAAACTGAAGTATTCTCAGAGAAATGAAAACTTCAAAGAAATTTATAACATAAAAATCAAGGGGCTGGGAAGGTGGCTCAGTGGCAGAGTGCTTGCCTTGCATGCCTGAGGCCCTGGGTTCGTATTCCTCAGCACCACATAAGCAAAAAGAAAAAAGCCGGAAGTGGCGCTGTGGCTCAAGTGGTAGGGTGCTAGCCTTGAGCTGAAGAGCTGAGGGACAGTGCCCAGGCCCAGAGTTCAGGCCCCACGACTGGACCCAAAAAATAAATAAATTAATTAATTAATAAAATAAAAAATAAAATATTAAAAAAAGGAAATATAAAGAGAAAAATGAACACAAAATGGGAAATATTTTTAATTAAAGGTTCATGGGAAGCCGGGCACCAGTGGCTCACACCTATAATCCTAGCTACTCAGGAGGCTGAGAACTGAGGATCGCGGTTCAAAGCCAGCCAGGGCAGGAGAGACTGTGAGATTCTTATCTCCAATAAACCACTAGAAAACCGGAAGTGGCCCTGTGGCTCAAGCAGTAGAACGCTCGCCATGAGCTGAAGAGCTGAGGGACAGTGCCCAAGACCAGAGTTCAAGCCCCATGACTGACCAAAAAAAAAAAAAAAGGTTCATGGGTTATTTAAAAAAATTAAAATTATTCAAAGATATAAGAAACGTATTATCAGACTGAAAGAAGACTTAAAATAGGCAATATCTTGAATATTTACAAGTTAATAAACATGCTTAAAATGCCCACATGCTAGAAAAAAAAAAGCCCACGTGCTGGAAAACAAAGAGGAAAAAAATCCCAGGTTCAGAGAAAAAACTGTGACCAGAATTTTCTATCAGTTCTTCCAATAGCAATGTTAAAAGATAATAACAATACAGTGCCTCTACAATTCACAGAAAAAAAAATACCTAACCCAGAATTATTTTCTCAGATGAATTATATGTGTCATTGTGGGGCAAAAATATACTTAATTTTAAGTAGCAGAATTTAAAACTTATCTACCATGTTGATCTAACAAACCATGAAGGAAGGACAGATGAAGAAGGACAGCACAAGAATTTCTGAAATACTAAAGGGTAAATAAGATACTACAATTAAAGGAATATGCCAGACCTACAAAACAGTTAAGTCAAATTACAGTTTCATGAAAATAATGGCTAATCTGGAAGGAAATTTACACTTCCAAATATAGATGAATCAATGAAGGAACATAAAAAAACTAAGAAAACAAAAATTTTGTAATTACATATATAGTACTCTGCTACTCCAGGAATTATAAAAGGAAGGAAATGTGAACATGATATACAAAACCTGAGGAGTTAGACATAGTTATGCATTTGAAAATGTTGCCAAGTGTCAGTGGCTCACGCTTATAATCCTAGCTTCTCAGGAGGCTGAGATCTGAGGATCACAAGCTGAACCAAGCTCAGTCAGGAAAGTCCATGATACTCTTACCTACAATTAACTACCAAAAAAGGCCAGAAATGGAGATATGGTTCAAGTGGTAACATACTAGTCTTGACCACAAAGACTCAGAGACAGCACCCAAACCTTGAGTTAAAGCCCAAGGACTGGTACACATGTGCATGTATGCATACACAAACACGTGTGCACACACACACATGTATACTGGCTACAAAGGTAACCAAATAGTGTGTGTACATTGTGCTGAAGGACAGGAAAGACAGCCATGCATTTAGTGACCAGGATATGCTCTGAGAAATACATCAGCAGTCTACTTCATGTAAACATCAGAGGGTACACTAATAAAAATTAAGACAGCATCAGCAGGAAATACAGGCTTTTTTGTAAGTGCTAGGAATCAAGTCCAGCGCTTTATACACATGCTGTACAACTAAGCTCCATGTCTAGCACTAATAAAATATAATCTCCAGGACTGTGGTGTATATGTAGTCCCTCATCAAACAAAATTCCATTATATGTCATATTGTTATATATGTATGGTTGATTGCACATATAATATAGGAAAACAGTCCAATTAACCCATATTCTCATGTCTGATACTAGGAAGTCTGCATATGTCTAAAACTGGGGTGAGATGAGGTTTTAAAAAAAAGAATAAGAATTACATATTAAAATGCCAGAAAAGAAAAATTACCTCTACACGTTTTGGGGTTTTGTTTTGTTTTGTTTGTTGGTCATGGGGCTTGAACTCTGGGCCCAAGCACTGTCCCTCAGCTCTTCAGCTCAAGGCTAGCACTCTACCACTTGAGCCACAGCATCACTTCTGGTTTTCTGGTGGTTTATTGGAGATAGTCTCATGGATTTTCCTGCCCAGGCTCGCTTTGAATCATGTTCCTCAGATCTCAGCCTCCTAAGTAGCTAGGATTACAGGCATGAGCCACCAGCTCCTGGCTCTCTACAAGTTTTTAAGGAAAGGAAACTAATAAGTCATGGAGATTTTTAAAATTTCATTATTAACCTTGCTAAATTTCACTTTTAGAATTATTTCAATAAAATTTTAACTTAAAATTATTTTATGAAATAACTGAAGACAAAATTAAAATACAATGTTAAGGTTAAGCTTTAAAGTTCTTAGCTGGGCACCTATAGCTCACACCTGTAATCCTAGCTACTCAGGAGGCTGAGATCTCAGGATCACAATTAGAACCAGCCTGGGCAAAAAAGTACATGAGACTCATAACTCTAATTCACTACCAAAAAGCCAGAAGTGGAGCTGTAGCTCAAGTGGTAAAGCACGAGCCTTGAGAGAAAAAGCTAACGGACAACACCCCCAGCCAGGAATTAAAGCCCAGAAATGGGGTGTGTACACACACACACACACACACACACACACACACACACACAAAGATGAAGAGTTAACTTAGTATAATTTCTAAATAAAATCAGTATAAGAAACACTAGATTCCAGACAGTGGTTCTTAAATGCCCATTAGCATTACACTTAAAATTTGCTAAATTCTTATAGCATGTTGATATATAATTAAATTATTTTATTCAAGCATTTCTACCTGGTTTAACTAAAATGAAATTGTTTAGTAACTTCAAAATCCAAATTCAACTAAGATGGTTTATCCCATATACTTATTCTGTATGATATTTACACACATTCTTAGGAGTTTTTCTTAAACATTTTTTCTGTCCCAGTCATAGAAATCTCCAGGAAATAGTCTAATAGTGCTAGGTGGAATATATTTTCTTTTACTTTCCTTTTGTTTTTTAAAGAAAAACCTTCCTGTTTCCATTTCTTGGGAATTCATTTCAATAAATATTATTTTATATGATCAGAAGTATGTAGGCATTGTTCCTTTGTGTTCCTCTCCTAAGAATATCTTCCTTTAGTCTCACTATGTGTGAATGCCTAAAGTCCTGTATGATTGATCATTTCCCAGTATATTTTAGATTTAACATCCAAATATGAGAGAAAACACGTGTTGTCTGTGTTTCTGAACTTGGCTTACTTCACATAACGTAATTTATGGTGGAGTATATTTTCACTGGGTAAAATGTGTTTTCCTCAACTTTACCCTAAAGCTTATGAATACCCCTTAATGCCCTATTTTTACCTAAAATTTTATAACAAAATACTTCTAAGCTCTATAATATATAGGCCAATACAATTTTACAATTTTATTTCATTACATTTTGGCTATGATAGGAGCAATTTAACAATATTAATACAGTGGTCACTTTTTCTTCCCTCTCTAAGATATATTTCTCCTATGAGCATTCATTCCTTCCTTTATTTTAGTCTGTGTACTTACTTTTTAGCTTGAACTTTTTTTTTTTTTTTTTGGTCATGGGGCTTGAACTCAGGGCCTGGGCACTGTCCCTCAGCTCTTCAGCCCAAGGCTAGCCCTCTACCACTTGAGCCACAGCGCCATTTCCTGTACTTACTTTTTAATAATCAGACCATCTTATCTATTTGACTATAAAGCAGTGTGCATGTTCACACTATAAAAAGTTTGCAGAGAGTGCATTTATATTAAATAGTATTTGTTAGGATCACTGTGTAAGAAGTATATAGAGTACTTTTTTATGGATAGTTATGTTTTCATATATTCAATGACTATTAAGTCACTGGGTTTGACTACTGGGCTGGATCAAACACAAGCAAATCATATTTCCAACTTTCAAAAATCTTTAAATTGGTCTGGGAAGGTGGCTCAGTGGTAGAGCGCTTGCCTTGCATGCATGAGGCCCTTGGTTTGATTCCTCAGCACCACATAAGCAAAAAGAAAGAAAAAAAGCCCAAAGTGGCGCTGTGGCTCGAGTGGTAGAGCGCTAGCCTTGAGCTGAAGAAATTAGGGACAGCGCACAGGCCCAGAGTTCAGGCCCCACAACTGGACCCCCTCCCCCCAAAAAATCTTTAAATCTACCAGACAACTATATAAACAAAGTTAAATAAAATAATAACAGCAATCAAGCTCAAATTTGCTAGCATATTGCTAATTAATTACAAAATCCCAAAGTAAACCTAAAAATAAAAGTGTCCAGATAAAATATCATTTGAGTTCACTCCAGTTCCTGATTCTACTGTTGCATTTTTCCAGGGAACTGTCAGAAGTCACTGAAGAACAGGGGAGTAGCTGCATAGATACATGCAAACCTGAAAAACTAATGCAACTCCTTTCATAGTACACAATAGAGGTAGTCCTGAAATTGCTCTCTGCAAACCTTCATCATTGAGTTATATTCTTGCAAAGTGTAAAAGATACTTTAAGGTATTATAGTTAAAGAAAAAGAACACCCTTTTGACAGGATATTAGGAGTGAAATGGACATTTATACAGATTAAATACACTGTTACTCATCATTCCCAGTTAAGAATGTATGCATGAAAAAGACAAATGAAGGCAGAAAACAGAATAGCAAGGATAAAGACTGTTTTCAGCAACATCAAAGATCAACCCATGGACTGTTACAACAATTAGAATCAATTTTGATTAATGTACTAACTGCTCCAGATAACCAAGTCTAACTGGTTAAAAAAAAAAAAACTGGCAGAATCCCAATCCAATTTCCATCTGAAATTCTAAACACACACTTCATATTTTGGCCGTACATTCTAAGTTTTTCTTTTATTGTTACTCGTGCATGTATTTTTTAAATAACAGTGAGTACTATGGAACTTGCTTTAAAGAAATAAATAGAACTGAACCAAAGAAAACCAAAACCCAAAATCTTGACAATTCAAACTAAAAACAAATCTCAAAACTTGCTTCTAACGAAGCATTTTCTAATATACTTCACAATATAAAGATTAAGACTTGTTTGTCCTATGATCATACAGACACATACATTCAATTTATGCCAAAGAATCTTTCAAGTGTTAATGGGACAATTACTTTGGAATTATTACATATATATATATATATATTCATACATACATTTATTTATTGATGATATTAGGGTTTGAATTCAGGGCTTCAGGCTTGCTAGGAAAGTGTTCTACTACTTGAGCCAATTAAAAAACTATTTTTAAATAGTAGGTAATATCAATATTTAAATTCTGAGTTAAAATCCAAAGGCTACTAAGAAGAGTAGCAAAACAACTACAAGAGAACTTAGATTTTTAAGCAAAAGGCTAAGGATTAAAGTATCTTTAAAGGTACATTAAATACATAAAGGAATAAGATTATTTATATGCATGCAGTTTTAAGGTATCCCATAATAAAAGTAAAAAATAAGAGTAATTATTTCTATCATGTAAATCAGCATTTTTCTACTTTGACAAAGGTACAATTAACCTAAAAGGTGGAACATTTGGAACACCAGGTTGGCAACAGGTTAAAGTAATTTTCTACTACACTTTCTGTAACACCTGATTCTTACTCCTGCTTTCCAATAATAAGGTTTTGTTGTGTAGTTCTTGAACTTTTTAATGGTAGGGATGTTACATTTGTAACTTGCCTGAGTGAGCAATGAAAGGAACAGAACCAAAAGGATCTTCTGGAGGATGGTTAAGTGGAGCAGAAAGTGGGTCTACATTCTTATCTGAGGATGCTCTCTCCTTGAGCCTGTCTGCAAAAATAAGATGGAACAAAAAAATAAAATAAAATAAAAATGATACTTAAAGCAAAAGTAATATGCAGTAACAAATCAAAGTGAAAATGAAAGTAACATTCTTTTAGAGCACTACTGAGATTCCAAATTTTCATAAAATATTAGCTGTTTACAACTTGAAACACATTGGACTGAATGAATTTTAAACCCTGCTTACTAAGCAAAGTCAAATTTGGCAGACTTTCTCCAAAAATTCACAGGAAAAAATATTTCAATGGTCATTCATCCATTGAATAGGTATCTATTGTTCATTTCCAATAGCAATAAATAATATTCATTATACTTCATTATTCATTTCTCAGTAATTCTATGTTATATCAAAGAAAAAAACCTTACTTTATATGCTCATAGGGGGAGAGGAAGCAATAGTATAGTAAGAAATGTAAACAAAATAGGTGGTTGGGAACCACAACTCAAGTGGTAGAGCACTTGTCTAGCACCTGTAATACCCAGGAACCAATCCCCAGCTCTACACACACATATGCAAATATACACAGTATATTAAAAATAACCTATAGAAAAAATGGGGGAATGGGTACCAGCAAAGATAGTGATTCTTATAATTACTAAGTGCAAAAAATATGTGAAGTAGGCTATGTATGGATATCTAGAGAAGAACCCAGAGGAGGAGAAGGAACAGAGTCAAATGAATAGGTGGGGTACATCCAGGGTATTTAATGAAGCGGTGACATATCTTAATTCCCAGTAATGACCATAGTTCCCAGTTCTGAAACTAACCACATGGTAAGTAAATTGCCTACTGTTTTTATAGGATCTCATTAACCTTTGATTCTTAGCAACCAAAATTATACTACTTGAGATTAATTTTTCAAGATTCTAGTCATTCCCATGATTAGACCTTGGTCCACAGCCATTCAAAGGAATTCAATTTATATTTGGCTATTTTCATGAATTCTTTACAGGGCTTTACATGGCTTCAGGGTGAAGAGGAGGAATCCACATAAACTGAATTCCTAAGAATGACTTGTAACTTCAGAAGAAGTAAGAGGCCCAAGGTAAAGTAGCATCCCCTAAAACAATTCTTGTCAAATTTACTGTGCATTCTAATCAGTATGGAATTAAAATGTGGATTCTGTTTCCATGTATGGGAAGTGCATCCTGAGATTCTGCACTTCAATATGGTAATTGTGTGAGTCCAACACTCTAGAGAAGGGGAGGTCCTGGAATAACTAATAACCTTAAGATGCTTAATTATTCATATGACAAGTTTCTAAAAAACATGTTTAAATAGATAAATTATTTTTAAGACAAACTCTACATGCACCAACATCATGGAATTTTGGTTATGCACATTTTACTTAATCAACAGTTGGGTGCCAGTGGCTCACACTTTTAATCCTAGGTACTCCTGAGGCTGAGTTCAAAGGACAAAGTTTGAAGCCAGCCTTAACAGGAAAGTCTTATCTCCAGTGAACCTCCAAAAAGCCAGAAGTAGAGCTGTCTTCAAGTTGTAGAGCACCAGCCTTAAGCAAAAAAACTAAGGGGCAATACATGCAGGCCCAGAGTTCAATCCCCAACACTGGCATGCACATGGGCACACACACAGAAAATTTTCTTAACCTTTTGTTGAAATGCTAATATTGAATTGTAGGCTCTGATTTTTGAGTTATCAAAAACAATCTGCCAATTGATTTTGGAACAAATACGTTTCTAATGTTAAGTTCCACTTTTCAAACCCCAAACTGAAAATAAAATGCAAAACTTATTTTAAGTATTATTGTTTTTGTTGGTTTGGGGGCCTGAACTCTGGGCCTAGGCACTGTCCCCTCATCTCTTCAGCTCAAGACTAGTGCCCTACCACTTGAGCCACAGCACCACTTCCAGCTTTTTTCTGCTTATGTGGTGCTGAGGAATCAATCTCAGGACCTCAGGCATGAGGAGCAAGCACTCTACCACTGAGCCAACTTCCCAATCCCTTAAGTATTGTTCTTAAGTATCTTAAAAGATAGCAACTGTGTAACTTAATTCAGGAAATCAGCAAAAAAAATTCACTGCACCATGGGAGACTCAGAGTGATAACCCCACACAACAATACAGAACATACTTCATTGTCAAAGAAGTTAGTCTCATAGCATCTTTCTTTAAAAAAAAAAAAAAAAGGTCATTGAAATTACATGTCAGTAATTATTTTGTCAGGCTCTGAATAAAATTACAAAGTAATTACAAGCCAGAAACGAATTTGCCTTGTTCTGAGTCTTCCTACGCTAGCCTTCTACATCCTTAGATTCAGAGTGATAACCCCACACAACAATATAGAAGAACCTTCATTTTCCAAAATCATGACTTAGAATATTGGTACTGAAGCCTTAAGGAAGGAATCTGGTCCTAAACATCTGTATCAAAATTTCAAGGAGGCCTGAACAAAATACTTTTACCTATCCCAACCACAGACCTAATGAGTAAGATTACCTAAGCAGGAACTTGAGAATTTGCACCTTAATACATACACTGGCCAAACTTATAAACAACTACTAGACCAATGGTTCCTAGTATATAAAATCACAAAATTTCTACTAAGGTGCTTTGCATACTTATGTACTTGGTATATTTTCTTCATCAATCTATAGTAAATTAATGGTAAATATGTAAGTAGCACTGTGCAGTTATATCAAGCACCAACATTATGATATAATGGTAAATAAGAGTCACCATAAATAAAATATGGAAAACACTGTTCTATGGAAAGTTCATTTATCCAATTATATCAGAAATCATATAAATTTATAATAAAATGATGAATATTCTCAGTGTCATATATAACAAGAAATCAATTTTATTGGACTTCTAAAAATCAGATTTCTAATGTCTACATAATAATCTGGGTCCCTGGACACTAATGACACATAATGACTACATAAGAATTTTGAAACACCTATAAATAAAAAGAAATTAAAATGGTTAAGTGCTACATTTCAAATACATAGTCACCTCTAAAGGGAAGTTAAGTACCTTTTTCAAAAGAGTAGTTCTGCTTAGAGGAGATCCAAGCTTGAGCTTATAAACAACTTACCTTCTCCTGTCTTTCCAAAAGAATTCTGTCCACAAATAAAGGCTCTTTTAATCAATTTTAATTGATATAGATACTAAAAATACAGGACTTAGAAATCCTAGATTAAAAACATATCTCACAATAAAATAACTCTAAATTTTCTTCTATTTTTTCAAAAAAATGGCCTAATGGTTATATAGATAAAAGATTTATCAGATACTAGTGAAAACATTTTTATAGATTAAAAAAAAAGTGTCACTCTGCACTGAAGGCCCAGTACCATGTCTGAGCTACAAGAAGATATCAGTTCATGTTTTACAATGAACTATAAATTCCAAAGTTTATATGTACTTTATTCTGTGGCATCATAAGTAAAACAATATTCAGTAGAAATGTGAATCAACCAGTCTTTGGCATCTACTACTGCTCTTTTTAGTTATTTTGTTGAAATTTTAAATAGCCTCAGATGAATCCATCATCAAAAAGAATTTCATTATTATTAACATTTAGAAATATATAACTATTTGAACAAATGCAAGTTGAAAATTTCCCCAAAAAACTATTACACAAGGTGACAAAGACAAGCTTGTATTTTTTAAAAAAATCACTGAGACAAGCTTTTGATTTAATGTGTTCATCTTAAGAATCATTAAAAAAAAGAATCTTTAAATTACAAATAGCATTCATTTATACTGAAATTAAAAGCAAGACTAACTTACATGTTAAATCTCTTCCACGTAATATATAGAATCAACTGTTTTCATAAAGGTCACTACAGAAATAATATTTACCAACTACTAAATATTTAGCAACTACTAAAATAAGATTTCTGGATAATATACTCAAAGTAATATATTTCTTCCTAGGCTGCAATTCCTTTTTCCTTAAAAAAAATAACTATGTATCATTTTAAAAGTAAAATCTCATATAGCAGTGTATTATTCTATGATCACTTTGAAACTATTACACCATTACACAGACAATGTCTATATTCGTGGGGCCTGAACTCAGGGCCTGGGCGCTGTCCCTCAGCTCTTCAGCTCAAGGTTAGCACTCTACCACTTGAGCCACAGCGCCACTCCAGCTTTTTTCTTTTTGCTTATGTGGTACTGAGGAATCGAACCCAGGGCCTCATACATGCAAGGCAAGCACTCTACCACTGAGCCACCTTCCCAGCCCTCTATATTCTTAAGGCATACATTAAGGTCTTTAATCTGTTAAAAAAAAACACTTAATAAACCAAATATAAATTTTTAACTTTTTTTGGGGTGGGGGTCCAGTCGTGGGGCCTGAGCTCTGGGCCTGGGCACTGTCCCTCAGCTCTTCAGCTCAAGGCTAACACTCTACCACTTGAGCCACAGTGCCACTTCCGGCTTTTTTTCTTTTTTGCTTATGTGGTGCTGAGGAATCGAACCCAGGGCCTCATGCATGCAAGGCAAGCACTCTACCACTGAGCCACCTTCCCAGCCCCAATTTTTAACATTTTTGAACATTCTTAATAAATATGTGCCAAGAAGAAATGTAAACATTTTGGGCATTTTAAATGCAATGACAATTTTATTCATTTTGGAAAATAGTTGTTGGGGAGAGAGGAACCAACCTGTAATGACCAACCATCAATTTTTCTACATTGTTAGTCTTCTACTAAAATTCTTAAGGTTCTACAAGAGGATTTTTGCCAATTTTAATTTAAACTCTATCAAATAGATCAAATAGATCTAAAGAGATACTAAAGATGACTAAATACTTCAATTACTAACAGGAAATGGTTTCTCAACTATGTTCTATGCCTTATCAATTCTTCATAAATTTTATTAAACATATTATGCTTTCTTTGAAGCCTATTACAACAGCTATTTAATATTAGGAGATAAAGACACTTTTCCACCTGCTTCCTCACTTTAATTTGTCTCTTCTGCTGTTGTTGTTTGACAAAAAGCTAATTTGTTTTTAACTTACCAGCTGAGAAAACTGATACAGAACTTTTGTATGTCAACTAACCACCAAAGACCTCCTATATCAGAGTCTAAAAGCTTAACATTAAGAAATAAGAAACTGGACACTATGTTGAAAATGAACTTTACAAACGGGGAGGTGGGGTGGAGACAGATATAGTAGGGGAAAAACACAGGAGAAGGTAACAATGCTCGATAAGAAATGTACTCATTACCTTACTCATGTAACTGTAACCCCTCTGTACAATATTTTTACAATAAAAAAAATTTTAAGTGGATTTTTTCTTACTAAAGACATCATTTATTGTTTTCCTGAAACTTTGAGATATGCATTATCTGTATCTATCTCAATGTTTGCACAAGATAAAGATTAACAGCAGCTGAGTGACTGAGATTACTACCCAGTTAAATGCTATTATTGGGATACAATTCATGTTTTCTGGTACTGAATGCAGTACAAAAAAATTGAAGTAATAATTTCAGTAACTAAATTTCAGTCATTTCAGTGGCCATTTAGATGATTTTTCCAAATAGCAGAGGTTTCCAATGTTGCAAGTCTGACATTCACATAAAGTTGTTCTTACACTTTCATCGGGAACCTAATAGCACTCTATAATTAATAATGGCATGAAATGTACATAATCTGTGGCACACACAGATTCTCTCATGTACAACATATGAGAGAACTATATTCTATCTAACCTTGAAGTTTAAAAATAAATCGCTGGTTCAAAATTTTACAAGCTAAACTCAAATTTTTATGAATTTATACATGCAGACATATATACATGCCATTCTCATCTATGCCAAATAAATAAAACATATATTCTAAATGTTTAGAATAGCACTTTTTATAAGGTACAAAAGAGTGAGAATCATTTGCCTATCCTAAGTTTATTTTTCTTAAAGAAAAAAAAGATTTGATATTTTTGTTGTTTGGTTTTACTATAGAAGGACAAATACTGATTTACCAAAACCTTGAAAGTACACATTAAAAGTAATACTTTTGCTTTTAAAATAATCATATAAATTGTTATAATTTGGCTACTCCTTTCTGTCCTTTCAAAAGAAAGACAAACTTTATTTCCTTTCTTATAATCTGTTTTTAGGACTATTTCATGTAAATTCTAGGAAAAAGGCCAAACAAAAGTTGTGGTTTAGAAAAATATCTTTTTAATAGGATGTAATCGGTCTTACCAAAGTTAACAAAGCTTTATTAAAGGCTCAAAACTCATTTCTATATCTATATTCAATAATAAAATTAATTTCCATAATGTATAGCTAATATGTAAAATACAAATTTAAAATACAAATTTAAACTATTCTTAATGTGAATGTCGGCCATTTATAAATTTCACATAAAATATGTACCAATTCAGAACAAAGCATTTCAACCACTAAAGGCATTCATAAGGCCAGTAACCTAAATAAAATCAAAATTAGAAAATGGGGGCTACTGGTATTTTCTTTTCACATACAGAAAGGGTAAAACATACGTGTGTGTGCACACACCTGCACATTCACACATACACACTAAACCTCAGAAACCTGAACACTGCCTCAATTCAAAAATGAGCTTTTGCTCCTATTTTACGAACTATCTTCCTAAAGAGAACATTTACAAAATAGGTGTGGTGAGGTTTGACATATATAGTAAGTAGTTTGAGAAAAGGCAATGAAGTAAAAACATTGAGATATCTGATTTAAAGTGGAAAAGAATTTATTTAACTTTTGCCATAGCAGACAACAAAGCAGCCCTTTTATATTACCACTCATTAAAAGGACATTACAATGCATTAACATAATGTAGTAACCCACATTTTTTTCAGGCATTTTCAAAGGGCAACTCAGACCCACAATCTTTTCTATCAAGTGTGCAAGAAAATAGCTGCAAAATGATTAGTAAGGCAATATACTACGGTCTCTCTTTTTGCTTGGACATTAATTTTCCATGTTTCAGAGATATTCTGAACTTAACATTCATAGAAATGCAGTATTTAAGTGTTAGGATATCAGTATACTATCAGGAATCTTGAGCTTAAGAGCTACTACCAAGCAACTAATTTCAAATATACACAACCTGTGTGTATGTATATATATGAAAAAAGATGGCCTGAATTTTGCCCTCAAATGTACAAAGAGCATTTTCTATATACCCCTCAAGACAGTCTTTGGCCTTGCTGAATAATTATAAAGTTGCTATTTTACTGTGAAGCAAAATAAGCCTTCAAGTGTCCCTTACTTGATCTTAGAAGGTCAAATTCTCTGTCCAAAAGTTCCTCTTCTGTTAAATTGGAAAAATTATCTTCTCCAAAAGGATTCCACCCTGACATATCAGGTGGGTTACTGATGTTCTTCTGATCTGTAAAAGTTGCCACTGCTTCTTTTTCAGCAATTGATCTACTAGAATAATTGAGGAGGAAAAAAGAAAGAAAAATCACATTACAATTAAGGAAACCTCAGCTTCCCAGTTCACATTTAGAAAACCACATTTTATTATAGTGGAGATGGCTGGGATGGAGAGAAAGAAACCTTGGGATCTGAGTATAAAAGCACACTACTAGCTCTGTAACCGTCTTACTAAAATATATTGGTGTGTTCCTTAACTCCTTTCTATGTCTCAACTCATCACCTCTGATAAAGGGGTGACAGTATCTATATTATAAAGCTACAGAAGTGTTTAAATGATTTAATACATGGTTTAAAAAAAAGCAAGCACTCCATCCACATATATTATTTAACATTCTCAAAAGGACAAGTCTTAAAGTGACCATCAGTTACCATACTCCACAGTTCCTATTAATACTGTACAGAGATTATACATCATACATCCTGGTTATATGAAAATGTCTTAGAAAAAAGACATTCCTTCCTTCATGCAACTAAGTAAATGAAGCTTATCTGGTATATATGTTATAAAATTACTCACAGTATCTATGATCTGAAGCCTTAGACTACTTGCTCTATGAGAGTTATCTTAGACAAGCCTCTTAGCTTCTGAGGTAAGACGTGAGCCTAAAAACTTAGCTCAGGAGTCCTAGTTGTCTCTCCCTCAACTCACTCTGAAAACACAGCACAGAAATGAGGTGAAGAAACAAAGCTGTCAACTTCTCATATTGAAATCCAGATAGACTCTCCATCGACAATGGAGGAAGAATCTCCATGTTCAAAGAAAGATCTCAATTTTACAAGCCTTAACTCCTTTAAATTCACTTTCCCCTTGGCAGCACTATATTATTGTCACTATACATATTTTTACTATATATTTTTAAAAGCCCTTGTTTAAACCAAATTACAGAAACTTTACAAGTAGTCAAATCAATTAAAATGATTAGCATATAGCTAGAAATAATTAACCTTTGACAAGGTTACTTCTTTTTAACTATTAAAGTAGCTCATTAAGATTTTGTTTATAGTAAGTTACTAAAAATGTCTTTTCATATATGCTAATAATTCCCTTAATTATAAATGCTGCTAGAAGATGCTAAGCCTTGTCAGCAAGGAGTAATTAGCAGAACTAACAAATGGGAATGGAATGAAGGGTAAGGAAACATAGAGAGGACTAGGGGGGAAAAGGTAGTTCTATAGCAAAATAACTCAAAATTTATTCAAGAACCATTTCATGATTCCACTCATCAATTACATCCACGTCCACTTGCATTCACTGGAAAAATACTTGCCTACTGGTACTGTAAGAGGAGTCCATGGTTCCAACCTGACCTGGAAGTGATGAGGCATAGGAGACTAAGGCTGGTGAGAAGTCTTGAGGGGATGTAAGATATTCAGGTGATGCTTGGTGTTGAGACTGCTGGCGCTGAGTTAGCATCTGTTGTTGTAAAAAAGCTTGCTGATACTGCTGCATCTGAAATAAGAAACAGCAATATACACATCAATAATCCAATCACTGAAGTACTGACAGCACTGTATCTATTTATACTATGCTCCTTCCTTTTCACATTCATTGGGGACAAAACCAGAAGCAGAAAAAAATGCATATTTGAAGGAACAGGTTGTTACTAGAAACTATAACAGGACAAATTTTGTCCACTAATGATACAAAACAGACTCACTTGATCAGATAAAAATTCCTCCTTTATGTGGGCTGGGAAGGTGGCTCAGTGGCAGAGCGCTTGCCTTGCATGCTTGAGGCCCTGGGTTCGATTCCTAAGCACCACATAAGCAAAAAGAAAAAAGCCGGAAGTGGCGCTGTGGCTCAAGTGGTAGAGCGCTAGCCTTGAGCTGAAGAGCTGAGGGACAGCGCCCAGGCCCAGAGTTCAGGCCCACGACTGGACCCCCCCAAAAAAAATTCCTCCTTTAAGTATTTTACGGAAAGAAAAGAGAGTAGCTTAAACATACTAATATGATGGTCTGAAGCAAATATACTCTCTCTTGGGATTTCACTGTTACTCAACAGGTATTTGCTGAATGAAAGAGATATACAGTACAGCAAAACATCACTGGTACAGATCACTTTCCATATATATTATCTATCAATTACCATGTGCCATATTTAGATGCTATAGTTCAGCACAAACTAAAGCTGCTTGAGAATATATACTGGCTTCAATAAAATACATGTATATTAACTAAAATTGATTTCGAATTACTCAATTCTAATTAGTACTATTCATACTTCCAACCCTACACTACACACCTTGAAGGTAATCTCTAGAAATTACACTCTACATACCATTGTGGTATACTGTGATGCAGGAGGTTGTGGCTGATATACTGAATGCATTAAAAACTGTTGCTGCAGTATCTGTTGCTGCTGCACTGCATGTTGATACTATATTGAGAGGGGAAAAGAACTAATCAGTATTATTCACAGTTTTTTAATGGATTCCAATTTTAAGTATTGATCATGCATAAATGTTAGGTTAAAATATTTCATGCAGTTATAAAATGATAATATTAATTCACATTAGTTCACTAAGTTGAATGAAACCAGAAGGCAAAGGCCAGCACAGAACTTAAGGTCACGTTTATTCTGTGTTCTTTCC
The DNA here is from genome assembly GCF_000151885.1 of Dipodomys ordii. NCBI lineage: Eukaryota > Metazoa > Chordata > Mammalia > Rodentia > Heteromyidae > Dipodomys > Dipodomys ordii. Next base: position 7,651,444 of record NW_012267265.1, on the reverse strand, counting down.
AACTCTGAATGTTTCTCTTCTTGCCCCAAGGCCAAACCAGTCAAAACCATTTTAAAAATCTATCTAGCAAATATCAAAGATAAAGTTATTTCCAAAAAGATTTTTTTTACAAAAGTATTATTAATCCGTGAACTCAAGTTATAACATAAAATAGGTAAGATTCATCATAAATTGCAGTACTTCATGCTGGATATCAAATAATCAGATGAACATTCTTTGCTTCATAAGGCTATGATATAACCTATTTTAACATTGTGTTTAACTGTCTCATCAAATAACAATTAACTACATTCTCTTTAATAATCAGGAAACTAGGGGAAATGGTTGGTTGAAGTCAGTTCAAGGTACACATGAATAGAAAGCAAATTCAATTGTCTCATGAATTTACCATATTGCTTCCACTTGTACAGTAACAAAAGAACCACCTGCTACATACATGCATGTGAAGTAGAGGATACAAAAGAACTACCTGCTGCATATAAGCATCCTGAAGTAGCTGCTGTTGCTGCTGCTGCTGCTGGTGGTGAGGTTGGGGATGCTCCAACTGAAGTTGCTGTAATCTCCAATCTCCCTGTTGTAGTTGTTGAAGTACTCTATGCTGCTGTGGAGGCTGCTGAGGGAGCCCCTGACCCAGTAACATTTCAGGACTATTTCCAGGTCTCATTGCTCCTGTGATAGATTTCCAAAAACTTAATACTAATACACTAAAGATTTCAATAAAATGACTAAGCTTCAACATTTATCCAACTAAGGCGTCTATATTCATACTTTAACACAACTTCATCACCTTATCACATATCCTATGTGCATATACCCTAAAGGAATTATTTACCTTAATTGCAAGTGTCTAGGAAACTAAATCTTATCATTACTACAGTTGGGGGAGAGGTTCAAGTTCACACAGATGTTGCTGTAAAAGCACATCCCTAATTTGTGTATGAATGTGTGTGTTTATCATCTACAAATGTGAACAAATCCATGAACACACAAGCCACAAGAGTATTTTCTATACCTTTCCACTATTATCAAGTACCCTTAAGAACAGAACTCAGTCTAGAATGCCACTTTGCACCTGCTGAACTCTTGCCTATTCTTTCATCTAAGAATCACTCAATTTATTACATTGCATTAAATCCTAGGTGTATCATTGGTTTAGATACCTATTTCCTAACCAGGAATCCTGAGGTGATGTCTTATTTATCTAGGACAACCATAAAGAGCCTTTTATATCAAAGATGCTAACTAAATGCTTTCCTCTAAATACCCATTTACTTCAAGCTCTACAAATTTTAACCCTAGGAAAATTCTATTAAAACTTCTGAAATCAGCTAAAACAGCTATACAACTTTAAAAAAAAGGAAGAGCAATACACTAAAACATTAAAATATCTTTGTTCACTTCCAATAATTTAAGCTCAATTTAAACACAACTGCTATAGTTTGGATGTTTAAGGTACTCCACTCTGGTACTCTGGATGGGAATACAAAGAGGTAATGGATAGCTTTAACAGATGGATCTTCATGGGATATCCTTGGGACACTGTGTTTTGTCCTTGAAGGAGATTGTGGGACCATGGCCCATCCCTCTTCCACTTTCCTGGCACTCCCTGCCCTTCCTCTACTACAGACCTAAACAACATGGATCTACCCAATCACAGACTAGAACCTCTAAAACCGTGAGCCAAAATAAAGCTTTACCTCCTATTACTGTCTTAGACATTTTGTTATATTGATGGAAAATCCACTGAAATACAAGACTCTTTAATCCTAAAGAGTGAAGAGAAAAAGGAAGAGCATGCAAAGAGGAAAGGATTCTTTTTTCCATCAAAATGTTAGTATTTCCAAACCTCCTCAAGTACAATGACTATGAAATGTTTTCTATTTTTAACTCTTCAAGTTGTAAGAAAAAGGTATGTTCATTTTAATGATTCTTTAAAATATTTATAAAAATGTGAGGATGAAACTAAAAATCATAGTCCCATAACACAGGCATAATCAACATTAGCTTTTTAATTTCTTTTCAGTTGGAAGCATATCTAGAAATTAGATTCCTCAGATACACATCTATGTGTCATAGCCTTAGTAACTACCTGAATGCTAGAGCCTAAACATAACCCAAATATAATCATAGAATAACTAATACTGTCAGGCAGGAGAGCTCCTTGACCTTGAAACCAAAGCAATAGAATACCAGAGAACCTCAAACATAATCATACAATTTACCTAAAAATAATGAGTCATAAATATTCCTATCATTATTCCCCATTTGCAAATGATAAAACTGAGACTTGTAGAAATTAAATGAATTCATCAACAAGTCAAGTAACTACAGATAGAGAGGATCAGACACATGATTAGAGCTTAACTAATCTATAATCCACATACCCACTGAGAATCACATTCTCTACAAAGATAAGATAGTATATGTGTTTAAACCTTGAGGATTTATATTGAAAGAAATTTACTGTCAAAGATAAGAGTCTTCTCTTATTATATTCCCAACTTTCACAATATATAGTTTTCAGTAGGGAGGTCAAGGTTGTTAATATTTTGACCACTGACTTTGTAACTACTACACAGTACATTTTTATTATATATCCGTTGATTTAATTATTTAAAAAAACACCTGCCAAAATCTTGGCTACAAAGCAACCAATTCAAAACTAAACAACTTGATTAGACATCAGTAAACTGTAACTTGAAGCTTTATCTGCTTTACAATATTAAGTTTGCTAAACTGACTTGTGTGGCTCACACCTGTAGTAGATCTAGTTACTTGGGAGGCTGGGGGAAAGTTCACAATACCACTTTTACAGCCAATTGTTGGGCATGGTGACATGCACATCCCAACTATGGCAAGAAGTGAAAAATAGGATAATCTCAGGTGCACACCAGGTGCATATCAGGGCAGGAAGCAAGACACCATCTCAAAAATAACCAGTGCTAAAAAGGGCTGAAGGCAAGTTTTTGCATTAAGAGCGTTGGCCTAGCAAGTTGAGGCCCTGAATGCCAAACTCCAGTATCAAAACAAAATTGATTTGCTGGTAATCTGTGCTCCTAAGAAATCAAACCATAAAGAGATTATTATAATGAGGATGGGATTGAAATGTCTGTATACCTTTTGGTCTGTGGTTACTGAATTCACCAGGAACAGGGACTTTAACAGGTGTTGTTGAACTCTGTATGGTCAACACACTAGTAGTAGTAGAGTAGGCCTTTGGTCTTTGTCTTGGTGCAATTGAGGTTTCTGTTGGTCCAATGGTATCTGTTATTCTACAATAGAAGAATACATCTCATTCTAAATATTGGGATTATTTCTAATGTACTATTATAAAGTATGTATTTCAACAGATGAATTTAATAATTACAGACAATCAGATTAGTCCTCTTGACTCCCTCCTACATCTCACTCTAAAGGTAAATGTGTAATGAAGATAGGAAAGTCAAAAAATAGTATTAAAACTAATCATATTTCTTAAAACAGTATGTTACCATTCATAGTCTGCCATAATACTAAATATTGCTGCTAGGCAATAAAATGAGATCAGAAGGAAAAACAAATTTTCTCATAAGCCTTCGGACAAAATCAAGACTTAGGTCACTAAAGAAAAACAAGGCATGAGAAGGAAAATACTGTGCCCTAAAGAATAAAAACAAAACACATTTTTACCAGATGGAGCCATTTGCTCATATTAAACTTCTTGAATCCTTGTTTAACTTACAACACTGAATAGAAATTATATAAAATCTTTCCCACAAGGACTTAGTTTAGGCAACATGAATACACATTTTTGGAAGCAAGGGACAGCTTATGTAATTCAAGAAGACACAGACTTTTGCTTTTCTTTTAAATAAAAAAGAAACAAGGAAAATTTTTAACATATATTTATCACATTTGGTTTCTAAAAATGCAGTTAAAAAAACACAAATTTTTAATAGGGTCAAATGTTCAATGTAGAGAGAATTTACCATAAAATCTCTTTAAATAAATTCCTTTGAAAATTTTTCAAGGGATTTAATACTTAACATTTTAACATACATCTTATTTATCAAGTGTATAGTTATTGTACTTGGAAAAAAACCCAACCTACAACTGCATATAGCCAGTTCTTTTCTTGTAAGTAACACAAGAGGGAGCTCTGCTAACAATTAACTTTTCTTTTTTTCTTTTTTTTTTTTTAACAGTTAACTTTTCTAAAAGGAAAGAAAAAAAAAACAATCAAAACACTTTCCAATTGTGGCAATATATTGTATGTGTTACCTTCTAAAAAGAATACATGTTTGGAATGAGGGATATGGTATGAGTCATAAAATTTGAATTAAGATCATAAGGGACCATTTATACATATATTCAATTAGATCTTATTTTAATGAAAATTAAGTATTTGTACATTCAAATTATGAAATATGGTATTAAAACCAATCACTTACACCCTAAGCCTAAGTAATCAGGAAGATATAATCTTTCTGTTTATCCTTTTTTATTAGAGTAATAAAAGTCAGAAATGACCTTGCCATGTTCTAACTAACACACACACACACACACACACACACACACACACACACACACCACAAAAGCTCTAAAATGCATATTAAAATTCTAAAAGACTATTTTACCAAAGTAATAGAATCTCTTATACAACGCAATATCTAGTAAACTAGTGTGTGATACTCTATTATCAAAAAATGTATGGTATACTTAATTAGGAAAACATGGCACATATTGGCAAAAACACAACAAAATATGTAACAGTAAAATTAATTAGTGCCAAGCTAACACCTTCACAAATTTCATGGATTCTACTTTAACGTGACTTAAGAATGATTCAGATAAAAACTAGAGATAGAAAATTTTACTTTGGTGCAGGGGGGGAGGGAGTGTTGAGCAGGGAGGATTGGGTGGGGCAGAGGAGGATGGGAAGGGATGGGAAGGGAAACAAAGGAGGAGGCTACAATGCTTGATAAGAAATGTACTCATTATCTTGCCCATGTAATTGTAACCCCTCTTTACAGTACTTTCACAATAAAAAAATATTGATACAAAAAAATAAAAAAATAAACTTCTGGACAAAAAAAAATTAAAAAATAAACTTTTTCAGACAGTAAATGGTAGGTTATGTATGTTACCACAATAAAAATTGAAAAAATCTTCCCCTCCAAAACACTTAAATCAAATTAATCCTGAGTTACTACAAACTAACTCAGAGAAGAGACAGTGAAACGTTAATTATGTTATGTAGAAGAATAATGGAAAGAATAAAACTTGAAGTCTAAAGAAAAAAAAGAAAATTTTAAATAAAGATTATCTCATTATAATAATATAAAATATAAAAATAATAAAACCAAGCATTTTCCATATAAATAACTGGAAGAAAATGGCTAGACAAAGTGATGACACAAAATTGCCTAAATCAGCCAACTGTAACAGTTGCATGGACACAGCTGCACTGTCTTACCTTCACCACCATGATCCACAGTACAGAGCAGAGCTTCCCTCCCATCACCTGAATAATCTTCCTAAGACTCAGATTCTGGCTTAAAATCCTTCAGCACTTCCCTATGTCAGGGCAGTGACTCACAACATTTCCATCCTTGTGTGTGTGTGTGTGTGTGACAGTTCCATCACTTTGGGTTGTGTGTGTGTGTGTGTGTTGGTGTTATTTTTTTGTCAGTTGTGGAGCTTGAACTATGGTTGTGTGTGTGTGTGTGTGACATTTCCATCCTTTTGGGTTGTGTGTGTGTGTGTTGGTGTTATTTTTTGTTTGTCAGTTGTGGAGCTTGAACTATGGTTGGGTGTGTGTGTGTGTGTGTGTGTGTGTGTGTGACATTTCCATCCTTTTGGGTTGTGTGTGTGTGTGTTGGTGTTATTTTTTGTTTTTTTGTCAGTTGTGGAGCTTGAACTATGGGCCTGGATGCTGTCCCTCAGCAATTCAGCTCAAGGCTTGAGCCACAGCACCACTTCCAGTTTCCTGGTGGTTAATTGGAGATAAGAGTCTCACAAACTTTCCTGCCTGGGCTGGCTATGAACGATGATCCTCAGATATCAGCTTCCTGAGTAGCTAGGTTTACAGGTGTGAGCCACCAGCACCCAGCTTCAACAATTTCCATTTTTAAAGCAACTAAGTCAGTTAACTAACACATGTTTGAGTTTTGCTGTTGTTGTTGTTAGGGGGAGGGGCTTGGGGTGACACGGGGGTTTACACTCAGGGCTTCATGCTTGTTAAGTAGGTACTCTACCATTTGAGCCATCCTCCAAGTTCTTTTTGATTTAGTTTTTTGGGAGGAAGGGTCTAGCCTTATGCTCAAGCTAACCAAGACTACAATCCTCCAGTTTTAGGTTTCCTATATAACTGGGATGACATAAGCCACCATGCTCAGCTATTAGTTGAGATGGAGTCTCACTAACTTTAATCAGGGTAGCTTTAAAGTGTAACCCTCCAAATAGCTGTCTCCCAAATAGCTAGGATTATAATTATGAGCCACCATGCCTAGAGTAACATATTAACAGTCCAAGAACACAGGCAAATTTGGGGAGGCAGAGTAGGTTTTGAGATGTAAAACAAATAGTGTCAAAGACAGCTGGGAAGCACCCATAAATGCCTTTTCTGAGTGATGAAACCAGCTATTAGAGATTTATCTGCCTTTTACATGAAAAAAAAAACTTTAATTGCAATACTAAAGTTTGTACATTTAAATATACAATAAATTTATCTTAATGGCCAGTAAGTACCAACCAATCTTATATTTTCATATATAACATATTTTACATATTACAGAAATGCACTGAAATTCTACAAAATTGGCACGTAAAAATTGTACATATTAATGAAGTACTATGTATGCTTTGATAAATATATATTGTATGTTTTTGTGTTTTGTTTCTTACACCTGTCTTGAGATTTGAACTCAGACCCTGGGAGTTGTCCCGGAGCTTTTTCCCTCAAGGTTATGTTCTACCCCACAGCTCTACTTCTGGCTCTTTGATAGTTAATTGGAGATCAGAGTTTCACAGACTTTCCTGTCAAGGCTGGCTCCAAACCACAATCCTCCTGAGGAGCAAAAATTACAGGAGTGAGGCACTCTCACCCATCCACATAATATTTTTATAAAGAGGTAAGCACTGCACATTTTGATGGCACTATTTCATTTCTTATAACTGCATCACTATAACATTATAACTATAGCATAGTTATAACAAGTTATAACTAAAAAATAGTGAAGATACTCAAATCATTCCTTTTGCTCAGTTGATTTTTATATCAGCATCTATTTCTAAAGAATTGACAAACTGAAAAAAATAAAATTCAACGATTAAGTCTTATAATAATTTATTTTTTTGGGGGGGGTCCAGTCGTGGAGCCTGAACTCTGGGCCTGAGCGTTGTCCCTCAGCTCTTCAGTTCAAGGCTAGCGCCCTACCACTTGAACCACAGTGCCACTTCCAGCTTTTTTCTTTTTGCTTGTGTGGTGCTGAGGAATCGAACCCAGGGCCTCAGGCATGCAAGGCAAGCGCTCTACCACTGAGCCACCTTCCCAGCCCCTCTTATAATAATTTATAACTACCGCACAACCCTAACAGCTGCTTCTAATTAAAGCTCATCATAGATGAGACACATTAGTGGTCATGCTGAATTCCTAAACATTAGATATAACTATTTTCATCCACCTCTTTCACAACAAAACAGTCTGAAATTCAAGTGAATAAAGATACTTTTAGAAGTGCTGTGTTTTTATTTTCTTCAAAAGTCACTCACAATATTTTAACAAAAAATGTAACAGCTGATCATTTATAACACACATCATAACTGAATCCCAAACAGCAGAGCTGTTAGAAAATTCACTGACATATAGATCAATATCCTGGACTGGGAATGTGGCTCAGTGATGGAGTGCATGCTAGCATTCATGAAGCCCTGGGTTCTATTCTCAGTACCACATAAACAAAAAAAGCCAGAAGTGACTGTGGCTCAAGTGGTAGAGCTCTAGCATTGAGCATAGAGAGCCTCAGGGACAGAGCCCAGGCCCTGAGTTCAAGGCCCAGGACTGGGGGGAAAAATGATCAATATCCAAATTTGTCAACATGATATTGCTTGAGACACATTTACCTATCATTCAGGCTTCATTCCTCACCACTCACTCCTGTCTTATGCTCTAGCTCTTAAGTTTCACAAAGGTCACTTTGCCTGTCTGAATATCTGATTTACACAATCTATAACCAACACATTCACTAAGCCACACACAATTTTTGGCAGTGAGGATGATATTTTACCAATGAGGATGTCACCTGGGTTTTTTTGTTGTTGTTTTTTTTTAAATACATTTTCAATTTAAAGCCTACCTGGCTTTCATTTGGCTTTTCCTAGCAGCTGCTTCACTAGCAGTCATCGGTTCAGGAAGAGCTGAAGGAATAGAGGAATTCTTGGAAGAAAACAAAACTTTTCACTTAGTTTTTATTTTAATTACATTGTTTTTAAATTATATGCATCTTTGTAAAATAAACAGAAGAACATCATTGTATACAATTAATAAATGAGTTAAACCTTGGGAAAACAAAATAAATTAAATATTATAAGGGTTTAAAAAAGAGAAAACACATTCCTTCCTTTTATTTTTTGGTCCATCGTGGGGCTTGAACTCTGGGCTTGGGCACTGTCCCTGCATTCTTCAGCTCAAGGCTAGCGCTCTACCACTTGAGCCATAGCGCCACTTCCGGTTTTCTAGTGGTTTATTGGAGATAAAGAGTCTCATGGACTTTCCTGCCGGGGCTGGCTTTGAACCGTGATCCTCAGATCTCAGCCTCCTAAGTAGCTAGGATTACAGGCGTGAGCCACCAGTGCCCGGCTTCCTTCCTTTTCTAAGTATGCATATTAAGATATAAAGAAAACATGTAAGAACAAGTGAGGCTAGAATAAGTCTTACAAAGTGGAAAATAGCTTGAAACCAATGATGATTCTAGCCATCTTTATTAGAATTAGCAAATATTCGCCATACACAGTTTATATGAAGTAGTTCATGTACACTGTAGAAAGTGAATCAAAGTCTTTGAATGAACATCTTTCTGGTCCATAGAAGATTACATTACTTGCAATTTTTATAATTATTATTATCCTTATTTTCCTAGGAAAATGGACATTAACCTTCTAAAAGATAGAAAATCAGTTACCAGTAAAGGTGGAAATTGAACTCAGGTATCTCCATTTACATCATTACACTAGTTACACCAAAAAACCCCAATTTTCTCATTGAACTTAATGCCTTTTGTCTGTATCAGGAATTTTTCACCATAGTTTTAAAAAAAATCCCCAAATTAATTATCTTGCTTATTAAATGGTTAGGACTAAACACTTAATAAAAATATCATATGCCTTAACAGATACATGTCACTATATTTCTGTCAAAATTTCCAGCGGGAGCCCTAAGTGTGTTGTAGCTCTCCAGAGCACCTTGAGGAACAGTTTGGAAAATGTGTCTTTACACCAAAAATACAGTCACAAAAACAATATGAGATTACTCTAACTGCATGTTGTAAAATGGGTTTTACATTCATATAGTACTTTCAAAAATACTTACATTGATATTGGAGACTGGACAATCCTTTTTGGCAAACTTAAATGCAAAATAAGACACCTGAAATATATCAGGTCTATGCTCTGGATCTGGTTCAAGCATGAATCCTGCAATAACAGATCAAAATGTGAAGATGTGTCTATATCTTGGGGTTCATTTCATTTAGCATCATCTTTTTTTTTATTATTGCAAGAATACCATACAGAGGAGTTACAATTACATGGGCAAGATAACGAGTACATTTCTTATCAAGCATTGTTGCCTCCTCTTTGTTTCCCCTTCCTATCCCTTCCCATACTCCCCTCCTCCCCCCATCTGATCCTCCCCCCACCCCCACCAAAGCTGTAAAGTTCGTTTTTCGACGTAAGACTTGTACATGTCATTGTTGCAATGGGTCCACCTGTATCCCTAGTTAAATGATTTGTTTTTTCCCTTCCCCTCCACAAATTATACCAACTTCAAATACAGTGAAAGCATGGTTATACTGTGGAGGAGGGACATACAAAGCAACAAAGAAATAATCTTATAAATATGTTAGAAACAATTGCATGAAAGGAAAAAAAA
>NW_012267265.1:7630958-7641265 GCF_000151885.1 Dipodomys ordii | reverse complement strand
AATAAGGGAAACCATGGGACCTATGTTTCTTTGGGCCTGGCTTACTTCACTTAATATAATTTTTTCCAAGTCTTTCCATTTCCTAACAAAGCATCATCTTATATGATCATTTGTACATGGCTTTTGAACTTTTCAGCTCATCTGATAAAAATTATCCTATATGTATACTAATTATTGCAAATAAGGGAAACCATGAGACCTAAATTTCTGAGTTACTTCACTTAGTAGGATTTTTTTCCAAGTCTTTCCATTTCCTAACAAATGAGGTGGTGTCGTTCTTCCTGATGGAAGCACAGAATTCCATTGTATATATACCATACAAGAGGTCTGTCTTTATTGTTCTTGTTTTAAATGTACCATGTGACTTTATTGTTTTGTTGTTCTTGTTTCCTTTGTATGTGCTTTCCCCTATGGAATATCCCCTGTTGTCGCTGTACTTGATTTTGGCACCTTGAATCTTGTATATATGTATGTCTAGTCTGGGGAGGGGAAGGGGAATAACAAAACGCTGAAACAAGGACACAGGATGACCCATTGCAACAAGGATACACACAGGACAATATATTGGAAATGAACTTTACAACTTTGGGCGGGGATTGGGGGGGAATGGGGGAGAAGAGGAATGTGGGAGGTAGGGGAAGGAAGGGGTAACAATGATCAACAAGTAATGTACTCATTGCCTTACTCATGTAACTGTGACCCCTCCGTATAGCATCTTTACAATAAAAGAAAAAAGAAAGAAAATGTACCATAGAAAAATACCATAATGGTAACACCAATTTCTAGCGTATTACTTTCTATACCCAAAAAGATTTTCTAGAAAAAATAAAACATTACCTAAAGCTCTGAAAAAAAAAAGTGAAGATGTTTCATTGAAAAAAGTTTTGTTTTTCAGTTCGATCCTGACATCAGGGCTGATTCTAACAAACCTCGTTAAATCCTGACATCAAGGCTGATTCTAACAAACCTCGTTAAAGTCTACCAGAAATGGAATAAATGAATTCCAACCACTAAACTAATAGGCAGATCAGTCAAAGGCAAGTAGTATAGCCTAAATATGAATGGCAAATATGATCATTTCAAGAAAGTAACACAATGTGAATTTAACAACACAGGACAAAAATGAATTAAAAACAATAAAGAATTATTTAGCTGGGTGCTGATGGCTCACACCCCGCTACTCAGGAGGCTGAGATATGAGGATCATGTGTCAAACCCAGCCCACACAGGAAGTCCCTAAGACTCTTATCTCTAATTAACTACCAGAAAACCAGAAGTGGAGCTGTGGCTCAGAGAACATCAGTCTCATCATGCTCTCAAGAGAGCATACAGGCCTGAGTTCAAGCCCTACAATCAACAAAAAGAAAAAAAATAAGGAATTATTCAAGAAAGTCCCAGGGGTACAAAGTCCCTCAAAATAATTCCATTGAAATAACTGCATTATCTATCTATAATGTATCTATTTTTAAATGATTCTAAATCACCAAGCTACTTATAACTAAGTCTAAGTCATAATTATCCACATTATAACTACTTAACAAAGCAGTAAAGGATTGGCACTAAAATTTTCCAAAAACATGCTTTTTTTCTCATAGTAATAATATTCTCAATAGTTCTACCTTTGGAGGGGGTGCTAATACTGTAGGGTTTGGAGTTGGGGCTTCAGGGCCTGCTGGACCAATACTCTACCACTTGAGCCACACCTTTAGCTCTTAAGGTTTGGTTATTTTTGAGACAGGATCTCACTTTTAGGGCTACTCTGAATATCAGTAGTCCTGTAATGACAGTTATTACAGTAGTGAAGACAGCAGTGTGAGAGGCTATCTAATTATTACATAATTTGACAGGCTAAGAAGAATTTTTCATAATTTAACTCTCATAATAATTCTTAAGGTTTGTCATTTTCAATATGTCCATTTTCAAAACAAAAAGTCTAAGATAAATGAAGATACTCAAGTATCTATATCAACTGAATGATAAAGCAGATGCAAACAGCGGTTAGGCTCTACATGCCTTGCTGTTAATCTCTGTAGGTTTTCCTCAACTACCTTGCAACTGAAAAGCTAAAAGGAAAGTGAAGCTACCAGGTCTAACTTATTCACTCTTCCTAACTATACAGTAATCACCAGTAAAGTTTCTCATGCTCTTCAATGTTCTCTAAATTCTTTTCAACTCTTCAATTCAGAAATCAAAGTGTTTCTCTCCTCACCTCCCCAGCAATGGCAACCCCATTACTAGTCTGTCTACTGGAAAAGTCAATAAAAGCTAAAAAGAAAAACTCTAAATTGACTTTGTTGTTTTTAAGAAGTCTAAAGGAAAGAAAAACACAACAAACAGTTGAACTTAGCTTTATAGACATCAGTTAATAAACCCTTCTTCTGGACTACTGAAAATCAAAAGTATATTAAATACCTACATAATCACAAACCATAAAGTTTTAACAAATATTTTTCTTATTAATTTTTTAATATTCTTACAATCCTTAAGTGTACAAAGGGATTTCAGTTCAACATATCCGTTTATGACTACAATGCTTCTCTTTTCAGAGCAAAAGTTCCAAGCAATATAAGATGGGTATAAATGGCATTGATATTGCTAAAGAACAATATACAGCTTTATGTTTTATCTTAGTATGTAAGAGTAAGAAGAAGCTGATGATAAAATGTTTCACATCATAAAGACAGAAATACCTAAACTAAATGGTAGAAGATACCTAAAGCCACATGTGAAAGATATAAAGAATAGGATTACAGAGAATCCAAATTGTTTTTTAAAACAAAAATTATATGGTAGACAAATATGTTTGGGGTTGCTCCATTCATAAGGAAATGGAAAGAGTGAAAAAATCCTATTAAGTAAGCTAGACCCAAAGAAACATAGGCTGCCTGGTTTCCCTCATATATAATAATGAATATATGTCTAGGATAATCCTAGCAGAAGACCACAATAGCTCAATATGTACTTGATCTTACAAAATGATGCCAATCAAAATAAACTACAAGATATGGAAACAAGTCATTTTTTTCTTAGTATATAATATGCTGTGATTTTTTTATTTCATTTTTTTTCCTTTGGTTTACCCCCATTGTCACAGCTTTTTGTTCTGGTACCCTTTGTATTGTATATAAGTTTATCTGATTAGGGAAGGGGAAGGGGAATCACAGAAAAGGTGAGACAAAGAACAAATGGTGAACCAATGCAACAGTGATACTCACAAGACACTATGTTGGAAATGAAGTTTACAACTTGGAGAGGCAGGGAATGCGGGGAGAGGGACGGGGGAATAAGGGGAGAAACTAGAGAGGAAGTAACAATGTTCTACAAGAATGGTACTCATTTCCTTATATAACTGTAACCCCTCTGTACATCACCTTTATAATTAAAAAAACAATCAGCCACACTCGTAAGACACTATGTTGGAAATTAACTTTACAACTTGGGGAGGGAGGGACTGAGAAGAGAAAGTGGGAGAAAAATGAGATGGAGGTAAAAATGTTCAACAAGAATCGTACTCCCTCTGTCCAACTCCTTTACAATAAAATTAAAAATATTTTAAAGCACTGTCTTAAGCTTTTACTATAAAACACTATTTAAAAATAAAGTCTGGAAGTGACGCTATGGCTCAAGTAGTAAAGTGCTAGCCTTGAGCTGAAGAGTTGATTGAGGGACAGCATCCAGGCTGAGTTCAAGCTCCACAATAGAAAAAAAAAAATTTTAATAAAATATATTTAACTTTTAATAGGAAGTAAAACATTTGAATGCTTTTATTTTACTCAAAAATTTTTATGTGGGGCATACATTTACACCAAGAATGATAAAAACTAAAATCTTCTGATATACTGACAAAGGAAGGATCTGATGCACTGCATCATTAAAGCATAATTAATTAAATCTCAATCACGTCCTAAAATTATCAATAGTGTTTATTTTGTGCATAGACATTCATGAAAAGACAGATGGACAGAAACACAAACACAGGGAAATTAGATTTTATTACTATTTACTAATCATATTACACATCAGTGTATAAATTGTCCAGTCTCTCATACAGTATTCAGTAAAAACATTCAGAGACTTCAAGACATTTCAAGAAACTCCCTATTCAAAATCCTACTTTGTTACTAAAATACTGTACAATTAGCAGCAAAATAGCATTATGGCTACAATAATTTGCAAAAAGGGCTATGATAAAAGGTTAAAATTCATTTATCTAGATTACATAATCATTAAGCTCCTCAAACATTTCTTTGAACAATAAAAGTAGGAAGTTTTTATTGTCCTAAATTCTGAACCATCAGGGATAATACTGAAAACAAGACAAGGTAGAATTGAGTATAACATATATTCCATTAGAGATGAAGGTATGTTTTGCTCTCTTCAAAAATTCACATCTTGCAATGTGGCACACCAAATGCGGCAGGGCCCATGAGAAAAGTAGAGCCGTGGTGGGCCATTCTGAATCTCTAAGATTCTGCCTATACAAGGCACTTGAGCTGCATAGCAAGATTGTCTCAAAAAAATAACACCAAGCAGAAGACAAGTGCTCAGTGGTAGAACACTTGCTTAACGTAGTTCTCTCTCTTCAAAACATCTTTTTCCAATATTTTAACTGTACATATATGAAATGTTAAATTACAGCATATATGAAAATCTTACAGGAGGATGGAAGGCACTTAAGTATTCTTTTGGAATAAAGGGCCTTGCCTGATCATGGTTCAAAGCCAGCCCGGACAGGAGAGTCTGTGAGACTCTTATCTCCAATAAATCACTAGAAAACCGGAAGTGGCGCTGCGGCTCAAGTGGTAGAGTGCTAACCTTGAGCTGAAGAGTGCAGGGACAGCATCCAAGCCCAGAGTTCAAGCCCCACGACCGACCAAAAATAAAACAAACTTAAAGGGCCTTGCCAAAGAGATTGCTATGTCTTAGCTCCTTCATATTTACTTCTATATTAACATTTATAGGTATTTTAATGGTGATTTGCAATGATATCATGTTTTGCAATGTTTTCATCTAAAAAGGCAACAACTCAATATTTGTTTACAAATGAAAAAATGAATAATTCCAGTTGCTTTAATAATCTCTGTTGCATGTTATTAAATCTTACCTAGGAATTAAAAAATACCCTTGTACTAATCAGAATCAGACTGCTTTCATTCCCATACAAATCACATGTGCCTATTTTTAAACGCTTCTCTTTATTATAGTTTTGCAAAATTATAATGCATAAAATTAATAGACCAGACTCAAGTAAAAGAATATAAGCAGCCCCTAAGTAAATTGTTATGCAATTTTTTTACAGATACTTTCCCCAGGTACTTACTTATCAAACAATGTATGTCATGAGAATACCGAGAATTGTCTGGGATGGTGAAGCTGCCATCACAGATAGCAACCTGACTCTCACCAAAAGGAAGAGTGAAGAAACAAAGTTTATACAGTAAACATCCCAAGGCCTGTAAAACAAAGAAATATGGTCATTAGAGCTCAGTAACCACAAAATATTAAAATGGCCCCAAACCAAAAACTAAATATGTTATTTTTTAAACAATCTAATGCTCCTATATTGGATTAAACTTTTCATAACTATTGCTTCACAACTTAATCTACTAATTTTTCAAAAGACATTTAACTTTTTATGCATGAGCTTAAAAGCATGAGCTTTTCTATCACATTTATGACTAGAGCTGGCTACATTGCTCTAGATTATATATCGCTAACATCAGGCTAGTTAAGAGTCTTGGCTCCTTTGTTATTGTTATTTTTAAAACAAAGAAAAAAGTCTTAGTACATAACTAGTATATAACCTATAAAGTAAGGGTGGGCATTAAGTAGTATTAGAAATTTATTAAAAATCATGTTTTAAAATCAAATCATTCAAGCCTGGCTCAAGTGGCTGATGCCTGTAATCCTAACTACTCAGGAGGCTGAGGATTGAGGCAGCCCAGGCAGGAATGTCCATGATACAAGTGGAGTTTGGGCTTAAATGGTAGAGTCTTGAGCAAAAAATCTCAGACAGCAACCAGGCCCTGAGTTCAAGCCCCAGAACTAGCACAAACTAATATATGTATGAAAAAGAAAGGTGTGTGTGTGCATGTATGTATGTGTGTGTGTGTGTGTGTACATATCTCCTATCTTTTCTCCAATGTCCATATGAAAAGGCAAATGAAATCTATACTTCAACTAGCTTTATAATGTCAATCAACCCTTTAATAACTCATTTTTATATTAGAGTAAATGTTATAAAAGTTTCCATGTTAAGTCCAGCAATGCCAGACAACTTTTAAAATATGAATCTAAGGGCTGAGGAAGCAGTTCAGTGGTAGTTTGACTAGAAACCTGACAAGCCCTAGTTTGATCTCCATCACCTCTCACACACACACAAAAAGTGAATCTAAATAGTCTGCTATACATACAATGACTTAAATGAGGTCTTCTAATTATTTCACACAATTAAGCATTTCCACCTTTATCTATTTGATACAATGAAAATTATACAAGAAACAGAGAGAACAAGTGATTTGACTTTGAAGGCTATCATCACCTTCAATTTCCATTAAGAGTGAACCTAAGGATCTCATATTGAATTTTACAATACTTAATAAAAATCAGCATTCTAGATCTAAGAATAAAATAACCTATAAAGAAAACTTTCAAGGAATTTTTTGCCAAAGTATGATGTGCTATATGAATACTTTCACATGTAACTATAATCTCCTGAATTTTGTATTAATCTGAAGTATAATCAAAACTGTAATTTGTGACCAAATTAAACTAAGTACTTTTTCTGAATCCTGAACTCCTTTCTAAAATATCTCTCTCTTCCACCTGAATTTAACAAAGGGAACATAAAAATGAGTCATCAGAGAAATTTAAATTCTACCTTTTTAAGTATGTAAATGTAAATGTTTTCTGTTTTTATCTTTCTGCAGGTATACTAAATCCTACGGAAAATAAATACAGCAGCATGTCCTTTTTGTTAACATACTGGATAATACTTATGTGCTTCAGGAACAGACTCTTTGAAATCAACCCTTGATGGCTTAACAACTGTAATGAACTATGATATCTGTTTATGTGTTGCTATGTTTTTGTCAGAAGATATGGATTGAACAGCTATCCCAAAATTAAGCTATGAAAGAATTCCACCGTTTCTTCTAATACTTTCCTTTCATAAATTAAGATCCAACTCAATTTACTGTCTATATTGAACATAACCCTCGATCTAATGAATTGAATGTTAATGCTAAGTAAAGGAAATTAAATTATACAAGCTGGTGTAGCTTCAAATTAACTAAATCATACTTTTATGGAATTTGTTTTACTCATGTTTTACTACCAAAAACGCTGTTGAAAATGCATATGTTATGTAAACAAATGATGTCAAATATTTTTATTACTTTGCAAGAGTATTTGTCTCTCATGATTTTACTTGGCACTCTTAACTCCAACAGGGAGGAAACCAGGAGAGAAAAACCTACCAGCTATCATTATGCTTGGGGATGAACCTAGAGCCTTGCCCTTACTAGGTCAGCAAGCCACCCCTTGAGCTACATCCTCAGCCCTGAACACTATGCTTTTAAAACGAAGTGTATCTGATGGATTTTGTAAGCCTTAGAACTATCTCAATGAATTTTATTCCTATATCAATAATCTGCTCACTAGCAGTAAATATGGTAAATTTAAAGTTATTTAAATGATTTCACTTGAAATAGTTTCCTGTTGGCTTTATTAAATACAATCCAAAATATAGTTTATGAGTAAGTTCTAAAGAGATTTTGAGATTATAACATAAAAATCAACTATAAAAAATAAGATCTATTGATAATTTATTCAGATTATATATATAGCATATATATTACATACATATGTATGTTATATATACACCAAATGATTAAGAAAAACTTCAGTAAACTTAATGATATGTTTAGAATTAGAAAAAAGGTCTTCTCATGTCAATTTCTATTTAGAAGATCCTAAAGTACCATGCAAAGTTGCCTGTAATTAAGAGCTACCTTTAGCCAGGTGCCAGTGACTCATGCCTGTAATCCTACTCAGGAGGCTGAGATGTGAGGATCATGGTTCAAAGCCAGCCTGGGCAGGAAACCCTGTGAGACTCTTATCTCCAATAAACCACCAGAAAACTGAAAGTGGAGCTGTGGCTCAAGTGATAGAGCGCTCTCCTTGAGCTGAAGAGCTGAGGGTGCCCGGGCCCACAGTTCAAGCCCCACAACCAACAAAAAAAGTTACATTCAACTTCTCTGCACTGTGATTGACCTTGATTCTACTCAATCAAAAAAATAATTTCAACACTCATCTTATAGTTACAGTATTATATGGATGTGCTGTGTTTCTTTGATACATAAGCTTTTCATCTCAGGATTGAGAAGGTAAAGAATCCTAGTTTTTTGTTTTTTTTTTCTCCTGAATAAACAGCTCTACTATCATTCTCTTTTACTTAGAAAGATAGAAATACCTTTCGGAAACCAGGAGTAAAATAGCCAAATTAACTCAGGTTTTTCTAAATTTGGTTACAAGTATCAGTTTTTCTTGGCCTTACCCAGATATCAGCCTTGGTGGTGATGGGTTTCCCTCCATAAAGGTTAATCATTTCAGGTGCTCTGTATGACAGAGTCGTATATCTAGCAGTAAATAAGTGAATGAAGCAAAGATATTAAAATAATAAGATAGTTAATATACTGTTTCTCTACAAAATGCAATAAAAATCCCTCTTAGGTTCCAAAACATTACATAGAAACAAAAGCTATTTCTAAAGGTTCATTAAAAATCTAGTGAAGATTAAACAATGCAAAGCATCCACGTACACTTTTATTCAATAGGTATAGTAGCATCTCCCATGATATAAAAGCTAAATTTCCTTTATTAAAAACATATTATATTAGAAATAAGTTTTCTTGAATTTCTTTATATGAAATAATACAACTTGAATTGTCTCCTTACAAATTATTTTAGTCTATTAAAAGTAAAACTCTACCTTCTCAAAAACTTATGTTTACTAAATAATATTTTGATAATGTTAATATAGTTATTTATACACAATAGTAAATATACTTAAAAATTTTTATAACTGTTATTCTCAAAATAACTTAGTTATCCTAAGTCTAACTACACACACCTAAGGTATACTTCTAATACTGACTGCCAATGTAAGCCACTTGGAATCAAAATATACTATAAATCAATATTTACTAATATAAAAGCCCCAAAAGCATTAACAGAACATTCAATGAAGCAGTGCTCAAATATCATAGCAGAAAATAGCAGAATATAAATGGACTCTCCGTATCATAGCAATATTCATTTATATCTTAGTTTAAAACATTCATTATATATTTTTAAAACACAATATTCTACCACCTTTCTTTTCCCCAAAAGCTTTGTTGGTAAAATGTCTGAAAAATGCTGGAGAAATGATCTAATATATTAGAATATAAAATGCATAATGGCAGGATTTTTGTTCACCAAAACAAAAAATGGAGTTGGTCCTGAATAATAGTTGCTAATTGAATGAATTAGTACATTAGCTCCTCAGTTGAGCTACAAAGCAAACTGAATAGAAGCACAATAACTAATGAGCTTTCATTCACAAAATTTCAATCAGGAAAATTCACCAAGATCTTATCTATACATTAGAATGCAATAGCAAAGATTAAAATGTTAGAGATAACTGAGTAGAATTCAACAATAGCCACTAAGTTTTGATCCAAACTATTTTAAAATTATGTGGATAAATATTATTCCAAGAAGCCAGTTGAAAATTGTATTATTCTGTGTTCTTCAGAACATTAATATGTTTAATAAGGTCTTTGTTTTTATGGAATCTAACACAAACATTCTAAGTTGTTTCCTGAATAGAAAGATGTAGTTTAGATAGCTTTATCTTATAAAAATATAACAGATCCATTTGAACTATTTCAAAATGTTGTAATATAAACGACAGCTCTTGAACAAGTGAGAACTTTGAGGAATTAATGAATGGAGACTTAGAAATGACAACTACTTTCACATTTGTATTCTGATAAATGTTTTGCCTTGTGTGTCATTTTATTAAGATGATCTAAAATGAACAGGCACTCTACAAACAATAGAAACTATGGAATTAAGAAAACATCAAGTACAGGAAGTGGCGATGTAGCTCAAGTGGTAGAGCACTAGCCTTGAGCTGAAGAGCGCAGGGACAGCGGTCAGGCCAGAGTTCAAGCCCACGACAACGAAAGAAAGAAAGAAAGAAAGAAAGAAAGAAAGAAAGAAAGAAAGAAAGAAAGAAAGAAAGAAAGAAAGAAAGAAAG
>NW_012267265.1:7614903-7628267 GCF_000151885.1 Dipodomys ordii | reverse complement strand
ATCCTTCTCCTTCCCCCCTCCCTCCCACCCCCTTCCCCCCCCAATTCCCTTCCATATATTATACTTAAGTCTTTCCTTCAGTATTTCATTTGAACAAAATATTCATGGTAAGAAATCTATTTAATACAAACATGTTTGCATAAATTTACATATGCAAGAGCCTGCATATAAAATATGGACTAAACAAAAATTATGCACTCTAATATCTTTTCTAAATTTTAAAACAAGAAGACTAAGTTGAAAATAGAAAATTTGCATGCAAAAGTTAATGAGCTATAACAGCACAAGAAAATCATTCCAAATTATTAGAGGAAATTAAAGAGTTGCACATCCTAAAATACTAAGATGAGCCATACTATTTTCCAAATTAAGGGACTGATGTGTGAGGTGATGAATTTTAACACTATCCTCATTCTTATTACCACATATTTCCACCAAGGATACCTTTCATGATTAGCAACCTATATTCTAAGTGACATCTATTCTCTTTCATCTTAAATGTATTTTGTAAGCATATTTCAGAATCTTGTATAATCAGCCAGAATAGGGATTTACTTATTTCATTAAATAATGAGTCACTTCTATATACCAGGCACTGATCTGAATGCTTAGAACTGCACTGTTCTAAATACATCACCAGAAAAGAAAAAAATCTATGAATGTGTATGTAATTCATTGAATCTTAAAATCAATGAATACTTTTTATATTTAGTTTATAAGATAAAGAAATTATTGACATACATTCCCGCCTTCATGAAGTTTACATTTGGCTGAGAGAGGACCCACACATGTAACAGGTATAACATAGCCAATTACACAACAACTTAGAACATGACAAATACTTTTTTTAAAAAATAGGCAAAAGAGATAAGCAGCTCAAGTGTCAGCCTTTAGATTTTAAAAGATATAACACAGGATAGGACTCACTGAGAAAGCAAATCTGACAAAAACTGAAAGTGGAGAAAAAGTAAGCAAGGGAATATCTAGGCATAAAATATTTCAGTGTCACAAGCAAGCAAGATTCTATCACTAAGCCAAGAAGAATGAGTTTTGTAATCTCGGTAATTGTGGGCATCAAAGAAGACACTTATGGATAAATGATTTCTCTAGCAATATGATACCAGGAATTTTCAATTTCTTTGGAAGGATATTTCAATGTAACAAGCAGATACAAAATATAAGAAGTCAAAATCCCATAAGAAAGTATGATAAAGCCAACGCCAGTGGCTCACACCTGTAATCCTAACTACTCAAGAGACTGAAATTTAAGTATTGCATTTCAAAGCTAGATATAGCAGGAAAGTATCTGAGACTAAAATCTCCAATTAACCGCCAAAAAGCTGAAGGACTATGGCTCAAGTGGCAGAGCACCAGCTATTACCCCAAAACATAAGGTACAATGCCCAGGCACTGAGTTCAAACCCCAGTACTGACACCAAAAAGAGAAGGTAAGATAATCATAATTAAATTATAGCAAGTAAAAAAATAAAAGCTAATTACAAAAATGCAAAAAGAGACCCAGTAGCAGTCTCTTCTGGTATCTTTTCTGTTCCTCCAGGATATCTTGAAAATACTCTGAAATTTAATGTGATCTCCAAAACAAC
Source organism: Dipodomys ordii (assembly GCF_000151885.1). Classification (NCBI taxonomy): domain Eukaryota; kingdom Metazoa; phylum Chordata; class Mammalia; order Rodentia; family Heteromyidae; genus Dipodomys; species Dipodomys ordii. Next base: position 7,626,663 of record NW_012267265.1, on the reverse strand, counting down.
AAAAAAAACAGAAAGAAGGATGAACTGGTAGCGAATATTGTGAAGGGGCACCTGATGTGTGTCAGTGACATCCATATTTCTGCTCAAATTAGACCGCTTCAAGAAACCTACTATAAGAAACAGAGATGCGAAACAGGGGGCAAAAAAAATCCACCTGTAGGGTCATATTAAAAATTCTCAGTCAAGTAAAACACAAGTGAGTAGACTGGAATCTGAAACCTTAGGAAACGTAGAAGATGGTAGAGAAATCAACCTCCATGCTAGTAAGCAAACCTAGTTCTGGGTTAGGAATGTAGCTCAGTGATACAGTATTTGCCTAGCATGCATGCACAGGGCCCTGAGTTAGAGCCCTAAAACAAATACACACACACACAAATAGTCCAAAAACATTTTAAATCTTAAGTCCAGAACGTAGTACTCAATTCTGTGTAAGTATTATACTTACCTTCAGATCCCGGTGAATTATTGGAGTCTTACACTGGTGTAATCTTGCAACTGCTTCACAGGTATCACAGAAGATCTGTAACACTTCAGGTTCTGTAAAACCTGTCTGCAGCTTCTTATTCATCTGATTTACGACCTGCCCAGCTGAACAAAACAGTAATTTTCAGAGGTCATACTTTTAATACAGGTTTCTAGGCCTACTGCAGCCCCAGGAAGAAGCTTGAGGGGATAGAATACCCTGTAATACCCTTTTTAGGTACTGTACCTGTTCATTATAATAATAGTAGCTGAGATTTGGGGACAAACTTGGGCTTCAATCAACCTACAATACCAAAACAATCAGCAGACTCACAACAACCAGCTTGTAGGATACCATCTAGTACTAAACAGTGAAGGGACTACAGGAAAAGAATCAGTCTGTAATAAATACTTAAAACAGATAACATTGTTCACCAAGTATCAAGAGCTTGGACTAAACCATGAGCACACACAATGATAAAATAAGATATAACAAACCAACCACACAGTTCTCCAAAGAACTCTCTGAGACTTAAGTACCTGTAAGGATACTCAAGCTTCAGGACAACACAGAGAAAAGACTCAATACTCTCACAAGGAAAATTAACAGAAATGGAAGCAATCTTAAAAACTCAAACCTTTGAACTGAAAACCACAATAAGTAAAATTAAAAATGTAGCAGAAAAGATCAAATAGAAGATAGGTTCTTTGAAAAGAAAAAAAGAATTAAAAGGAAAGAGACACTGGGCACTGGTGGCTCATGCCTATAATCCTAGCTACTCAGAAGGCTGAGATCTGAGGATCACCATTCAAAGCCAGCCCAGGCAGGAAAGTCCGTAAGACTCATCTCCAAGTAAACACCAGAAAGCCAGAAGTGGCACTGTGGCTCAAGCGGTAGAGTGCTCTCCTGAGCTGAAGAGTGCAGGGACAGCGCCCAAGCCCAGATTTCAAGCCCCATGACCAACCCAAAAAAAAAAAAAATGAGGAAAGAGAAGACAGTCTTCTGAAACTTTAAGATAGGATGCAAGAGCAAATATTCAAGCTACAACTGTTCAAGAGAGACTTAAGAATTCCAAAAGCTTATTAAAAGACATAATACCAGAAATTTTCCTAAACTAAAAGAAAGATACAAATAATCAGGTACTGAAAGATCAAAAAAGTCACCATTAGATTTAACTAAACCAAATCTACCCAAGATATACTAAAGCTCTCAAATGAAAATGAAAAGATTCTCAGGGAAGCCAGAGAAAAGAAACAATATAAAGGGAATTTCAATTCACCTAGATTTCTCATAGATGATTTTCACTACACTGCAGGAAAAAGAAGAAATCTGCCAATCAAAAATAATGTGCTCAGCAAAACTATTGTTTAGAAATGGAACACATTCAAGACAAACATTGACAAACTATGTCCCTTCCAGATCTATCCTAAAATAAATACTAATGGATGTTATTTAAAAGGAAAAACAGAGACATTATAAGCAAAAACAAAGTATCAGAAGTTTAAAAGGTCTAAATAAAAATAATGCCAATGAATTCAGAATGCTCTAAATATTGTAAATATGATATGAAAAACATTCAAACTACAGTGTAAATATCAAAAGCAATTAAAAGTAATAACTGAAGGCGGGCATAGTTTGTACACACTTGTAATATCAGTAACCAGGCAGGAGGATCTTGAGTTTGAAGCTAACCTGGACTACAGAGCAAGACTTGTCTCAAAAAAATTAAATTAAATAAGCTATGCACCACTACCTCACACCTGTAATCCTAACTTCTTAGGAGGTTGAGAACGTTAGGATCCCAGTGTGACAAGAAGAGGCCAGCAAAGGTGCTGGAGGAGGGATCTCACCTGTTAAGACACAGATGGATCATACCTAGGGGCAGGAAGCGAGACAGCCCTTATCTAAAACATAATGAATCAAACCCAAGGCTTGAGACAAGGCTCAGAGGAAAGAATGGTTCCTTGGCAAACTTAAAGCCCTGAGTTGAAACTCCAGGATTGTTAAAATAAAAATAAAACAAATAAATAAAACTCAAGTACTACATTAAGATAGACAATACAGAAAAGATATAGGATTTAAAATTTCTAACTGGGAAAGTATGAAATCCAAGTGGAAAGTTTTCTTATTAATACTTTTTTTGGTTTTGTTCAGTGCTGGGTACTAGATCCAGGATTTATGCATGCTAGACAATACTCTACTTCTGAGCTTCTCCCCAGGCCACTTTTCTTATCTTTATGATCATGTTATGTTGCTAGCATTTGAAAATAGCTTGTTAAAATCAAAAGGGGACTTTGTAAGCCCAATGATAACCCCCCCAAAAAAAACCTACAATGCATAAAAATAATGAGAAAATAATTAAAATACAGCAGAATAAACACAAAGGAAGATTGTAAGAGAAGAGTTGGGAGGAAAAACACTAGAAAACAAGTTACATAATGGCTGGAGTAAGACCTTATTTATCATTACCTTAAGTATAAATAGATTAAATAGTATAAATAGATTAAATTAAGTATAAATAGATTAAATTCTCCAATTAAGAGTGACAATGGATTAAAAAATAACCATGTCAGGGGCTGGGAAGGTGGCTCAGTGGTAGAACGCTTGCCTTGCATGCATGAGGCCCTGGGTTCAATTCCTCAGCACCACATAAGCAAAAAGAAAAAAGCCAAAAGTGGCGCTGTGGCTCAAGTGATAGAGCGCTAGCCTTGAGCTGAAGAGCTGAGGGAGAGCGCCCATGCCCAGAGGTCAAGCCCCATGACCGGACCCCCCCCAAAAAAAATAAATAAATAACCATGTCACAAAGGGCACATATAAACTAAAGGTGAACAGATGAAATAAATATTCTATGTAAATGAAGCCCAAGAGAAAGTAGGACTAGCCATATTTACATCAAATAAAATGGGCTTTAAATCAGAAGTAATAAAAGGAGACAAGTCATTAAATAATGATAAAGGAGTCTATTTGCCAAGGAAATAAACCAATTATTAGCACATGTAAATGTGTAAAGCAAATATTAAAAGACATAGAGATTGACAAGCTCCAATAATAATAATAGCAGGAGATATTAGTACTAGAATTTCAGCAATGAAATTTGACAAATAGGAGAGATCAAGCCCAAGACTACATGGACCTAGCAGACGCCTACAGAATATTCCATCCAGCCACTGATGAATACACTGTCTTCTTATTCAGCATATGGAAAATTCTCCAGGACAGATTATAAGATAGGTTACAAAATCAGGCTCAACAGTTTGTTTTAAACTGAAATCCTAAGTATCTTTTCTGAATATAAGGCAATAAAATTAGAAACTAATAATAAGAAAAACTTAGAAGTATATAAATATATACAAAGTAAACAATTTATTCTTTCAACAACCAATAAATCAAGGAAGAAATATAAAAAGGATATTTAAATTCTTCCTTTAAACAAGTGAAACTGTAGATACAATATATCAAAATTTATGGGATATAGAAACAGCCACAGAAGAAAAAAACTATTACTAGCTCAAGAACTATGAAATTTAGAACAAAGCAGATCCAAATCAGTAAAAGCAAGGGTAATTAAGTAAGAGCACAAACAAATGAGAAAAAAAACAAAACAAAACAAAGGGAGAGAGAGAGAAATGGCTCTGGTATGGTGGCACTACATGCCTATAATATCTATAATCCCAGCTAATCAGGAGACTTAGTAAAGGCAAAAGGAAATAAATAAATAAATAAAAGCACAAAACCCCTATCTGAAAAATAATCAAGTCAGAAGACATGAAGGCATGGATCAAATGGTAGTGTATACATGTAATAATCACAAAGCCTTAACTCTTAACTTCAAACCCCAATACTGACAAAATGATAAACAGAAAGATTACTCAAAGACTAAAATCATCCATTTCATCTTATACAACATGGTAGCACACACCTTTAATCCCAGTACTTGAAGGGAGAGATAAGAAAATTATAAATTCAAGCCTGTCTGGGCTATATACCTAGACTGTCTAAATTCAGATTTGTCAACAAGATTAAGTGGGATTCATCTCATGTATACAGCAATGTCTTAACACATGCAACTTGTGATGCATACACCACATCAACAGAATTTTAAAAAAAATCATTTCCACAGATAGAGAAAAAGCATTTGACAAAACTTAGCATGCCTTCATGAAGACAACCCTGAACAATGAAGGCCATGTGCAAAAAGCCTACAACTAACACTATACTGAAGAGGAGAAACATGAAAGTTTTCCATTATCTGGAACAAGACAAGAATATCCATTTTCACCACTTCTATTTAATGTAGTTACACAAATCATGGCCATGGATATCAGGAAAAAGAAAAAGAAGTACATCCAAGCTGGAAAAGATGAAGTCAAATTGTTACTGTGTACAGATGAAATGATCTTACACAAAGAAAACCCCAAATGCTACACCACCCTCCAATAAACCTATTACAAGTAATAAATGAATTCAACAAAGATGCAAGATGTTCTAAAAATCAGCTTAAAAGAAGAAAGCAATGCTACAATAACTACCAGAAAAATATATCTTAACAAATGAAGCACCTACAATGAAAACTTAAAAAAAATCATGAGACAAAAAAAAATTAAAAAAGAGACCAAAAAAATCCGAGGATTAGAAGAATCAACAATCTGAAATGTCCATCCTATCACAATCAAAAGCAATCTACAGACTCAATGTAATAAAAATACCATAAGGATTCTTCATAGAACCAGGAAAAAATTCTAATCTTTGTGTGAAGCCACAAAAACAAAAATCCACAGACACAAAACAATTTTGAGCAAACGAAACAAAGGACACTGTATTACAATATCTTTGAATGTTATATAGAGAAATAAGTTACAAATACATCATGATATTACGATATTGGCTCATTTTATTCTCATCTGTCCTCATCTTACAACACTAATGTGAATAAAATATTTTCATCATAATCACTACTATAATTTTTCTCCTTTCTTTCAGCAAATTGCAGGAATGTTTGAAAATTTAATCAACAATCATTACTGCCTTCTAGAATCTAAATTGATGCTTAGAAATCAAACTGCCTAATACTAGCTAAAAAAAAAATAGAAAAGTCTGTAGCAAGTTGATTGTACTCGCCCCCACATAAACCCACATATTAAAATTCTTAACATTAGCAATGATCTTTAATGACATTACCATTAAGGTATGCTATACAAAACAAACATTTCTTTAAAATACATTAGGCCTAAATAAAACAGAATTCTCTATCTTCTTATATTTATACATGAACCCAAAAAAATGACCTAACAGTTAATAAAGATCATACGTAAGTCAAAATGCAACCTAAAATTTTATTAAATTTAGTATGTTTACAGTAACATGGAGGCTATCAGAAAATTTTACAACACTAATGTTGGCACATTACACATTTTTTTTGTTTTTGTTGGTCGTGGGGCCTGAACTTTGGGCCTGGGCAGTCCCTCAGCTCTTCAGCTCAAGGCTAGCGCTCTACCACTTAAGCCACAGCACCATTTCTGGCTTTTTCTGTTTATGTGGTGCTGAGGAATCGAACACAGGGCCTCATGCATGCAAGACAAGCAGTCTACCACTGAGCCCCCTTCCCAGCCCCACATTATACAATTTTTAACTATAAAAGAATTTCAGTGAGCTGAGATTCCTTGTTCCTGTTTTAAACCAAACACTTTATAATTTTCCATGCACATACTCATATCCTAACTATAACAACTGTGTAGTTTTTATAGCTTTGTGATTACAACAACTGTAATTGTAATCTATGAGTAGACTTTAAGTGACTTTTTAATAGGCTTTCTAATTAAGACAATAAAAATTGAGATTGCAATTTTCAGTGTCTGCCTTGGGAGAAACCAGTTATTTGTTGTAACCAATTTTAAGAAGAATATTTTTAGTATAAGACAAATGCAGATACTTACCTCGACAGTATTCCATTAAGATAAGAACTTCCCATACATTATCACTAAATGAATTAACAGCACAATCCAGATAACCCACAATATTTTTGTGACCTGATAGTTCTTTCTGTGAAAAAGAAAAAGAAAACAAGTTAAATGGTAAAATATACATTTGGACCCTGTATTAGTAATTAATTGAAGCCTAAACTGACATTATTTAATGAACTTGAATATTCAGCCACATTTCAACCAAAGAGAGGCATGTATGGTTTACTGTGAAGTTTGCCTGCATATGACATCCATTTCCTAACAAATAATCAATGAATATATGTTCTTAAATTCAACCAGGAAAATGATTTATTCAAAAGTAATATTTCAGAAAACTGAAAAGACCATTCTTGATGATTCAAGAAATAAATGTTACAACTACTATACTTTCTTAGAAACAGAATTAAGTTCTTCAGTACTATTCTCATTTGTTTTCCCTGTAACACTGAAATTCAAGTGTCGTTATTTAAAATTTTCTAACTTCATAATCTAAAAAACTGCAAATGGCTAGTAAAGATTTGTGAAAAGAAACCAGAGATTATAGATTAACACTAATGAGTTTAAGGAAATAATAACAAAATGACAAATTTGAAACTTTTACTTCTTGTACACAACAGTCATCAGAATATAATGAGACTAAAAAGACTAAAACTGGGGATATAGCTCAGTTGCCTGGTACATGAGAGATCCTGTATAGAGAAACAAAAATTATACAAATTCTACTGAAAGGATGAATAATGGAAGAACTCACTTTAATATAGTTGCTATTTTAGGTGTATATCCTATACACATATGTATATAGGATAAACAGTGAAGGATGAGGAAGAAAAAGAGAAGATGGAGAAGGCAGAATAAAAACAAGAAGGTCATTCCATAGCACTGATACAACACTAGAAGAAAAGGAAATTTTTGCTGCGCTCCTCAGCTCAAGGCTAAAGCTCTAATGCTTGAGCCACAGCTCCACTTCTGGTTTTCTATTGGAAATAAGAGTCTCACGGACTCTCCTGCCGGGCTGGCTTTGAACCATGATCCTCAGATCTCAGCCTCCTGAGTAGTTAGGATTGCAGGTCTGAGCCACAGGTGCACCCTGAAGACTAGCTCTGTACCTCTTGAGCCACAGCTCCACTCTAGTTTTTTTGAGGATGGTTAATTGGAGATTCAAAGATTTTACTGGCTGACTGGATTCAAACTATGATCCTCAGATTTCAGCCTCCCGAGTAGCTACAATTTACAGGCAAAAAGGAATTTTTCCTTGCTAAATGATGCTCTGTCATAAAATGCATACTTCAGAAGAAAACATTTCAGAAGAAAATCATATTGACGGCATGATTTTCTAATGGAAAACCGCTGTTTGTAAGTATAAATACATAAAGTGAATATATAAAACATACATAGAAATGGTAAACACTAAACACAGGACAGATGTTTCTTTGGGCATGAGAACATAGTACAGGGATACAATTAGGGAAGAACACATAGAGGTTTCAACAGTATCTGTAAGGTTTTATTTGTTAAATTAGAAGGTGATTAAACATAGTATTTATTATGTTCATTAAAAAGAAGAATCACTTGCCTGTTCAACCTAGCAGGAAAGAAGAGAAGAACAGTTGACTATTCAGACTTAAGGATTAACATAAGGAATGAACTATGAATTTCTCTGATAATCTGATTAAATCTGATCTTCAAGTTTTCTATAGTGTATAAACAAGTAAGAAGCTTGACTAAAAGCTTGTGAATATGAGATTCAAACAGAATACACCAAATTTCTAACACAAAGTTACTTTTTCACTTACCATAATTGTAATTTCCCTTTTACAAATGTTGAGGTCTGTCATGTTATTGACATACATTCGCTTCAATGCACATCGGATTCCACCATGAGTCCGCACCAAGAAAACTGTGGAGAATCCACCTGAAAGAAGTAATAATCAACATAAATAAATCGGAAACTGTCAAAAATCATTAAATATCAACAAACATGGACTATGCCCAAGATAAATAGTAAGCAGTTGATTAAAATCCAAATGTTAGATTTCTATGACAATCATCAAGTAGTCCTTATAGGATCACATGGTCCTCTTTTAAGACCAATATATTGCACTTTTGCTATTTATACAGGAGTACTCATTAAATTTATACACAAATTGTCCCACTAGAACTACATAACAATGTTTGGTAATCAGGTACTCACCAGACTCTCTGTCTTATAACAAACCCTGATGTGACTTAACTGGAGACATCATTGAGCTATCTTGATAGTGCAGTCCCTACTCCAGTTCTAGATGAATCTAAACTTCTAAGTTAATCAGAGGACTCCCATTCCTCGTATCAGTGACTGACTTACAATTAAGTATGGAACCAGTTTTGATTAATGGGGAATAACAATTTTGTTGGGATTACGGGGAAAGGTTTAATCCAGATAAAAGAAAGCAAAGATAGAAAAGGTCCTATTCTTCCTTTCTGCTTTTGGATTTTGTTGTATAAAAATATAATGCTTATACAGAGCAGGCAGCCTGTCAGTGGCCATGATGGTAAGAAGGAAAATGACCCAGAACACTGACCACTGGGGGTACTGAGCCAACCTCTCTATCCACATCACATGTGAGATAGTAAATGTCATTAAGCCACAGTTATTTGGACATATTCTTTTCTTTTCTTCTTTTTAAAATTTTATTGTTAAGATGCTATTCAGAGGGGTCACAGTCACATGAGTAAGGCAATGAGTACATTACTTGTCGATCATTGTTACCCCTTCTCTTCCTTGTTGTTGTCCCACTATCCTTCCCTCCCTGACCTCTTATTCCCTCCTCCCCTTCTCTAGCTGCCTGAAGTTGTAAAGTTCGTTTCCATATACTGTCCTGTGGGTATCTTTGTTGCAATGGGTCATCCTGTGTCCTTGTTTCAGTGTTCTATTATTCCCCTTCCCCTCCCCAGATTAGACAAATGTATATACAAGATGCAGGGTACCAAAATCAAGTACAGTGACAACAGGGGATATGCTTTTGGGGAAAGAACATACAAAGGAAACAACAATAACAAAAGAAAATCACATGGTACATTTAAAACAATAACAATAAAGACAGACCTCTTGTGTTCATATCTTGGGGTACATTTCGCTTAGCATCATCTTATATGGTCATTTGTACATTTTGAGCTTTTCAGCAAATAAGGGAAACCATGGGACCTAAATTTCTTTGGAACTGGGTAACTTCACTTAATATGATTTTTAATAAGTTTTTTATTGTGAAAATACTGTACAGCAGGATCAGTTACATGGGCAAGGTAATGAGTACATTTCATATCCAGCATTGTTGCCTCCTCCTTTGTTCTTCTCCTACCATCCCTTCTCTTCCACCTCCTCAACTATACCCGCCCCCACCTAAATTGTAAAGTTCATTTTTTGACAGAGAGTCTTGTACATCTCATTGCTGCAATGGGTCAACCTATATCCTTATTTAAACAATTTGTTTTTTCCCCTCCTCTCCCCAAATTATACCAACATCAAATACAGTAAAATCAGGGGTTATACTATGGGGGAGGGACACACAAGCACCAAAAAAATCACATGGTACCTTAAAAATACGTTAGAAACAATAGCAAGAAAGAAAAAAATCACTTGTGTCCCTATCTTGGGGTTCATTTCGCTTAACATCATCTTATCTGACCTTTTCTGCTTGTCCCAGACATATACTAGTTATTGCAAATAAGGGAAACCATGGGACCTATGTTTCTTTGGGTCAGGCTTACTTCACTTAATATAATTTTTTCCAAGTCTTTCCATTTCCTAGCAAATGGGGTCATGCCATTCTTTTTGATGGAGGCATACAATTCCATTGTATAATACACACACAGACACACATACAACCACATTTTCTTAATCCATTTATCTACTGTGGGGCATCTGGGTTGGTTCCATATCTGAGCTATGGTAAATAATGCTGCAATAAACATAGTTGTGCTGGAGCTTTAGTATGGCCTTGTTTGTGATTGTTTGGGTAAATGCCCAGAAGTGGGATTGCTGGGTCATAGGGGAGCTCTATGTGGAGTCTTTTGAGGAACCTCCATACTACTTTCCAAAGTAGGTGAACAAGTTTACACTCCCACCAACAATACAGTAGGATTCCATTTTGGCCACATTCCCTCCAGTATCTGTTGTTATTAGATTTCTTGATTATAGCCATTCTAACTGGGGTAAGGTGGAATCTCAATGTTGCTTTTCTTTTATGGCTACAGAAGTTGAGCATTTCTTCATTTGTCTATTGGCCATTCTTATTTCCTCTTCAGAGAAGTCTCTCTTTAAGTCTTTAGCCCACTTATTTATCAGGCAGTTGTTTCTTTGAGGATTTGTTGATGAAAGATTTAATTTTTTTGAGTTTTAAGTATATTTTAGGTATGAGGGCCTTGTCTGTTGTATGGCTAGTGAAGACCTACCAATCCGTGGGCTTTCTACTGATCTCGCTAGCTATGTTGGACATATTCTTAACTATATCTGAGAAAACAGCACATAAAAATATACTTAGATACGTATTTTTTTTCCTTTTGGTGAAAAAGCATTTAATATGGGTTTTATTTCAAGTTTATCAAATTTTTACTTATTTTTAATAATTATTTTAATTATCTTAAAAGATGTTAAAAAGCTCCTTAGTGGCCAGATTTCTCCATGTTTTCCTCAGTGGTCTGTTTTTTCTTTTTTTTTTTTTAATTTTATTGTCAAGGTGATGTACAGAGGGGTTACAGTTACATATGTAAGGTAATGAGTACATTTCTTGTCGAACATTGTTACCCCTCCCCTCTTTTTCCTCCCAGTTTTCCTCTCCCTTCCCCCCACCCACTTACCCTCCATTTCCAACATAGTGTCTTATAAGTATTGCTGTTTCACTGGTTCACTCTTTCTCCTTTGTCTCAACATTTTAAAGAACTATTTCTGTCACATATAAACACATATTTCCACCTGAAGTTTCCCAAATCTATATTGATATTGAACATTTTTTAGCTTACAAATGGTGCCACTTGTTAATTCGGTAATTCTTCTAAAGCAGCCACCTGAGTGCTTTATCATAAATCTTACATTTTAGAGCTATACATTTACTATTATTGTACTAACTGTGACTTTATAGTTTTAAGTTGGACAGAGACTTATAAGAAAATATGTGTTGGGCTGGGAAGTTGGCTCAGTGGTAGAGCGCTTGCTTTGCATACCTGAGGCCCTGGGTTCGATTCCTCAGTACCACATAAGCAAAAAGAAAAAAAAAGCCGGAAGTGGCGCTGTGGCTCAAGTGGTAGAGCGCTACCTTTGAGCTGAAGAGCTGAGGGACAGCACCCAGGCCCAGAGCTCAG
>NW_012267265.1:7587053-7614853 GCF_000151885.1 Dipodomys ordii | reverse complement strand
TTGAGCTGAAGAGCTGAGGGACAGCACCCAGGCCCAGAGCTCAGGCACCATGACCGGAACCAAAAAAAAAAAAAAAAGAAAATATGTGTTTACTGCCAATAGCCTTTTATATGTTTGCAATGAGTTGACAAGTGAAGCCCACGATAATATTGTCAACTTTCTAGATATAGATGTCTGAGCTGGTGATGAACATGAAATTGAGTTGATCGTGTACAATTTCTGTGGGGAAAGATAATACTGAAGAATTTGGTAGATGGGAATTAATGACAGATTAACTGTTCTCTTGGGATCTTCTAATGTTTTAACTATATACTTCCCACTAAATGCATTCTTCAAGCAAATAATATGAGCTAACAATCAAATGATTCTAGAAAATACAGTGTTTAGGGAAATATGAATAAATATGAATAAATAGCAGGTACTATAATGATAATTTACAATGTTTAGTTATAATCTTGACATGTATAAATATATTATCTCTGTATAGGAAGCTTAAATGTTTGGCTAGATCTCTGTTTACATTAAGATTAGTAGAAAGAGAAAACTTTTACTTCAGGGTAGGTTTTCCAAAGAAAATCTAGTTAGTACTTTTTCTTCATTTTCCTAATTCATTATAATAAATCAGCAAAATAATTCATTATTCTGAGGATGCAAGAAGTGCATATATGCGTATGTGCACCTCTGTATGTATGTATGCAAGTATGGACCTCCATTCATGGTTTCTCCATTTTTTTCTCTATGTAGTTGGCTACATAATTTGGTTGTTCATTAGAACATGGGGAAAACTTTACCCCTCCTTAACTTAAGTATAGGCAAAAATAGAGTATTACAATGAGTAAGGGGATTTTAAGCAATGTATGTACAGTAAAGCTCCATTAGACCTGCTAGTTCAAAATTGAGGTCAATTTCAAACCTATGTGAGGTGAATTAATATACAAACTAACCAATTCTGCTATTAACTATGTTTGGTCAAATTATTATTATAGGAAATAGCTGAGCTGTAACTTTAACAACAAATGCTATTTAAATGATTTCTATTGACACGGTATCCTTATCTAGAAATATTGTAACTTTAAGTATTTTCATTTTTTTATTTTTGTCACAGATTAAAATTTGTTTTATTCTACTGGAGCTTACACTATTAGTAGGTATTAAAATCAATACCAAAATGAACTTCTTTTAAAGTAATGCTTACATCATTAAGGGCTATTACCTAATCTTCTCCAATGATTATGATCTTGTGTCATTTCTGGCAACTAACTGCCTTGTGACATAATTGACCTTATGTTACATGCGTAGATATCCAGCTTCACAAGATGGATACTGTATGTTCTTGTAACTCTAGTTGTAGGAGTAGAATCTGAAATAACTGATTCTAGAAAATCCTAGGACCTCTTTCCCCCTATTGTGTATCCCTTGTAATTTACAGTGCTTTGCTTTGTATTGGATCATAGTATAGGTGGTAAATAAATGTGTTTAAGAAAGTAAACATGAAAGAAAAATGACTACTATCTTCAAGTGTTTGTAAATGCTGCAACTAAGCAGATATTTATGCAAATGTCTTTTTTTAAAGGTATTTCTATATAGGGGCCACTCTCTTTTAATCGTTGTTTTTAAACCAAACTTGACTTATACTGTGCAAATTACAATAATTTATCAACACTTATACTGTCATTCTTTTAATATGTACTATGTCATACACACACACACACACACAGTTTAATCATTTCCAGACAAGTGGTCATTCAGGTTTGTCTGTTTTCCCACAGAATGAAAATCCAAATCAGAAGAAGTCAAATAAAACTAGATACTAAATGTTTCCTGTGAAATAGTTTTAATTCATTTTCTTGTCCATCTAACTGAAGGACACTACTCATTTCCCAATGTGACAGACTGTTAATAACATTAGGAAGAAAAAACTAAATCAAACCAAGGAACATTGACATTGGGGAAAAACACTGAGGAAGAGAATATCAAAATCATGTTTCACTAAGGAATATCAATGTATACCAAAAGCCTCATTAACAGGCTGATGAGAGCTGGGAAGGTGGCTCAGTAGTAGAGTGCTTACCTCACATGCATGAGGCCCTGGGTTGGATTCCTGAGCACCACATAAGTAGAAAAAGCCAGAAGTGGTGCTGTGACTATAGTGGTAGAGTGCTAGCCTTGAACTGAAGAGCTGAGAGACAGCACCCAGGCCCAGAGTTCAGCCCCCACGACCGACAAAAACAAACAAACAAACAAAAAAAAAAAGGTTGATGACAAATAACTTAAGAGTTGGTAGAGTGCTGATATAAATGGCAGGGGCTATTGTATCTAGACAGAGAAGAAATATGTTCCTTTTTTTAAATGAGGAATAAAAGTGTGGCTAATTAAAGGCTATTCTATGTTGAAAAAATAAAAGGTTGATAACAATTAGAATATGGTAAAAAACATAACTTTAAAAGGATTATCTGAATACAAGTTGTAGACATCTTGTCACTTTGTTCACTAATAATATGTAAACACATTTATATTCTAAGCATGCATGTACTATACTATATAATCATAGGTCCCTCTAAGAACAAATGAACAATTCATCTAAAGCAACCCTCATTCGAATTTACCCACATTACAAAAATGTATAAAGAAAATAACATAAAATGTTCACCTACATGAAATGATGGGCATGTGGTTATTTACTATCCTATTCTGGGCTTTTTTGTTTGCTTTGAAATTTTTGATAATACAGTTTGAAAAAAACAGTAACTATGCTTTCCCCAGCTGTTTCTTCTCTTGCCACACCACCTTACCACCACCACCACTGAGAATTATTTCCTAAGACACTGCTGCAGATTATCCACACTCAAAACTTCCCCAGAGACACCATAAGTCTCTTGGCACAGAATATGTTTAAAGTATCCTGGATACCTTCGTTCCAACATATCAACACGAACAAGCACTGCATGTTTGTGAAAGACTGGTCTTTTAGTCATATTTACTCCTGCCAAATATATTACTAAGGAGTGGAAAAGAGATAGGAGGGGTATAAAATCATATGTGGTCTTTTGTCTTGTATTATACACATCATCACTAAAACAAAGGAAATAGTAACCTGTTAGCAACTTCTAGCTTCAAACATTTTTTAAGTGATTTGGAAAGTATCTCCAGAGTAAGTGGCAAATGCACTCACATATCTGTGATTTAAGACAGAGAAAATGTCTTTCTACACAGTGACCACCATTCTCCTGTGATTCAACAGTGATATGTCACTGCATTGGTTCACTACACTTATATTAGCTGCATGGTCTTTGTAGACATCTGAGTTTGCAGCACTTAACAATTGTTAACTACTAAAATTCTATCCAGCACATTTATATTTGTAATACTTACCCACTTCTTCTCTACAGCTCACATCACAGTATCACCAGTGCCTACCACCTGGCCTAGCACTCAAGTGAATAACAACCTTACCTAACTGGTTCTGAAGGGGAAAGTCGTTCTAACTGATACGCTGTAATTGGTATCTTGATCGTAGATAAATAGCAATTATTTAATCTGCAGTTCCTTGTTGCCTTGATGTTAACTACATATATTTCTAGAACATAATATAAACACTGAAAATAAAATTTCACTTCTTCATCATGAATCTTTATTTAACTATATGTTTAATTATAATATATAATTTTAAGTATATGATAAATTATACTAAGAGCCTTCTAACTTCACCCTAGAAAATCTACATTAAATTTGCCAATTAATTATTAATGTTACTTCAAATACAGTCCATTTTCTTTTTTTCCTCCTAGGGGAAAAAATAAGTCAACATATTTTGTGAGGTTTTAAATGTTGAACTCCTTACTATGTTTTCACATATAATGCTCATTTAATAATTAAACCATCTTAGTATTAATCTCATTCCTCTTCTTTTTAAAAACACAAATTAAAATAACTTCTCTCAAATCAATATAAAATTAGGTAAGTTCTACTGTTCTTTAATATAGCTTGGTAACTACAGCCAACAATAACTTATTATATAATCAAAATACAGGACTAGAATAGAGAAGTTTGAATATTCCCAACATAAAGAATGGATACACCATTTACCTTGACTTGGTAAGTATATATTATATACATATTTTTAAATATCACATTATATACTCTAGGTAAGTATATATTATATACATATTTTTAAATATCACATTATATATTCTAAGCATCAATTAAAAATAAAATTTTTAATCTAAACATAATGGTACACACCTATTATCCCAGCACTGTGGAAAAAGAGGCAGAGGATCCCAAATCTGAGGCCACAGTAGACGAGTAAGAAGTTCAAGGACAATCTGGCTGACCACAACATTCTGTCCATCCCCACCACCCCATATGAAAAATAGCAATAAGACCAGGCACGGGAGCTCATGCTTATCCTAGCTACTCAGGAGTTGAGAATTGGAAGAAAGGTTTGAAGTCAGACCAGGCAGAAAAGTCTGAGAATCAAAATTAAAGGTGTATTACTACTGACATCACAGAGAATGTAAAGAATTACAAGATAAAGGTACAGCATGCAATTCAAGTAAAGAACTGTAAACAATTCTTAAAATTGTTATAATTATACAATTCTTAAAATTACAAATAATTATTAGGTTGGGTAAATAATTTCATGTTAAAAATATAACTTACAAGGGCTGGGAAGGTGGCTCAGTGGTAGAGCGCTTGCCTTGCATGCCTGAGGCCCTGGGTTCGATTCCTCAGCACCACATAAGCAAAAAGAAAAAAGCCATGAGTGGCGCTGTGGCTCAAGTGGTAGAGGGCTAGCCTTGAGCTGAAGAGCTGAGGGACAGAGCCTAGGCCCAGAGTTCAGGCCCCACGACTGGACCAAAATATATATATATATATATATATATATATATATATATATATATATATCTTACATAAAACTGATAAATTCTTAGAAAGATACAATTACAAAAGTTAACACCCAAAGAAATACAACTTTTAAACAAACTTATAACAAATAAAGAAGACTGAGTTAATGGGAGAACTTACAACAAAGAAAGATTAAGACCACATGGCTTCCCCAGTAATTCTATCAAATGTTTAAAAACAGAAATTTAAACTAATCTTAAAAATTCATCCAAAACATTGAGGAACATTTCCTCATTCATTTATTAAAGTCAAAAACATTTATCATGAGAAGTGTACAGATCAATATCCTTTATGAGATATGAAAATCCTCAAGAAAATACTAGCAAACCTATTTTAAAAACATATATTACATCCCATGACCAGGAAGAATTTATCTCATAAAGGTAAATACAAAATTCAATCCATAAAATAAAACAGATTAACAGAATAAAGGGGAGAAAAAAAAAGAAATCACTGAGCATTCAATCAACCACAATGAGGCAAAAGAATAAACAGCCAACTGTAAAATGACTTTAAAATACTATGAATATCAATTATAACACAGAATATTAAGTAATTATAGTCTATGTATTTAAAAGAAATGAAATAGGTTAGAGTAGTGATATATGTTGCATGTCTGTAAACCCAGCACTCAGGAGGCTGAAGAAAGAGGATTGCAAGTTTGAGGTCAATCTCAGCTACAGCACAAGAACCTGTTTCAACAAGAATAAGAGAAAAAGAGAGAGAAAACAAAATAGGAAGAAAAGAAGGACATGGAGGAAGGGTAGCAGAAGTAACAAGTTGAGGAAATAAAGAGAATATGAAATTGACAGTATAATAAAGGAATAAAAGTATATCAAAATTGACAGGACCAATAAATAATATAACAACACTAAAGAATCATGGAAAGTAAACTCATTTTAAAATATCAAGAAATTAAGCTAACTTGATATTAAACATCTTCCACACACATATACCAATGTATAGTTCATTAAAGCACAACTAAAACTATACACAAAAGTCTTAAGGTTAGCAAAAAAAAAAAAATTGTATTGCTGATACATTAGGCCACATGGTAATTTCACATCATCCATCCAAGAAAGTATAAGCATTTGTTTAAAAGTCACAGAAAATGCAGAGCGTACTGTACAAAATAGGTTAACTCCTCCTGGCACTATCATTTATCACTGTGCTAGTCCTAACATGTCCATGCTTATGCTTGCAGTTTGTTTAACAATCTCAAGTGTACCAAGTAAACACAGGGCCTTCTGTAATTATTTCAGGAGAGGGAGGATACTTAGCAGTCTCACCACAGAGCCAAAGTATCAGCAGAGAACCACTATCTGTTACTTCAAGGCTTGATACTGAAACAGTGGCTCAGAAAACAGATACATATTTACACATTCTACCTAAGCCCAAGGGAAAGTACAATCTACAATGCTTCAAACAAATTTACCTCTGTGTCACTAAACCCAAACAAGACTTTCAAATTGAAAGAGCAGTTTGTATTGTTCCTCCCTTTCAAAGAGAGCCCAAGCCTCTTTCCTGACTTATGAGGCCTGTCAGTCAAGAAAGGCAGGCTGATCCTTCTCACCAACTTCCATTATTCCCTGTGCTTAATAATCTATTGACTAAATCTGTATTTCACCTGCTAACAGAAAACTCCAGCTTTATTGTTGTTTTCCACAACCTGGACAGGCCAATGGATAAGTGAAAAAGTCTGTTCTCAGACTGAGTTCACAGGCAGAGGCCTCCAACAACCAGGCCACTTTCAGGATGGTGGAAGGGAAAAAACAACATCATTTTGGTATATATGTAGCCCATTTGTGGCACACCAGTTTCGCCAAAGCACAACAGTAAGGAAGATATCCCCAACTCTTCTAACAGTCATAAACCTATGTACAGCCTTAAAACACTTAATGCACTTCTGATTAAAAAAAAGCCAGTCATACTGAGATAAAACTTGTACATAAAACTCTGTAAACACATTACACAACCAGCATTTACATCAAAATCTCCACAAATGAAACAAGCAGGGATACATAGGTCAGAAACATAAATTCTCAATATACCTTGACTTTCCCAATATTTTCATGCTAATTATAAACACCTACAAAAATTATGAAAATATCTCAGCTATTTAAATACCAAATTCTGAATACCATTTTTAAATTATGAACTTTATTAGAAATAAGAGTATAATGCAAGAGTTATTTCTATTTATTATAAATGCAAGAAACAGAAATTTATAAAATTTTGGTCCTATATGTCTAACCCCTTTCTCAAATTGTCCATGTAACTTTTTTCAGAGTACATGACCTTGGTTGGCCTTAGATACCTTATACCTTCTCTGTAAAACTGGTAATAGCAGTGTTGCCCTATTTTGGAACTGTTGAGCACACCAAACGAACAAAAAAAAAATCTTAACTATTACGAATTTCTATCAAAATATGTCAATATAAAACAATTTGATAATGCTATCATAATTTTATCTTTGTCAGCATGGTCTATAAAGACATTTAACACTACTGACAGGCTAAGGAGTAGAGCTCAGGGGTTAAGTCCTTGCCTAACACATGCACAAGACCCTGAGTTCAATCCCTAACACCATAAAAATAATGGTAACAATAAATTTTTTAAGAATAAAAGATCAAAGCAGGACACAGTAGGTGGCAGAAGCAGAAGGATCACACATTCAAAGAGAGCCTGAGCTATATATAGTGAGACCTTGTCTTAAAAACCTGATAAGTAAAATCTCAAACAAAGCAAGTATAACAAAAGGAGAACATCGTGGCTGGATGTGGTAACTCACACTTGTAATTCTAGCTTACAAGTGGTAAAACAGTTCTCATACTCAAGAGGATTTAAGACCAGCACAGGCCAAGGTTTTCAAGATCCCATCTCAACCAATACCTGGGCATGATGGTACATGCCTGTTATACCAGCTCTAAGGGGACAGACGAGCCCAGGCAAAAGAAGTTCAAAAGCCCTTCCTTTCAACAGAAAAAGCTGGGTGTGTTGGCACATGCATGTCATCCCACCTATAGTGATAACAACAGGAAGACTGTATTCTAGGCTGGCCCAAGCAAGAAACAATAGCCTTTCTCAAAAAATAACCAAAGGAAAATAGGAATGGAGGTATGGCTCAAGTAACAAATCACTTGCTTAGAAAGCAAAAGACTGAATTCAAGCACTAGTGAGGGGGGAGGGAGGAAGGCCCAAGTCCTGAGTTCAAACTCTAATAGTGCCCCCCCAATAAAATTGCAAGTTTAAAATCTGACACTTTCAAGCAAATTCTACCAAATTTTCCAACTGCTTATGCTTTGCCCATGGTATCTGATTTCTCAAGATTAGCTTCAATGCTCCCTTCTCCCAAGTACCATGCTCAGTTATCTGACCAAAAAAGCAATTAACTATATTAATAGTTGAGAGTTCTATGTTAATTTTTTCAACAAATTTGTAACAAATGTCTTCACTAACCACTGGAATAGACTTTAAGTAGGGCACGACACCATATGTATTAAAATATAGTCAATTGACAAGTTATTGCAGTGCATTGTAATGAACTCTATAGGGAATATACATTAGTACCAAGGGTTGTAATGAAATAATTGTTTGGAATAACCTCAATCCAGCTGTTTTCTTCACTTAAACAGGGCCTGAGTTTACTGCCTTTCTTAAGAACCAACCAAATGAGCCAAGAATCTATAATCTCATACAGTTTCATGGGCCTTTATTCTCAAACTAAACATGAAACAACTTAATTGAGTGACTTATTTGTATGACATCACTTATGATTACAGATAAATAGTAAGCACCCAAAACTTTTATATTTAGTATTCAAACTCTAGTTAAAAATTCATTCCTGGGACTGGGAAGGTGGCTCAGTGGTAGAGCACTTGCCTTGCATGCATGAGGCCCTGGGTTCGATTCCTTAGCACCACATAAGCAAAAAGAAAAAAGCCAGAAGTGAAGCTGTGGCTCAAGTGGTAGAGCACTAGCCTTGAGCTGAAGAGCTGAGGGACAGCACCCAGGCCCAGAGTTCAGGCCCAGGACTGGACCAAAAAAAAAAAAAAAAAAAACCATTCCTTTAGCCAGGCAATGGTGGCTCACATCTGTAATCCTAACCGCTCAAGAGGCTGATATCTGAGGACTGAGGTTTGAAGTCAGCCCAAGCAGGAAAGCCTGTCAGATTCCAACTAAACCAGCAAAAATAAACTATAAGTTGAGAGGTGGTTGAAGTGGTAGAATGTCATCCTTAAGTAAAGAAGCCAAACAAGGGGTCAAGACCCTGTATTCAAGCCCTAATACCAGCAATAATAATAATAATAAACTCATTTGTCTGGTTCCCAATATGGAAGCACATGAAATCTCCAATTTAGCAGTGGGTTTTACATATTCTGACAGCTTCTAAGTCTATTTTGAGCATTTAGAATTTTTTCCCACAGAAACAACTTTACATGTTCTTAGGTTCTTAGATTAACTTGAAAATTTAGTACCAACAGTGCTTTAGTACATAATGTCTCTATTAAAAGAAAAAATTCTAGCAAGGAGCTGGTGGCTCATGCCTATAAACCCTAGCTACTTAGGAGGTGAGATCTGAGGATTGCAGATTCAAAGCCAGCCCAGGCAGGAAAACCATGAGACTCTTATCTCCAATTAACCACCAAAAAAAAAAAAACCCAAGAAAAGAAAAAGTAGAGGTGTGGGCTCAAGTGGTAGAGTGCCAGCCTAAAGAACAGTACTAGGCCCTGAGTTCATGCCCCATGACCAGCACAAAAAATAAAATTGAAAAATGAAAAAAATTCTGTAGGAATTCACTCATATTTCAACTTGACAATAAAACATATCTTACTACAGCCCTACTGACTGCACCCAACAACACAGATTTCAATCTAGTCTAACAATCATGGAGAAAGGATTCCGTGTACCAGTTGTATACTCCCAAGTGGTTACAAGCAACAGCTTGGACAAAAAAAATCTACAAGTTTTACAGTAGTTCTTCAATTTTCTTTGGTCACACTTACAAACATGATGAAAACTACAAACCCTTCCCAAGAAAAAGCTACATCAGTGAACACTAGATGAACCACCTCAACTTCAACTGCAAAGTGAATGTAATAGACTACACACTATAAAAGACTGTAAAATACATGCCCAACACAATGTAAGCACGGTCTAGTACCTACATTTTAAAAGTAAACAAAAGTGGAATTTCAACAATTCATCTTATTTGAGTATTGACAATTATTTCAATATGTAATCAGCATTATAAAAATATTAGGTGCTGGAATGTGGCTCAGTGGAAGAAAGCATGTTTAGCAGATGGAAGGTGCTGAATTCAATTCCTAGCAATAAATTGTGTATGTGTGTGTGTTCTTCACATTCTTTTTCATATGAAGGTTTGACATCCTGTTTTTCTATATATTATATGTATCTCACATGCTCAAACTGCTATATGTGTCTACCAGATACCAAATTAACATAGATTTGCTAGACTATACAGCGTGGACCAAGAGATTTGTACAAGCCTTTATTAGCATTGGGATCCCATTACATTCTTAAAATTACTCAGAAGCAGGGCACCAATGGCTCATGCCTATAATTCTAGCTACTCAAGAGACTCAGACTCAGATATGAGGAACAAGGCCTGCCAGCCCAAGCAGACAAATCCAAGAAACTCTTTACATACAATTAGCCAGCAAAAAGATAGAACTGGAGGTGTGGATCAAGAAGTAGAATGCCAAGGGTGAGTGAAAAGGCCAAGCAAGAGCTTAAATCCCTCACTTCAAGCATCAGTATTAGCACAAAGACTCCAGAGAATCCTGGCGCCAGTGGCTCACGCCTGTAACCTAGCTACTCAGGAGGCTGAGATCTGAGGATCACAGTTCAAAGCCAGCCGGGGCAGGAAAGTCCGTGAGACTCTAGAAACAGGAAGTGGCGCTGTGGCTCAAGTGGTAGAGCACTTGCCTTGAGCTGAAGAGCTGAGGGACAGCGCCTAAGCCCAGAGTTCAGGCCCCACGACCAACCAAAAAAAAAAAAAAAAAGGACTCCAGAGAGCTTCTGTTTACATGAACTATACTGATCCACAATTACTATATAAGAAATAAAAACTGAAGAGCTGGAGGCACGACTCAAGCACAGGGGACCAGCCTAACAAGAATCAAGCGTAAATCCCACTATCTAAAGATAAGCCTTTTTAATGAATAAAAATTGAGACTCTTATCTCCTTTATTATTTTAAATAATTCATTATATATTGATGTATTATTTATGGAAATTTGTGGGTGTTTCTGTAATGCTAGAACTCAACCCCTGGGCCTTGCATATTCTTGGTAACTGTTCTAACACTGAGGTCCTACAAATTGTTCTAACACTGAAGTCCTACAATTTCTTCAAAACAAAAATGTAAGAAGAGTAGCACTTTTCACAGAGACCTTTTTCTATTTGGCTTAAATTAAAACTGCTGGATTCTTTCACCTACTTCTACAGGAAATCTGTAATATATTATTCTGGCTGAGTGAAGCATACTGAAGAGAATTTTGCTCACACATTTATAGACAGAAGGTGAAGACTGTGTTTAATAGTCTTTTCAGATAACTGGATATTCTGGTCTCCACTGCAATACAAAAAATAATTCATTTTGTTAAAAAAGACAATATGGTATCTATAACCATATCACTGAAGTTTTTGCATTGCTACAATCTGTATCTGCATCATTGTACAATGGAAAATCGCAGTTCACTGAAATAATGTAATCTTTCATTATACAATTTTTTATTTTAAAAAAATCACATTTGCTATCACCTACCTCTTCAAAAAAAAAAAAAACTTTAAAGAAATGGGAGGCACTAATGGCTCATGCCTATAATCCTAGCTACTCAGGATACTGAGATCTGAGGATCCCAGTTTAAAGCTAGCCCAGGTAGGAAAGCCCATAAGGCTCTTATCTCCAATTAACCACCAAAAAGCCAGAAGTGGCTCAAATGGTTGAGTGCTAGCCTTGAGGACAAAAATACTAAGGGCCAGCACCTAGGCCCTGAGTTGAAGCTCAACACAGCTGAAAAGAAAAGAATATGGAGACTTGTCAAGCTCACAATGGCAGATACAACTTTCCCAAAATCATAATCTCTTTTGAAAGTTCAAATTCCAACATTAATAATACCTGTCAGTTGTCTTCCTTGAAGTAACAAACTCACCTCATTTGAGAAAATGTCTGTCAAATACTGAAATCTAAATGAAAAATCAGTCAGTGATTCTTTCAAATAAAAAAATGGCATTAGATGAAATAGAATTCTAAGTGTTTTCCCTCAATTATTCATTATGCCTCATTATGCAATAAGAGCACTATGCAGTAAAATATATTTCCCATTTTCTCACTCATGATGTGACAAAGAAAGCCAGGCATCAGTGGCTCATGCCTGTAATCCTAGCTACTCAGCAGACTGCTCTGAGGATCAAGATTCAAACCAGCCCCGGCAGGAAAATCTATGAGACCCTTATCTCCAATTAACTACCAAAAGGCCAGAAATGGCACTACAATTCAAAGTTGTAGAGCACTAGCCTTAAGCACAAAAGCTCAGGGACAGTGCCCAGGTTCTGAGTTCAAGTCCTAAGACAGGCACAGGAACATATGTGCGCACACGCGCACACACACACACACACACACACACGGGAGAAGGGAGACAGGCACAGGAACATGAGCGTGCGCACGCACACGCACGCACACACACATGCACGCACCGCATGCGTGCGCGCACACACACACACGGGAGAAGGGAAACAGGCACAGGAACATGAGCGTGCACACACACACACACACACACACACACACACACACACGGGAGAAGGGAGAATGGCTTAAGAGATAGAGCACCTGTGTGGCAAGTACAAAGCCCTGAGCCCTGAGTTCAAACTCCAGTTCAAGGTAAGAGGGGAGAGAAGAATTGGAGAAAATAGAGGAGGAAAAAGGAGAGGAGAAGAAAAACACAAGCCAAATGGAGTCATGTACATTAAGTTCTTAAGATCAAGTAGAAAATGGTAATTAACTGGTACACAAAAGAATGGGAAAGAAAAAAATGACCCGGAAGATAGCCTTTAAAGTTGAAGGTAAACAAGGTAAACAGAGACAAATATTAAGACATTCAAGATAGATGGGGAATGTATCTAATTTTGTGTGTGTGTTTTTTAAAGAATTCTCTTTGGGAGAAGAAGAGGGGGAGAGAGGGAGGGAGGGTTACATTGTCCATTTTTTTGGTGGTTGTGGGGCTTGAACTCTGGGCTTGGGTGCTGTCCCTGCGCTCTTCAGCTCAAGGTGAGTGCCCTACCACTTGAGCCACAGCACCACTTCCAAAAATGTACTCCTTACCTGACTTATGTAACTGTAACTCTTCTGTACATCACCTTTATAATTACAATTTTTTTAAAAAAATTAACCCATTTACTTAGAAGAACTGACCCTAGACAAAATCTTCTTTGGTGGGAACTCCATAGATAAAGCACTATTCTTTTTACTTTCATGTATATAAAAATATGCCAAACCATCAAAGAATACATGTTGTTTGTTTTTACTTTTGGAACAGCGTCTTGGTATGTTGGTCTAGCTGGTCTTAACCTGCTGAGCTCAAGTGATCCTCCTACCTCAGCCTCCTGAGCAGCTGGGAAGACAGATGCACACTTAATTATTTCATGATATCATAATTTATTGCACTGCAAAGACCTTAATGTTTCATATTCCAAGTATGTATCAAATATATTTGTGTTGTAATGTAATAAAAGATACTTTTTAAAGATCTATTTTCTTTTTACTTTGAACACCTGTAGCATATTGTTATTCAATGCAGAAAGCAACTGATATTGCAGCACATGGGCTTCAAACCTTACAGTTCCTATAACCCTGAAACAAGAGCATAACAAAGTATGAGATACAAACTATTTCTCTCCCTTGATTTCCTTTCCTTCTACTTTACAGGATATTTCCTAATTCTTGCTATGCTAGATTCAACTGAAGAAACTAAAGTAAGGCAATTTTATTTACTTTAAAGTGTACAAATACATTATTTCATGTAAGACCGGACCACACTAGACTGAGAAAACATTCAGAAGAAGCTAAGATTTAGAAGAAGCTAAAATTTAAATCTAAAATGTGGTAGCTAAGATTTTAAACTTTTTAAATTATTCCTAGTATCTTAACTCAATAGTTTTAAGCAAACAAGTTGATGGCCCTCAGAAAGAACATGTAAGTTTTAACTTTGAAGCTAAAGGAGTCCCTCACCACCTCATGCTCCTCAGACATCACCCATTAATGCTTCATCTTGGTCCTCTAGCTCCTTTACACCTACTCCAAGCCCACACTCTCAATCAGAGATGTACATAGAGCCAATTATAGAATTCCTATGTAAATTTTAAAAATGCTAGAGTAAAACCATGAGACCAAAATTTTACCTTCCACAACCAACAGTAACACTGTAGCTTTGAGTGCAACAAGTATTCCAATCCCACTTTCCCTAGTTAAGTGAAGGAAGTAAAATTAGATAACCACTATAGTTATGGGAAATTTAATGAATCATTGCCTTTTTTAATTCCAATTAATATTCAGGATTTTTTTTAAAGAAGACTGAAAAGTTCTTACCCTTAATTCAAGTTCTTGTATTCTATCCACCATCCCCTATTCCCATAATTAGTCTTCCAAAAAGCAAAATCAAAGAATTGGTTTTTACATTAGTAATAATGACTGTTACTGGTGGGAGTATAAAATGTCCCACAGAGGCTCATATGTTGAAAGCTTAGTCTCCAGATAGTGGCATTTTCTGGAAAAGATGACAGATGCTTTAGGAGGTAGGCCCCAGGAGGAAATCGGGGTCACTCAAGGTATGGTTGGGAAGATTATATCTGGTCTCCTATGTCTTTTCTCTCTGCCTGCTCTCCACTATGAGAGCTGACTTGCTTTGTCACAAAGCTTCCACCAGGATGTTTTGCCTCGCCAAAGGCCCTCAAAAATTGTGAGCCAATTGTGAGTTGTTTCCTCGGGTATTTTGTTGCAGCAATTTAAAAGTAACTGATAAAGAGGTATACCATAGTTTTGAAAATACCTGCAGTATCTGTTAAGAAAAACAGCCAATGTTCTAAGGCAAGAATGCAATCAAACACTGAACTTCTAGGGCTAGAAATCTATAAGGCATAAATAGCACTCAATTCTGAACACTAAGGACACAGTTAGCCCTTACAATTTCACTTCCAATATTCCCTTTTGATAAGCAAATAACATACAAACATATTTAAAGAAATAAAATTCAAGGACCCACAAAATTTCTAAAATTTCCACTTCAATGAGGTGCAAAACAACTACATACTATAGTTTGATTATGAATTGACCCCTCAAAGAGCTCATGCATTGAAGGTTTGGACTGTACTGGTGGGTCCAGTTACTGAGAACTGATTAAATTGTGAGGGCTCTAACTTTATCTGTGGATAAAACCCTTTGGTAAATTCAAAATGTGATTATATTAGGGGGAGGTGATGAAAAATAGGAGGTAAACCCTGCCTGGACTCTTCTTCTGCTTCCTAGCCACCATGAGATGGGCAGCTCTGCTTCACCACGCCATTCTGCCATGATGAGCTGCCTCACCGCTAGCACAGAGACAATGGAGTCAGCTCCATTTCAGAACATAATGTCTGAAACCATGAGCCACAATAAATCCTTCCTCCTTTGAAATTGTTTCTCTCCGCTATTTGGTCACAGCAATAAAATACCTGACTAAAACAACAATAAAATATGTATCATTACCTTCACTGAGTAAAAATCAAAACTATCAATAAAGGTTGAGTTCTTAAAAGTTTCTCCTTGGGATTATATAAATATTTCACTAAAAATGAAAACTGTAAAAATTACCAAACATTTACTCGACTTTTCACTAGGACTTACACAAGGCTGACTGGATGAATTAAACATCATGTTGTGCTAAGATTTATCCCAGTTCTAAATTTGTCCCATCAGATATATCATGCATACACACACAAAAAAAAAAAATCAGAAAAGCCATGTTACTGCAGACACAGTAAACTATCTTACAAGCGTCTCTTATTGATCACGGTAGATACCATCATAGGCTATGCACAACTGAGCACATATACACCCTACTTTCAAAAAACCTTCAAAGCACATATTCTACTAATTATGAATCGGTAACATTAATTTGTTGCTTTTGTTGTTGCCATTATTATTGTTTATTCTATACAAAGAATAGATCATTAACATTCAACAGGGGAGACTGCATGATGCAAGCCAGAGAATGAAAAGTAGGTCACAGCTAGTGATGCAGATTTCTTTTTCCTAGAAAAACAATCCTAATGAAATATTTCACTATTGTAAGTGATGTCAATACTAATGACTAAAGAGTAAATCTACATTACCACCTCATTCAAAAGAAAATACTTGAGTATGTAAGACGTTCCAGTCAGCCCTAATTACTATTTGGGCTAACCTAACCACCGAAACTTAAGGAAAATAAGTCAATACAGCATTTAGGTATGGGAAGTGGTATTTTGGAACTCTTTTTCCAGAGAACCAAATAAGGAATAGAAAAATATAAAGGTAATGATTTGCAGCTGGCAAAACTGTATAAAGACTTAGTTTGCAACCCTGTGACCTTTGTGCCAAGCTTACAAGTTTGCTAATCTAAAAGCAAACTCATTATCTCTCTACTTAGAAAATAAGTAGCTCTAATATCATGCAGACCAGTTGGGTCCTTGTCATTTGTTTTATTTCCAGTCAAAAGATGAGTTCCCATTCTTTTTAATCCCACACCTTCTTAAGACATTCATGGACCCATTAAGCCTTAGTACTATCTACCAGTCAAGACAAAGCCATATACACTCCATCATTCCCCTAACTGTCCCTCCCTTAAGATCAGTTATCTAGAACACACAAACTAGATGCATCCAGCTTGTCCCACAATGTGATGACATAGCTCAAGGGAACTTAAGCAAGAACATAACTGATAATCATAATAGTACTATAATAAGCCAAAAGTCCAAAACTAAATATGATTGTACTTTTTTCATACATGTAAAAAATGCTGCACCTATACAAATATCTCTATGTCTATATTTTAATTACTATCAAGGAACATAATAAACAGAGTTAAGGTTGTAGATGTAGCACCATGTTCTCAACATGTGTGAGGTCATGGCTCAATTTCAAGAACAAAAAAAAACAGGAAAGAAGCCAATATCAACCCCTAAACATCAATTATCAATATTATTGCTATCCAATTCTTTTATAGAAGTTAATATGCCCTTTGACCAAATTAACCTCTTACACATGTACTAAAAAATAGCTACCACAAATACAACCCTGCAAGAGAGGAAAAAAATGCAAATCAAACCTTAAAGGGGCTAATTTTTGTTTTTTTAATGCCAGTGTTGAAGCTTGAACTCAGGGTACCACACCTAGCTTTTTCACTCAAGGCTGGCATTCTTACCACCTCAGCCACAGCTCCACTTGGGGTGGGGAGAGAGAGAGAGAGAGAGAGAGAGAGCGAATGAGAGAGAGAGAATGAGAGAGAGAGAATGTGTGTGTATGTAATTGGAGATAAAAGTTTCACCGGCTTTTCTGCCCTCAGCCATAGTGAATGAGTGAGTGAGTGTGTGTGTGTGTGTGTGTGTGTGTGTGTGTGTGTATTTAACTGGAGATAAGAGTCTCATGGGCTTTTCTGCCCTCAGCCAGAGCTCCACTTGTATCTGTGTATTTAACTGGAGATAAGAGTCTGATGGGCTTTTCTGCCCTTAGCCATAGCTCCACGTGTGTGTGTGTGTGTGTGTGTGTGTGTGTGTGTGTGTGTGTGTGTGTGTGTGTGTGTGTATTTGTGGTTAACTGGAGATAAGTCTCCTGTATGTCTGTCTGTGTATCTATGTGTCTGTGTGTGGTTAACTAGAGATAAGAGTTTCACAGACTTTTCTGCCCAGGCTGACTTCAAACCTCTATCCTCAGATCTCAGCCTCCTAAGTAGCTAGAATTACATGTGTGAACCAGCTTACAAGAACTAAAATTTAAAGAAATACATTATATGTTATTGAAATAAAACAAAGCTGTGTAAGCTATCTGACTAACCCTTGCTACACAGGATGCTAAATGAAGGCATTAATACTCATCCAATTGCAGACAGGGTTTCGTGAGTAGATAAAAGATTGCAGAAAAGTAACTTCTATGTACAAAAGAAGCAAGTATCTGTATTCTAGGCAAATGAAAAATGCAAAATAAATGGATTTGGAAAGTATCTTAATCTGCTCTGAATGCTATAACAAAATACTACAAATTAAATGACATATGGATAATAAATCTATTTTTCACAGTTCTAGAGGCCAAGATCATGGTGCTAAAGATTCAGAGTCTGGTGAGAATCTCACCAGGCCCTCACAGATGTCTTCTCACTGTCATTTCATATAGTAGAAAACAAACAAAGTCTCTCTAAGACCTTCCCTACAAAGGCACAAATCACAATCTTGCTCTCATGACCTTAATCACCTCCCAATGCCCTATATCCTAATTCTATCACCATGCTGGGTGGGATCCCAACATGTAAGGCAGGGATTAGGGATGTCACAAACATTCAGACCTTTGCAAAAAGCTTGTGAAAAGTAGCACAGTATTTTACATAGAGTAAGAATGAGATTAAAGCTACTGTGAGCAGGCTGGAAAGACTTGGCAGAGGGCCTTGAATCTGAGTAATCAGTCAGTTGGTTAGGCAAAAGACAGTGAGATGAGAAGTCCATTTCAGGAAGAATAAACTGGAAGGAACTCAAGAACTGATTTGGCAAGGAAAGGGCCGAAAGAACAGGGGGAATGCTAACGTATTTATCAAAGTGAGAGATATAAAGGAACTAAACTAGGGTTGACAGCCCTGGGGGGGGGGGGGGAGATGCCAAATTCTTGGTAAAAAAAAAAAGTTCTAACATTAATTTTACACTCTTCCTCATATATTCTTTTCAAATAAAAATCTGAACAGCACAAAGCCTTTTACATCTTGATCTCTACCAGTTACCTAAGTAAATACAAAGTATAAAAAGAATAAGTAATTAAGGTGACACATTCCTTTTGAAACTATATATTCTGAAATGTCATATAATAAAGGATATCATATACAGCACCTTCTTGGAAAATACTTTTATACCAAATATTAAGGAATAATTTTACACTGCTGGATAAATAATAAGTTGCTGATTCACTGTAAACCCAAATGTATAATAAAACATCCTTTATTAATCTTAATTTTAAAAATTATTTGTTGCTACCCTTCCCAAGTCCATGCTCCT
Source organism: Dipodomys ordii (assembly GCF_000151885.1). Taxonomy (NCBI): domain Eukaryota; kingdom Metazoa; phylum Chordata; class Mammalia; order Rodentia; family Heteromyidae; genus Dipodomys; species Dipodomys ordii. The sequence goes on along the minus strand of NW_012267265.1, from coordinate 7,595,654 downwards.
CCCTCTCTTTCTCTCTTTCTCTTTCTCTCTCTCTCTCTCTCACACACACACACACATATATTAGAAGGAACAATAAAATTTATATAGACAGAATTAAAGAATACTAGAATGGAAAATATGCCAAAAAATTTATCTTTATCCACTTCATTTTTAATCTAAAGGAAACAGGGGTCAAAAATCTCACAATGTAACTTAAGGACAGATTTAGATTAAAAGCTTTGCCTGATGCCAAGTTTTGCTTTTTTTTTTCTTCCCAGATAGTTGCAATTAACAATGTGTTGTTTCAAAAATAATAAGAAATGTTAGGATAAACCAGGAACAACAACTATTTCATATTTTAAAATAACATCCATCACAAATGCCTCTCTAAAGATTATGGCCCAAATTATACACTATTAGAATTGGAATTCTACAAATCTAGAATAAACTAAAAATTTCAAAAGGCCCTATAACCATTTTCCTGCAAAGAGATTTCTGAAACTATTAGCAGACGTGTGCTGACTGATATAATTTGTAAAGATGATACATAGACAAATCTCCACATTAACTAATGGTCCAAATAGTTTTAAAGCTCAGTCAAAAACTACTCAGCTTCCTAATTCAGTCCCCTAAAAATAGCATGCTTGTGGATCACTAGATGCATGCAAGATACAATCGGGAAATAAACAAGTCTCAACACCTTGGAGAAGAAACCTTATGTCCAGACCACAAAAGTAAAACCTTTTAAGTATTAAAAACTATGAAATTGCTACACAGGACTCTAATTTCTGAATTCTAAGTCAAGGTTTTAATTATTACCAAACATTTTCTAACATATCTACATGTTCAAGTTCTGATCAAAATAAATAATAGTAATATGTGGGAAATAGAAAAAGGAAATAAGATTCGTGAAGAATACTAGATGAAGACCCTGAATCAATGTAAAAAAAAATCAATATTCCCTAATATTAACATCAAGAAACTTTTCAGTGTTTCAATTTTCCCTCCTACAGACTCCATTCTACAATATGTATTATTTTCATTACTCTTAATCACTGCTTTGCCTGGAAATGTCAGTATTAACTACAACACATTATTACAGTTAAAAACTAAGAAATTTAACATTATGCAAAACTTAATGGAGATAAAAGCAAATTGCCACTAAACTATTTCAAATGCTGAAAACTGGGAATAACTGTTTTGTGTCAGCAGCTTGTCTTTGAATAAAACTGCACCCAGTAGAGAAAATAGAACAGTGGCCCATGAAAGCTGCATCCTAGGAGATTTCCCTATAGTGAAAACATACATAAACCCAAAAGGGAATCTTGTGTTAATAATATGCTATAGAGCTGATGTCATGGCTCAGGTGATAAGAATGCCTTCCTAGAAAACCAAATATTGGGGAGAAAAAAAAATTAGCCAGGTGCCAATAGTTCACGCCTATAATCCTACCTACCCCAGGCAAAGATCATGACAATTGGGGTTGAAAGTCAACCCAGACAAAAACTTCACAAGACTCCACCTCAATAGAAAAGCTTGTCATCTTGGCTACAGAGGATATATTGAAAAATTCCAAGATCAGCCCAGGAAAAAAGAGACACTATCTCAAAAACCACAGCAAGAAGGACTGGAGGCAGGACTCACCTAATAAAGTGGTAGAGTGCCTGATTAGCAAGCTCAAAGCCCAGTACCACCTAACAATAATAGAAATATTCAATGTAGTGTCCTTTCACATTTTATGGTGGAAGTACATGCTATTAATGAAAATCAAAACTCTATGTATCAAGTTGATACTAAAAAACTATATATGATTATATAATTGTCTAATTAAAGAATCAGATTTTGTGCAAACATAAATGTGATACCTTCCAGGATAAATGTGATACCTAATGCAAGAGCAATTTACTATAACTATAAAACCAAATTTCAGTAAAAGCTTATAACCATATCTCAATCTAAAATTCACCTTTATTTATTTAATGATTTGGTATGCACCTATTGGGTATTTTCACACACTTCCTTCTTTCATCTTCACAGAAGTTATTAACTGCACATTTCAAAATATGTTTCCTAAGAACTTAAGTCAACATACACAAGAAATTGCTGGATATGCACTACAGCAAAGGAACTAAAGATTCAGGGGTGACATATGTCTAGCCTCTGGTTCTGCCCTCAAAAGGCTCTTTATCAAAAAAGCTGTCAACATCAATGGTAGAAGTAATTTTACAGCTGCATGTAATACCTTTTCTCTTTAAAAAACTAAAACTGCCTTTGTAGAATAAAGAAAAATATACCAATAGAGAAAGATGACTACCCAGAGACATCCAGTTATTCTTTCTTTATTGTTCCAAGGAGATTAAGTGAAATGGCACTTTACCTCAACTGTTGTCTGCCTTCACTAAACTGGAAATTCAGTGTCCCCTGGCCTACGTAAAAGACCTTTGAAAGTCCCATAAAGTGCCCTCCATTGGTACTTTTCAATTTGCAAATTAGGACTTTAATTCTATTGAAGCACAATATGTGGTTTTACAAAGTCACACATCATTTCCTTTGAGAAGTATGTGAATGCCCAAGGTATAGAAAGGCAGCTTGTAAACACAAAGCAATTAAGTCTTTCTAGCTTCAAAACCTTTTACTATCTAGTAGAAGAGGTGACAGAGGAACAATAATTAACCAACCACCTTAGTGTTTCTAAGTACTTACATAATTGTGTCTCAGGAGAAAAGATTATATGTGTTAAGAAGGAAAAAAGCAAATAGCTACAAGTGTCTACAGGAAGGAGGAAGTGATCATAACCAGTAGTTAGGGAGCACAGATTACACCCACAGTGACAGTCAAGTACAAAAATTAGTCACGGAATAATAGGAAGTAGAGCACATTGAAGCTGGAGCAAAGAACACTCACCCAGCAAATAACCAGACGTTAGATTTAAAAGAGAGATTAAGGACAAAGGATAACTATGAACATCAAGCCAAAACATGTGATCAAGTACAATGATTTATCAGCAATATAACTGTTTGCTCCATTCCTAAAATAATAGTCTATAGAGTTCTCAATAGGAAATCCTCACACCACTCTGGTAGCTCTTTTCTTTAGTCTTGAGTCCTCTATTTCAGTGGTTCTTAAAGTGTGCATGCTTAGTTCACTGAGGAAGCTGGCAGAAATGCTAATGCAGAGACTTAACCAGCATTTACCATACCTGATCAAATTTTGGGTTTAATGTTTTGGATTTTACCAAGTCCTTCCAATTATTCTGATGAATACAAAACATTTAAGATCAGTTCCCCACAGCTTCAGTGAATACCTTTTCATTCTACACTGACTCCTTATATCCTTCCCCTACCTGGGTTTTAAATAATACACAGATGCTCACTGTCCCTTGTGCTGAGCTTCAGATCACCTATTAAATTCCCCACACAATACCCCTCCCAATACCTCAACTAAGTAAGTATGCCCCGCAAAATTCAGTTCATTACTTATCCTAGCAAATGGTAGACATGTCCATCCAAAAGGTATATAAGCAAGTCATTTTTAACACTTCCTATTACCCATACCTATCCAATTCACCAGTTGACTATGACTGTTTTAACCATCTTAACTTCTACAATCTCAACCATTTTCAATTTAGCAATCTGTATATGAAAATATCAGAGTATGTTACTGTTCCAATTTTAATCCTTCAATATCTTCAAAGTACATTTTAGAAAAACTAAACACCTCAATATAAACAGGAAGACATACAAAGCCCTGGACCCTGATCACCTTTTCATTGTCATCTCAAATCCCTTTTACATGTAATTCACTCATGTGGTCCATGATTCTGAGCATATTTCACTTAGTGAAACTCTTCTTCATGTGGGACTTCTGTCCTCATGACCTGCTCCAAAGCATTCTGCCTTCAAATCTCAGCTTTCACCTAACTTTTCCCGTCCTTCAGGTGTCTGCCAAAATTTCAAAAGGCTTTTCTTGGTCCTCTATTTCAAACTCTGTTATTCTCTCACAAAATCTTGAGCTAAGTAACGATGTTAAGTAATTATTCTTGTCTGTTTAATATTTGCTCTCTCTCCTTAAGGCCAAAGAAATGCTACACTATACAAGTAGCACCAAGTGCTACCTGAAACATAAAGAGATATTTAATAAATATCAATTGGTGATACTTTTGTTACACTCCTTTTTTTCTTTCTCTGAGAAACATTAACTTAGAAGTTCTTCAATAGCCATAGATTATTTCTGCAAATGAAAAATCATACTTAAATCGAACATTTCCCGACTGATTTCCATTGCAAAATCATATGTTACGTATCTTATGTTCCTGAAAAATTAACAATGAGAAATGGTTTATATGCAGTCTATATGGATTCAATTTAAACAACTAACTCTGAAAGAACTACAGCTACTTTTACAGAACTCTAGTAAATTCCTGCCTCAAATTACTAACAGGCCAATAACCCACATTTCATCAGTTAAATTTTACCCATCTCTTCATATTCATAATCCAATTCCTATCCAGCCTTTCGGTCTCATGATTAGATTATTTCAACACATTAGCACAGGTCTCCCAGTCTGACATTCCTTTTATTTAAGTACATTTTCTGCCATGAACATTTAGGGGGGAAAAAGTCCCCCACTCAACAATCACTTTGGACTACCAATTTCTATTAAATTCCTCAAACTAGCAACCATGGCTTTGTTTTGAAAACATGTATGACACTACCCTATGTTTTAATAAAACATGAAGGTTACATTGAGTTACATATGCTTGACAGTGTAACATAGTTTCAAGCTAAAACTGACATAATTCTATCTTTCTGAAGCCCAAAACTGGGGGTTGTAGAGACTCCTAAAACTGAACCATTTTTGAGAAAATACAAATGCCATTTTTGAGAAAATACAAGTGCCTATGATATCAGTCCTCTAAACTCTGAGCAGAAACTAAAAAAATACCAGGTGCCAACATTGTCAAACATACAGTGTAAGCGCTTGACTAGAAAGATAGTATAATACAAAATATTTGTTTCAGAGAAATACCCCCCAGGAATTCAGTCATCTAAATAGACCCCTGAAATGTTTTCTCAATTACAGATTTTAAATAGTACATATTTACACCTATATACATATGATGATAGGTGATCTTTATTTGGGGATACCATATTTGTCAATTCACCTATTTCCTAAAGTTTAAGCCCTCAAATTTGTGGCAGTTTCCTGATTATTTTTATAGACATGTATACATACACTGGTTTAAAAAAAAAATCTTAAGTCACTTGACTCATACCCTGTTATCACACTCTAGAAAAGTGGCCTTTTCATGCTCAATTTGGTGCATTGGCCATGTTTCTCTCACTTTTTTGCTTCTAATTGGTGATTTCACTGTTTAAAATGGACCTTGGCAATAATGCATAAGTTCTGCCTAGTATTTCTAAGTAAAGAAGCATGTGACATTCCTTAGCAAGAAAATATATGTACTTGATAATCTTCACTTAGCATGAGTTACAGTGACACTAGTCATGATTTCAATTAAAATATATTAAATAAAATACAGTAAGTACAATATCTTTAAACACAAACACACATAAAACAATGCTGAATACTGAGTTGACAAAAATGTTGTAAACAAAGTCTTCCAGGAACCTAATTCTGTTACTCCCCCTAGAAGCAATGATTTAGTATTTGCTAATTCAGTCAGTGTTCACAGTAACTACTGGGACATAAGAGACAAAGAAAGAGACAAAGACAGACATGGACTGTTTTACTGAAAAGACAGTGAAGAGGTCACGCTAAATAAGTTTCCTATGTTTATAGCAACATAACAATAACTGCTCAAGACATGGCATCTAGAAGATCCTGGTGTGGCTTAAACATTGATCCAAAACAAAACTGTAAAATTTACCATTTGTTTTTTGGTCTATGGTAGCTTCTAATTATTTTTTTCTTCACTCAGTAGTATAGCTTTCTCTGATTAAAATGGTTCTTATGCTTTTTTACAAGAACTCACTCCAATAATAGACAAACATGTGCTTAAACATCTTGTTTAACTTACAACATTACTTATTTGGAAAGGAAGGAAGACAGTCAGCATCTGAAATAAGAATAAAAAAATCATCAAGATAAAAAAAAAGCGAATTGAGCTGGGCACTAATGGTTCATACCTGTAATCCTAGCTACTCAAGAGGCTGAAATCTAAGGATCTCAAAAGCCACCCCAGGGCAGGAAAGCCTAATTTCCAAAGAACTACCAAAAAGCTGGTAATGGAGCTGTGGCTCAAAGTGATAGAGCACTATCCTTGAGCAAAAAAGCTGGGGGGGGGGGCGGTGGGGTTAGGGTTAGGGGGATTGGAGTGTGGGAGCTGGGGAAGTGGGACAGTGGGACAACAACAAGGAAGGAAAGGGGTAACAATGATCAACAAGTAATGTTCTCATTGCCTTACTCATGTAACTGTAACCCCTCTGTACAACATCTTAACAATCAAATAAAAAAAAAAGCTCAGGCAGCTGGATACTGGTGGCTGGCTCAGGCTCACAATCATAACTACTCAGGAGACTGAGATCTGGAGATGGCATTTCCAAGCCAGTCCCAGCAGAAATGTCCATGAGACTATTATCTCCCAATTAACCACCAGAAAACCAGAAGTGGCCCTGTGGCTCAAAGTGACTGGCCTTGAGTTAAAGAGTTCAGGGACAGTATCCTGGACCTGAGTTTAGCCCCCCACCCCCACCCCAAAAAAAAGAAAGAAAAAAGAAAGAAACAACACTCAGGCAAAGACAGCACCCAGGCCTTGAGTTCAAGACTCAGGACTGACACAAATAGACAGAAAGATACACAGACAGACAGATTTAAATGTCAGTTGTATGTATTAGAGAGAAAATCAACACACAAGTGTAGGTAGGCCTTGTCCTCTAGAAAGGAATAAAGCCTGGTCCCAAGAGCTGGAATGTAAGATCAGGAAGCTCCATCTTCCAAGAGTTTCTTCAACCTTTGTTTCCTCCTAGCACTTGACTCATTTTTCAAAACAAGTGACAAACTTCTGGTAAAAGCCAATGGGAAATTCAAACAGTAACATCAGTACTTAAAGAGGTATTTGTTTTTATGCTTGAATGAAGGCTGTCACTTTGAAATTCAATTTTATTTTCATACTTCAAAATTATTTTTCATGAGTAAAATATGCTTTTTATAAGTAAGATATGCTTTGGGCCCTGATAAAAGTTACAAATTCAAAATCTATAAACTAGATTTAATTTACAATAACAAAATAACTCGCTCAAGGTACATTTCAATTAAATACTAACACAACTCAAAGGCAGAGGTATAATCTGTGAGTTAATATCCATGTGTGCTTGAAGTCTACAACCCAATCTAACCCAACACCTGAAATAATAAATCGCCTGTAATAAATTCATCAGCACAGTAAATCTATCAAAACTAATCACCATAATTCAGTCTTTTGAAAATTAAGGTACTTCCCTCCACATCTCCAACACACAGCAAGGTTCATTAAGCTGGAAAGTAGTTTACAAAAACAAGGACATCGACCCCCAGATAATTCAAGATTTCTTTCTCTTTATTTCATACAGAAAATTCAGGGTTTCCTTGCATTAATTTACTATTGTTACTGTCATTCCGAAAAGCACAAGTGGAAACTCAGTCTTCTGCTTTCAAACCATATCACTAACTTTCCTAACTTGGCAAACCAAAAACTTCACTCTTGGATTTCTTTTCTAGTAATGTTAGAACTTAGGATTACCATTTACCCAAAAAAAAAAAATCATGAATTCTTAGTTTGTAATAAATAATACGGATGTCATCATATCAGTTGCAAGTAAAAAAAAAAAGGTATTTTTCCACCAGCCAGTTTTACCAAGAATATAAAAACTGAAAGTCTAGAGATCTGGTTCTGTCAAATGCTGAGTAAACTTTTTTTTTGTCTGGTTACTAGACGTCTTCCTACCTGTTTCGGACAATGAGAGATCCAACACGAGTGGAGCCTAGAGAGGCACGTTAACCAGCTTCACCTCACCTTTTAAAAGTACGGTCGGGGGGACAAGAACAGTATCTGGTCCCGCGGGTGAGACTCGGGAGTAATCGCGCTCCTCCCAAGTCCACACCGGTTGAATTCGGGGCGCCAGGCTCAACACACAGACACACACGCTGTGTTGGTGTGCGTCCGGGTGTGTATGTATGCCCATGCTAATAAACTAGAGTGAGAGCGCGCGATCATAAACCTATCATCTACGGGGTGAGTTCCCTCGGCCGAAGCAAACCCCGGCTCCCCGCCGAGGGCGGTGGGATCCGGCGCCCGGCGTCGCCCGACACCCGCCTGAGCCGCGGCTGGCACCGCGGAGCCTCCATCCGGCTCCGGCTCTGACCCTCTCCTGAGTCACCGCTCCGAACGTGACACCACGCATCGGCTCGCCCCGAGGACGTCTTGGGGTTTATTTGATCGAAGCTCCCGGGGAGAGCGGACGGCCCTGGGGAAGAGTGGGGTCGACTCCGAGGAACGACCCCGGGGAAACGCCACGGCCACACCCCAGCGCCCTCCCTCACCTGCCAGCCCCGGCCTCCCGGGCCGCCCCGTACCTTCGGCCAGCGACTCCTCCAGGGTGACCTGGTAGCGGCCGACGGCGA
>NW_012267265.1:7537368-7586564 GCF_000151885.1 Dipodomys ordii | reverse complement strand
TCCCAGCGGACGGCCGGACTCTCGGGCTTCCGCCCTCGGGACCTCGCCCCCCCACACACCCCGGCTCCAGCTCGACCCGCCGCTCGCCGCCGTGGGAGGCTCGGAGCTGGTGCCAACGGCTCCTCGCGCCCCGCGCACGCGCGCTGTCCGCACCGCCGGAAGTGACGGTTCCGGCTCTTGTCACGTGGGAGGAGCAGCGGGGAGACGTGATTGTGGGGGCTGGGGGGGGGTGTGAGCGCTGGGACCCCGGTCTGGAGCCGTCCCGGGGAGGGGTGTGGCCGGGTGTGCGCCGGCTGGCGGGGGGACGGGCCGGTGTGTGCACCGCCCCTGCCCTCGGGTCTGTCTTCGTGGCCGGGAGTCGGTGTGTCACCGGGACACGGGGGGCTTCAAGCGCCGCCGACAACTTTACTCCCTCTGGGGAACTTCTGTGCTCACCGCCCAGCCAGTGTTCGCGGCCTTTTGCCTCCCGGGCCTGGGGGTCCTGGCCCGGCGCCCCCCCACCCGGGACGCGGGACAGGGGGAGCGCCGCGCACCTCCGGGATCCCAGCGAGGGTCGGCGGCTCCCGCCGGCGCGGGGCAGACCGCCGCCGCTCCCGAGTCACTTTGAAGGTGGTCAGGTGTCCTGTGCAGACTGTCCTCAGAACAGGTATCGCCCAGCTCTACACACCACTCATCACCTTCAGCTGGCGAGGCGTCACGGAGGCGCCCCAAGTCAGGCCAAGCTGCCTGGTGGTGGCCTCGACCCCCCCCCCTTTGATTTAGTGTCATGTATTTGGACTGGGGGGGGGGGTAGTAATAATAAGATTGAAGCAAGTGTGACCACTGCTGTCCTTTCTACACCTCACTAAAAGATTTCAAAAGAAGAAAGGAAAACACAGTCGCGTCGGTGTGGACAGCTGCAGATGTCTGCCCGCGGCAGCGTTGAATAGGGGTGGAATTGTAGCCAGGAGTGGCAAGTCGCAAAGATTCTCAGCTCTGGCCTACTTTTGTACATAGAAAGCGTACCCACTATGTCCAGAGGTTCCAGTTTCCTCAAGACAATACGACTCGGGTCTATTGTTTTCCTGATAGTTACATTTCCTATTTTTTTTTTTTGGTGTAAGTTTAATGATGTCTGCAAGCCTCTAGTATGAACCTTTTATGAAAGCAGATAACTATGGGAGGGGGGTTCCTCCATTTCTGTGTGTGTGTGTGTGTCGGTCCTGGGGCTTGAACTCTGGGCCTTGGGCGCTGTCCCTCATCTCTCCAGCTCAAGGCTAGCGCTCTACCACTTGAGCCACAACACCACTTCCAGTGTTTTCTGCTTATGTGGTGCTGAGGAATCGCACCCAGGGCCTCATGCATGCAGGGCAAGCACTCTACCGCTGAGCCCTTTCCCAACATCCTCTATTTCTTTTTTTTTTTATTGTGAAAATACTGTACAGAGGGGTTACAATTACATGGGCAAGGTAATGAGTATATTTCTTATCAAGCATTGTAGTCTCCTCCTTTGTTTCCCTTTCCCATCTCTTCCCATCCCCCCCCGCACCCCCCAATCCAACATCCTCTATTTCTTTTCCAACTTTTTAATGACACACAGTCAGAAACATTAGAAAATGTGCTTAAGCAAAAGAGTGAACTTAAAATCTGTCATTTCCCCCCCATCCCGTCCTCCATGTTGTTTGATTTGTTTGTTTTTGTTTTTTGTTTTATGTTGTAGTTTTTTGTTTTGAGGAGAAGCTATTTCTACCAATGAAAGAACATTACTCCCAATTTAGGCAATTCTACTGCATAACCTACTAAACTAAAATTCTTCATCCAAAGTCCTGACCTTTAAAGTCCATTCCAACCAAGTGGAAGTCAGATTATATGTCAGATGATTGATGTGGTGTGGCACTTGGGGATTTCCATTTAGAAATAAACTGAGCATTTTTCCTACTGCAAGATTCACTGTGGTGTCTCAGTCCAACATTTAAATGATGTTTTTCAAGCAAAATTCCAGAGGAATATAGCCCTTTCATCCAAATCAAAACTAGTGAGCCTAAATGAGCCTCATTGGGGCCTAATCTGAATAGTTCACCTGATCACATACAAAAATAAATCCTTTTATAATCAGTTTTAAAGTCAATTTACTACAGTTGTGGTTAAAAATAATATTAAAAAATTTATTCGAACTCACATAACTTATCTTGTGATTTTGAAGTTTGTTATAGGCCCCTATTGAAAACTTTCAAAAATACCAAACTGTATCATTTGATTTTTACCAAATATGCAGTGAAATTCATTCTCTGATCTTCACAGAATATTCTGAAACAGTCAGTGTTCTAGAATAATGTTACTTAAATGTACAACAGCACTGCATTGTTGATAACAAGAATGTCCAACATTACAAATGCTTTTCCTACCAAAAAACATAACTACAGGCTGGTCATAAAAGAAGCCAATCGGAATGGTTCAGTAATTCTAATTACCAAGCTTGGGAGACCTGGAGCTTTCCAGCCTGAATTGGGTTTAGGAGAGTGGGAAATGCCTGTCATCCCAGCTAGCAGGGAAGCATAAACAGGAAGAATCAGTTCCAAGCTGGAACATGTAATAACCATGATACCATATTTAAAAAGAAATAAGAAAGCAGTTAATAAAGTGCCTCTTTAGCAAACAGAGACTCTGAATTCAAATCCCCAGTACTACCAAAAGAAAAAAGTATTCTGAAACCTATTTGTAACAGAAATTGTGATACTAAGGCACACTCTAATCAACAGGGGAAAGTATTAAAATTTCTAATTTTGAATTTGTGTGCATGCACGCACACGTGCGTGGGTGCATGTGCTAGTCTACCGGCTTGAACTTAGGGCCTGGGCACTGTCACTGAGCTTTTTGCTCAAGGCTAGGTCCCTACCACAGCTCCACTTGCAGCAGTTTTGGTGGTTAATTGGAAAAAAGAATCTCATGGACTTTCTTAGACATACTGGCTTCACACCATAAGCTTCAGATCTCAGCCTCCTGAATAGCTAGAATTACAGGCATGAAGCACCCAGCAGCTTTCTTCAAAAAAAAATTATAGGAATATATTATTTTTTCAATCCTAAAGATAATTTTTTCTGGCTTAATATAGGTTATTTTAGCAACTTTCCCTTTGTTGGATTATGCACTTATTATGTAAAATGAAATATTGTTCCTGAGCTGAAGCCAATGTATGGGTTATGCCTGGAACTACTCCCATCTACTTGAGAAGCTAAGACAGAAGAATTGCTTGAGCTCAATCAAGCATTTGGGGCCAGCCAGGCAATATAACTACACTCTGTTTCTTAAAAAAAAGAAAATGCTAGAAATTTAGTTTAGTGGCAAGAGTACTTGTCTAACATATGCAAGGCCCTGATTTCAATCCCTGGCATCACAGACATAAATACATAAAATTCTAAAGCCTTTAAAACTGTTCAAAATATACATGTTGTTCTTGAGTTAAAGTTTATCTAATACACTTGATAGTCCTTAGAAAAACTAAATGCTCTCATAATCTGAAAGCCCAATGGATACAGATACAGAAATCAAATCCCAAGCCACAAAGTGTTTATTGAATACAATATTAAACATATGTGGCTTATTTTGTATTAGATTATCAGGTCTATGTTTATAATTTATAAAACACTCCATACATTTTTGTCTTATGGTATTTTATGTGTCAATATAGAGAATTGCCGGATGCGGGTGGCTCACACTATAATCCTAGGTACTCAGGAGGCTGAGATCTTTGAATCAAGATTCAAAAAGCCAGCCCCAGAAGGAAGTCCATGAGATTCTTATCTCCAGTTAACCACTTCCAGAAAACTGGAAGTGGTGCTATGGCTCAAAGTGGTAGAGTACTAGCCTTGAGCTGAAGAGCTCAGGGGACAGCACCCAGGCCCAGAGTTCTAGCCCCACGACCAACAAAAAAAAAAAAAATCAATATAGGTAATACTTATTTACCATAAATCCTATCACTTTTTCCAAGTGTGCATGTTTGTATGGGTATGTGGTAGTAGATTTTTATAATGGAGAGATTATTTAACCTGCTTTCCATCATGGGACAGTGACTCTGAGTGTCCTAATTACCATCATTTGAATTTGAAGGTGAAAACTCCAGGTACAGTGGTACATACCTATATTCCCAGGTATTCAGGATGTTGACGAATCTGAAGGAGGAGAACCACTTGAGCCAAGGGGTTTCAGGACAGCCTTGGCAACATAGCAAATCTGTCTAAGAAGAAAGTGAAGGAGAGGAAGGAGGGAGGAGGGAAAAATAAAAAAAAAGGAGACAGCAAAAACATGGATTTAAATAGTTACACAGAAGAAATATTAATGAATATAAAAGTGTGGGTCCATTTCTAATATTGAAAAGTCAGATATTTCCACACTGTGCATATTTAGGAAAAGCTTCATTATATGTATTACAGATTATTAAGAAAACAGTCTGGGCATGGTAATGGTAAAGAAATGGCTTTTTCTTTAACTTACAGCCTTTCTTACTAATAGTTTCTCTTACTAGCAATCCATATTTCAAGTTCCCAAATACATTTTTTTTAATGCTCAGATTCCATTACCACCACTGGAAGTTGTTTCTAGAGGTAAACCAATAAGAAGCCAACACACACATACATAGATGAATCTTTCCGTTTGAGCTTTGGTTTGATACTTCGACAATGGACATTCTTCAGAACATTCATCAAAAATGGTAAGAGATTGTTAGCTTTGTCAACACTCAGGGTCACATCCAGCTTACCAGTTGATTGTAAAAGGATACACAGAGATGCACAGAAGACATGAGCTGAGGATGCTTGGAGCTTCCAGGACCTCTCAAGGAATACCAATCTTCCAGTGCCTCAGCTGTTCACCAACCAGAAAACTCCAGTGTGGTTAGACCAATGACTATGGAAAAACACCCAGTTTCCTTTTAGAAACTTAAATCTCACCTGGTGTTGATGTCTCTTATCGGTAATCCTTGCTACTCAGGAGGCTGAGGACCATAGTTCAAAGCCAGCAGGGGTAGGAAAGTCTGTGAGACTCTTATTTCCAATTAAGCACCACAAAAGCTGGAGGTGGAGCTGTGTCTCAACTGGTAGAGTGCTAGTCTTGCGGTCACAAAGGTCAAGGACAGTACCCAGGCCCTGTGTTCAAACCCCAGGATCTACATCAAAGAAAGAAAAGGAATAAAAGAAAACTAAATCTCTGAGAAAAACGTGCAGAAAGTGTACATTTTTGACCATTTTAGGTGATGTTATTGAAATGACTTGTACTCAAAACACAAGCAATAATCGTAAATCATAATTTTTAACAGCTCCCTAATCTTTCATATATTTAAGCTGTATTCTTATAAATGGCTGGGAAGTAGCCACCTAAGACTTTAAAAAAAATAGATTTTACTTTGTAACATTTCACATTACAGTATTCTGATAAAGTCAACAGATAAGTCACTGTAGCTAACTAAAGGGTTTTTTTAGATCCTTACACAGGAAGGATTTTGACAATGAGGCAGAAGAGAATAGTTATTTTTGTCTACTATGGGAAAGCTTATAACCCTTCTTGTCACTTGACCCTTATCTACTTTGCATTAGGCTGCTTCTCAATGATAAATGTGAAGTGAGAAAGACTGACAAAGTTCAAATAAAATACACTTGACAAAGGTTTACTCCAGTGCCCCAATTACCTTCATAAGTCATCATTTCCAATACTTATTTTGCCTCTCAAAGTCAACATTTTCTTTTGATGATGTAGCTGCAATCATTAATAGTTATATCTTTTACTATTAAGAATACTTTTTATGTCTAGCATTATTTATATTTAATTAAGTGCTCATAGCTTTACTTTCCAAAAAATGAAATATCTAAAATCCATAAAAAATGTATATATAGGGCTGGGAAGGTGGCTCAGTGGTACAGTGCTTGCCTTGCATGCCTGAAGCCCTGAGTTCGATTCCTCAGCACCACATAAGCAAAAAGAAAAAAAAAGCCAGAAGTGGCACTATGGCTCAAGTGGTAGAGCGCTAACCTTGAGCTGAAGAGCTGAGGGACAGTGCCCAGACCCAGAGTTCAGGCCCCACGACTGGACCCAAAAAAAAAAAAAGTATATATACAGTATAGGTAGACAAATGAAGGGGAGAGAGGGCAATCATAATATTCAATGAGTATCTTATGGGTTCAGAGGGAAGAAGGAGAATGGTGAAAGGGATGGCATTGATCAAGATACATTATATTCATAAATTTATGGTACAATATATATATATATATATATATATATTTTTGTCAGTCGTGGACCTGGACTCTTGGCCTGGGTGCTGTCCCTCAGCTGTTCAGTTCAAGAGTAGTACTCTACCACTTGAGCCACAGTGCCACTGTTGGCTTTTTCTGCTTATGTGGTGCTGAGGAATTGAATCCAGGGCCTCATGCATGCAAGGCAAGCACTCTACCACTGGGCCACCTTCTCAGCCCTAAAAATATAGTTTTTAAGAAAGAATACATTCATGTTTCTGTTATTGAGGCAAAAGTCCTTTGCATGTCAAGGGTATTTAAATCATCACCACTCAAATCACTATACCTTGTAAAATTTTATATACACCTGAAAAATAAGTCTGATAGTATTGTTTATAATACCAAAAACTCACAAATATTCTTCAGAGGAAAACTTGCTTATTTGACATGAAATACATTTCTATGATAATATTTTTTTCTGCAACTTGACCATACTTTTAAGGACAGCTACAGGAGATAGGCAAACTCACCACCAAAGAAAGGTACTTTGACCACTGCATATCTGAGTGGGATGTGATTGGGAGGTCTGCCACCAAGTATAAGGCAGGTACCTTGTCTTGCCCTTCATGGCAAGGACCACTTCCTCCTTATAAAGTATTTGTCCTAGAGTCGGATTATAGTCACATCCCTGGATGTGTCTCTGTTTCCTTTTCCCTGTGTTTTCCTCCTACGTCCACACTAATACCTTGCTATTGCTTAACAGTTATATAAAATTTTAACAGGATGTAAATTTAAAACAAATCCTATTGGGCTCTGATGAGAGGCCAGCAATATTCTAAAATGTTTTATGTCTATTAACTCAGTAAATCTTTATGATGATGTAAGATAGAGTCTATTGTTCCTGTTTCATTGTTGAGAATACTAATATATGAAGAGATTAGACAGGCCTAATAGCTAATGGTTTGAAAACATAAGGTTATGGTTTTATGGCTTATTATCTTAACCATAATACCAATACCCTCCTGAAAAACATGAACTATGTGGCTGGGAAGGTGGCTTAATCGTAGTAGTGCGTGCCTAGCATGCACGAAGCCCTGGGTTCAATTCTTCAGTATCACATAAACAGAAAAAGCCAGAAGTGGCACTGTGGCTCAAGTGGTAAAGTGTTAGCCTTGAGCAAAAGAAGCTCAAGGACAGTACCTGGGCTCTGAGTTCAAGCCCCAGGACTGGAAAAAAACAAAAACAAAAACACCTATGGAGTGGCTGCAGGTATCACTCATTGCTATACTACTTAATTAGCAAGTACAAGGCCCTGGATTCCATCTGCAGTAATGTCTGTGCTCACACGCATGCACGCACATGAGCGCACACACACACAGACACACACACACACACAGACACAGACACATATACACACAAGGAATTTCAAAGTTGGAATATAATCTAATAGTGAGAATAAAACAATTAAAAGACAAAGGGCTGTGCTTTGCATACTCTGGATAGTACTCTTCCACCAACCTAACACGGGAGGTGTATATCGTCACCATCTCCCTCACCTTTCAGCGCCCTCACGCCAGCCAGCACTTTTCTTACCAAGACTTTTCAGTCCCTGGTTTCATTCCCATATCACTTGACTCCAACTCCAGGACCTCTGACATTGCCACTCCCCGATTAGAATGGACTGGCTTCTAATTTTTCCCCATACCATAGTTTATAGACCTCCAGAACTATTGCTGCTGATTACAAGGCTTTCCTTGTAATTGCATGTCTATCTCTGTTATCCTGTAAGAGCTATATTAAATTGAATAAATGAATGACCTCCTCCACCCCCCAATCTAGGAAGTGGTATAGCTGAGGGATGAGTAGGCTTAATATGATGCTTCAATCAATCTGCAATTCCAGGTTGATCCTATCTGTACCTCAGTTCTGGACATCTTTAAAACAGGATGGATTTTTTTTTTATTTTTAATGGGTCATTGGGGTTTTATGTTTTACTTCGTTTTTAAAGTTGGGGCTTGGAAGTAGGCTAAACTATGTTAACTGATATATAAAAAACACCACGCACAGGACTAGACACACAGTAGGTGATCAAAAATTAATAATTCCCCCTTGTCCCCCATACATCGTCTTGTTAAAAAGCTTACTTGAAATGGCAACATTAAGACTCAAACCACTCTACAATCATACCCTTTTGTCACAGCTATAATCTGTTCATACTTATTTTTGATGACTTTTCGTGTCCTTAGCATTTGTTGTTTTAATTTAGTTTTTCTTACTTTGGAAACTGCAGTTGTAGCTGAGTACAATATAGGAGGATGTGAGGCAGGAAGGAGTCTTTACCCTGACTAAAAGCTGCTGGGGTTAAGAACCTTGGCTGTGGGCTGGGAAGGCGGCTCAGTGGTAGAGCGCTTGCCTTGCATGCATGAGGCCCTGGGTTCGATTCCTCAGCACCACATAAGCAAAAAAAGAAAAAAGCCAGAAGTAGCGCTATGGCTCAAGTGGTAGAGCGCTAGCCTTGAGCTGAAGAGCTGAGGGACAGCGCCCAGGCCCAGAGTTCAGGCCCCACAACTGGACCCCCCCAAAAAAAAGAAAAAAAAAGGAACCTTGGCTGTACCATTCCTTGACACCTGCACTCTACTGAGTATGTAATAAACATTTGTAAACTCAAGTGTTCTAGCCAGCCTAAACCTAGGAGGTTTTCTGGCATAGCCTTAAGAAATGTACAGTAATGGGGACAATTGGGAGGTAGGGATAGTGGGAGAAAAACGAATAAGTGGGTAACTTATGTAACTGTAACCCCTCTGTACAGCACATTTACAACAAAATTAAATATTTTTTAAATGCAGGTAGAGAATAAAACTAGGAAATAAGAAACTGGTCCATGCATGGAGCTATAAGAAAGAGTTTTCCAATTCTGTAGTGAAAAAAAAAACTCAGCAAAGGGGTGAAATCAGGACAGCAGGACCAAGAAAAGACTGCAAGAAATATAATCAACAAGATAAAAATAGCTGAGAAACTCTGAAAGTTGAAGTCGATCTGAGAGCAAAGCCTGGGGATATCATGAAAACCCAGTCCCCATAGCTCAAAACCCACAAATCTGCTCTAGGAAACCAATTAATTTTCCACTCTCTGAAACATCTTACCTTTTCACTTTCATTTTCTTTTTTTCTTCCCCTAACACTAAACATTATGTTTCCCAACTCACCATTCATTTCCTGTATGTGACAGGCCCAACTTGATGTACCTCCTCCAGAAAGCTTTCCCCAACTTTCCCACTTGATACCAATCCATCATTTCTCAGAATTACCATGGTGCATTGTCTGCACACAAAACCTAGCATAGTGTGTGTGTAACTGAACAAAAACATACACAATGTATGGTTTTCTTTCTTTGTCTCCCCCTCCCTCCCTTCTTTCCTCCCTTCCTCCATTTCCTTCTCCCATCTTCCTTCCTTCTTCCCTTCCTTTCTTTCTTTGGTTTGTTGTATTTTTTGCTTCTGGAGCTCAAATCCAGGGCCTCATTAACACTAGGCATACACCGTGCCACTGAATTAAATCCTCTGCCCTGTTTTCAATTTTGGCAATTCCATTGCACACAAGCTCAAAGCTAGATACAATAGGGCTGGGAAGGTGGCTCAGTGGTAGAGTGCTTGCCTTGCATGCCTGAGACTCTGGGTTCGATTCCTTAGCACCACATAAGCAAAAAGAAAAAAGCCGGAAGTGGCGCTGTGGCTCAAGTGGTAGAGCGCTAGCCTTGAGCTGAAGAGCTGAGGGACAGCGCCCAGACCCCACGACTGGGACCCCCCCCAAAAAAACCAAAAAACAAAAAACTAGATACAATAAAGGCATTACATACTTGTTAAGTTAAAAAAAAAAAGCCTCGATAAAAATTGTCACGTTGTATAGACATTTTTATTTTTGTCTCTTATTTGGATTTGGATTCACAGAAAAGAGATAGGAATTAAATATAAATGTTTTGAGGGGACTATTAAAATTGCTCAGTCTTTCTCAGCAAATTAAATTTGATTATACTGTTGGGTATAGACACAAAACAGTTTCAATTATAGATCTCCATTTGGAAGAATCTGTGTGAAGTATACTTTCTAAAACGTGTTTTTTTTTAAATTATCTTTAAATAGTTGTATAAAAGTTTCCAATTCCTAAACATATCAGCTTATGAGTACAGTGCACCTTGACTAATGTCACATCTGCCATCTTTCTCCTTCATCTCTCCCAACATCACCCATCTCCTCAAGTTACTTACTTGGTTCAGTTTTCACATACGTTCATTGACTACTCTGAATTTTTACCCACCCTTCCTCTTCCAACTGGTCTGCCTCCCCTTCCCTTGCCATTCACCCCATGAGATAAAACGTGATTATTCAGTTGTTTCATTTTGATAAACATCAGACACTTCTTCAGTGCATATTTTCAGCTACAATGGAAATTATATTTATGTACCCACTTCTTAAATTGTACTCTTTCAAAATTGCCTTTTATTGAACTTCTTCAATTATGTTATTTGCATGTTGCTCTAAAAATAGTATTCACAGTAATCCTTATTTAAAAGGTAAGTATGCTGTTTTTAAAAAAGAGGTTTTGTTTTCTTATTTCACTATACTTTATTTCTGTTCTCTAATCAGCTAGCAGCAGAAGACCTACTTAGAATGACAGATAACATTTTTCCACTTACCATGACAACACCCACATAATGTTTACTGATAGAACTAGCAGCAACTCAGGGCAACTAGGAGATGCCAGAGGAGTTTTGCCCTCCTCATTTCAGTTTGGAATTAAAAGGAATTGTGTAGGTGAAAGGAATTCATATATGTTCACATTTTATTAAAATTATTATTTAATGAAAATATGATTTTCTTTGTTGAATTACCACATTAGACCCATGTTATAAACAAGCATGTCTATTAGATCTCTAAAATTATAAATTTAATATATATGTACAGATGTATGTATATGTGTATATGTTCATTCAGACAGCTGTGCTCAAAAATCCCATTTCTGCCTTTACAGAAATAAAATTCAAATGTTGAAGAAACTTATAAACACACTTGGCCTTTCAGTATGTATCTAACAAGTCATTTATATCAAAACAACTTAAAAGAAATTTTCAT
The DNA here is from genome assembly GCF_000151885.1 of Dipodomys ordii. Classification (NCBI taxonomy): domain Eukaryota; kingdom Metazoa; phylum Chordata; class Mammalia; order Rodentia; family Heteromyidae; genus Dipodomys; species Dipodomys ordii. The sequence continues at coordinate 7,575,236 of NW_012267265.1, read as the reverse complement.
GCTCATGTTTTCCACCAGAGAGAATTAATCAGGTATAGATTTTACCACTTAAGCTTTGAGGTTTAAGGGATAGGAATGTAAGTCAGTGGATGATTTAAAAAAAATTTTTTTAAAGTTTTGTTGTTCTTTTGACCTAGAGATTGAACCCAGGGCTTTATGTTCTACCACTGAACTCTATTCACAGCCTCTAAAAAAGCAAATAAAAAACTTTTGAATTTTCTTATAACAGAACAAAAATAGATGATAAAACATTTGAAAAGCAAGACAATTGTTGCTAATAATCTCATTCAACCACTTTTATTTTTGTTGAATTCATCCCTTGTTTTGGAAGCCTTCACACACACAGCCTCTTAAGGGTTAAAGTAACTAGTAACTTAGCCAAATCTACGTAGGTTATTTAGTTAAATAAGCACTTTTGCAAGCCTACATATATGCACACATATACAGAATTTTACAAGTTACAGTGGGAAAACACATATAAGACAGTATCCACCCTCTGCCTATGACGAATCCAGCAAGATAGGCATCACTTCTTTTGCTTGTGATCACCCTGGGTTTGTTGTTGTTGTTCTGTTGGCTCTGCATCTGACCATCAGTCTCTCTTACACTCATCACTGTTATCTATTCACTTACAACCCTGAAAAGCATACCTATAATTAGTATGTTTCTGTAATGATGAGAAATCTAAACTAGCCATATCATTCCTCCTAAGTATGGTAATTCCCTGCACATCAGGGGTAAAATTAGTACAAGTATGTACTTGGGATGTATTTTTGGATACATCAAGTACCTTTTAGACAAACTGGAATGTTCTATTTAATAAAAAAAATTTAATCTAGATTTGGTGGCTCATGCCTGTAATCCTAACTACTTAAGAGGCTGAGATCTGAGAATTGCAGTTCAAAGCTAGCCCAGGCAGAGAGGTCCATGAGACTCTTGTGTCTGATTAATTCAAGTGGAAGTTGAGCTGTGACTTATAGACAGTATGCTACCCTTGAGCAAAAAAGCTCAGGGACAGAGCCCAGGCCCTGAGTTCAAGCCCCATGATGATAGACAAAAGAAATAAATATTAATACAAGGAGTTTGGTATACGGCTCAGTTGTACAGCTTTTGCCTCGTATACTCAAGGCTTTAGGTCAAATCCTCAGTGCTGCAAAAAATAAAAAGTAAAAATATAAACATATTTCCTTATTGGTTAAACATTTGTGCAAATTCTTCTTCATCTAGTAGCAGGGCATGGTGGCACATACCTTTAGTCCCAGAGATACGGAATTACTGCCTGAGCCTAGGATTTGGAGATCAGCCTTGGTAATATTGAAAACACTGTACATATCACCCAATGTGGAAGAAATAACTGTATTGCAAAGCTCATAGCACTCATAAATGTTATAGACCAGGATAGACAATTTGCTCCGTGAAAGTTAGAATGTGTTTGTGATTCTAACTAAGCATCACTATCTCACAGTACTGTGAAGTTTGGGAAATTATGTAACCACTTAATCACAATAAAAAATTTGAAAAAAAAACACTGTCTCAATCAATCAATGTCCTTCATCAGATGAATATATCATTAGCAATTCCAGTAGAATATTCATATTTCATGTCACATCTCTATTTGAAAAGTCACAATAATCACTAATTCAACCAATTCAATCCAATTTTGCTAAAGATGTATAAACAAACTTGAACTATACACTGATTAAAATTTTAAATTCTAAAAAAAAATTTGAATGTTAATATTTTATTAGATTCAATGAACAGTATGCCACATTTGTCACTTGAAAAATTCATAAGTGAAAACTTGAGATGCTTGATATTCTCACTATAGATATTCTATAATTATATATATTATTCAGAATTACATTTCTGTACTTCCTTGGTGTGTTTTTCCATTACAGGATACCTCCAGTTGTTCTATTAATTTTTTTTTCAAATTGTTGGGCTTAGTAACCTTTTCTTCTTTTCCACAATTTGTACTTTTTTTTTCATCTTAGCTTACTACCATGGTAAGATATTAAAATACAAACAAGAAAATTCAGTGTTACTGGTGCAGAGTACAATTTTTTTGAATGCATGAATGCATCAACATATAAACTTAAATAATAAAATAACTCATACGAGGAAATACCATAAATTTTCCCTTTGAAAAAATCTGAAGAATTGCCAGGCGCCGGTTGCTTATGCCTGTCATCCTAGCTACTCAGGAATCTGAGATATGAGGATCATGGTTCAAAGCCACCCCTGCCAGGAAAGTCTATGAAACTCTTATTTCCAATAAACTATCAGAAAACCTGAAGTGGTGCTGTGGCTCAAGTGATAGAGTGCTTGCCTTGAGCTGAAGAGCTGAGCGACCACTGCCCAGGCCCAGAGTTCAAGCCTCACAACTGACCAAAAAAAAAAAAAAAAAAACCCCAAAAAACAAAAACGAAATCTGAAGAATTACAAAATCTACTCCATAATCAGCATGAAAATGGCAGAAAAATAATATGAGTATGCTAGTATGGAAGTAATTGATAAAGTAGCATCACTAATTCAATATGCTAATGGAAAATTATGCTTCCACTTGCCATCTTTGTAAAGAATTTACTCTTTGTAATAACCACCATGGAGGCCCCTTCCCTGGCAACCAATAGACTTATTAAATGTTCCTAGTCTGGGCCTCCTCCTAGCAGCCTCTGCCCTCTCTGGCCCTCGGTTACCCCTTCCAATCACCCATTTTAACAAGGCCTGAGAGAATGCCACCCAATTGCCCTCCAAGTCCCAAAGTACAGGCAAGGGGACCGGATCCCACTTCTCTAGGTGGTGGTGCCCGGTCCATAGATAGTAATTATCTCGAACTCATCACTTGCATTAGTCCAGAGATGAAAGGGAAGGAGGACTCGTTGCCCAAGACTGCAAGCTCTTGGTGGCCCTGGATCTCAGGTAGCAGCAGCACCATCTGCTCTGTGGTGGGGTTCTCCAGAGGGCAAGCACCCCCCCCCCAGCCTTTTGTTGGGCAGGCTCCGGGTTGTCTTCAAGTTGCACCTCTTCAAAACTTTGCTGCTCCTCCATAACGTCCATGTTCATGGGGCCTGACAGATGTGCGGTGTCCTCAGCAGCAGGGGTCCGGCTCGCTGCCGGTATCCTGTTCTGGAATGCTGTGCAAGGTGCAGCAGCAACTCCTGCAGCTCCTTCTTCTTATTCCTTATCTCCTGGGATAGCTGGCTGACACACTTGTCTTTCTCCTGATACAGCTCATCCAGGTCTGCCCTCTGTTCTTTATAGAAAAATAGGGATTCTTCAATGATGCTGATGTGTTCCCATAGCAGGATACATTGATGCTGGAGGTCATCCACTTGATTCTGGTAGTCTACCTTGTCCAGCAGATCATGGGTGAAGCAGGTTTTCAACTTCTTTTGGGGCACCTGTGTCTCCTGCTTCCTCTCCCAAGACATGCTGTGGTTCTAGCTCTTGAGGAAGAGGGCCTGGCACTCCAGCTTTACCTATCACAGGATGCCCAGGTTGGCCAGATGCCCACAGTGGGCCTGCTACTTCTGCAGCAGCTCCTGCAGCTGCTGACTGAGATTCACCTTCTTTGATCCATCAAGTGATAGTGCTTCCAGATAAAAGTCCTGTATGGTTTGTGGGTTGTCTACTTCCTCTGGGAAGTCATGTCTGGCGGAGTCACCTCCTCATCCTTTTCTTCTCTAGTGCTCACTCCTTCACCTAGGAAAATCCAGAAAGCCCACCTAGGTCTGCACCTGCTCCTTCTCATGTTTTGTTGTTTCCAGGTACCTTAGTGAGGCACTGTCTGAGCAGATGCTACTACCAAGCCTCCTCTGAGGTCAGCTGCTCATTGGAAATGGTCAGGTACTGTTTACAGGTGCCTCTGAGCTCCCACAGCTTGACCAGTACTGGTCAGGCAGCTCCTACAGATTCTGGGCTGCTTGGCTCTTTAACTCAGCTACTTCTTTCCATTCTTCCAACTTCTCTAGCTGGTCTGCTTCTCCTGAAGATGTTTCTCCACCTGCTGCTCTGAATGCAGGATGCTAGAGAGCTCCTCCTCACTGTTCAGCCTCCAGAAGGCTGAGGGACCTGCAGAATCCAAGGAAAAGAAGCAAACTAAAAAGGGAGGTAACCCTATGACAAACACCACTGGGGACTGTAATTCAATGGAGGATGCAGCCAAAGATCATGCTGATCCTGAGCCCCACCCCCACCTCTTTGAGCACAGTCAGCGCTGCCAGGGTCCAGTGTCCCAGGCCCCAATAACACTGAGGATGTGGAAAGGTGCTTGCCCTGGACTCCAGCAGAATACAAAACCAGAAGCTCTGCAGTGACACTGAACAACGAAGCAGGAAAAGAAAGATCTGCAGGGTCAGTAGGGGAAAGAGAATGAGAAGATGACCTATGTGCAGGAAGCTCTGAAAACAGAGCTGGAGCTCTACAACCTATCAGAAAAATTCAATTTACAATCTGCCCTGGCCCACATGCAGCAGGGGGCCAATGAAAGAGAACTGGAGCAGGACGATCTTGCCAGCTGCCTGCAGGCTGCACAGCAGCATGCCACAGAGCGGCGATGACATTGTCTGCAGTCTCTATATGCAGAATGATACCGACAAGAACAACCTAGAGCTCATTAAAGCCCTGAATGACATGAAGCTTCCGCTACAAGAAAAGACTAAAAGCTATGATGACCTGGAGGAAGAGACCATCAAGTTTCAGAAGAGGCTGGAAGTGCTCCCTTTTGAGTTTTCTTCTTTTTCTTCGATTCTGCAGGTTCCTCAGGGTACTTCCTCTGCTGGTATTCTTGCAGTAGTTTCTTTTATGCAACTAATTTTTTGGGGGGAGGGGGTCGGTTCTGGGGCCTGAACTCTGGGCCTGGGTGCTGTCCCTCAGCTCTTCAGCTCAAGGCTAGCGCTCTACCACTTAAGCTACAATGCCATTTCTGGCTTTTTCTGCTTATGTGGTGCTGAGGAATTGAACCCAGGGTCTCATTCATGCAAGGCAAGCACTCTACCACTGAGCCACCTTCCCAGCCCAAGTTTTTGGTCTGGTTTGTTCACACATCCCAGAGCTGGGAAGGTGGGGTAGGGGTATGTTCCCAGACTCTCTAAAATCACCTCTATTCTCACAGTTACCACCAACTGCATCTACTTCCTACTTTATGTCCAAAATCACCTCTATGTTCTAATTTACTACCCAACACCTCCACTTCCCTAAACTGCTGGTAGTGGTGTAAGCCAATGGAGAGAATACCAATGTTACTAGGCAGCAGGGCCTCAAGAAACTTAGCTATTGGGTGGGGGGCTTGGGGAGATGTGTAGTTGTGGAGGTGGGAAGGGATGGTAGGGGGAAAACAAAGGCAACAATGCTCAATAAGAAATGTACTCATTATTCATATAACTGTAACCCCTCGGTACAGTATTTTCACAATAAAAAAGTACAAAAATTAAAAAAATTTAAAAAGAGACTTAGCTATCTACCCACATCCAATGTCTTCAGGTCTTCACTCCATACAGAATTCTCTCTCTAGTTCTGATCATATTTGCTGACACTTGCATTCTAATCATGTAGCCACTGAGGTTCATAATGGCCTTGATATAATCTGTTCTTCCAGTCACTCTGGGACTGGAAAGTGCAGGCACATCACTGGTCCAGGGCTCCTCTCCATAAGTACCGGTCATGCTGCTCATCTAGGCCATTCATAGCACAGAACATGTTCCATACACTTTGGCTGGTGATCTCAGAGGGTTTAGAAACACAATAGTGGGGGGAAATGAGAATGTCTGAGAATTCTATGTTTCACATACTCTAAGAGTATGTGAAATCTGTACCAGCACAGAAAGAAGAATGATAACTGGCAGATGACTGAAAGCAAATCTGTAGGCCACAAAGTCAACTAAGCAGCCACATCCAAATGGTCTCCAGTGATGCACAATCCCAGTTCTAAGGCAGCCTTCTACCACACCAGAGCCCTTGAACATCTACCTCAGCAATGGAGTGATTGGCTGTCCTCCCGGAATTGGCTGAAGTGAATGATGAGTTCATGTTGTGTGACCACTTTTCCTTCCAATGAAAACTTTGTGCAGTTTGTGGTGGTACACACCTGAAGTTCTCTCTGCTCAAGTCCCTCCTTTGATTAAGGCATTGTCTGCAGATGGCCACTGCGAAATGCATGTTACTGGGACTTGGGGCAGCAGTGACTCCTCAGTCCCTTGACTAACATGGCTAAAACTGAGTGTTAAAAGAGTAAAGTGCACATTTACGCTGATTTATTTAGAGGAAGTCATTTATTATACCCACTCTTTAGAACACCAACAGAATATGTCACCAGACTCGATATGTGTTTTGAGAAAAGAATGGAAAAGAGGTTTGATGATTTCTGTGGTTTTTAATCCTTGGACAAAGAAAACAATGAAGATTGGTCATTCCACATAAAGCATGTTTTCTAAGGTAAAAGCACAATACTATGTAAAAATGACAATTTCAGGTAAGCCGATTAACCTCTAATGAATAGTGGTTAATTTTGTAGGCTATTTGAATTTAGAGCTGAAGAGAAATTTAAGTTCTTAATGATTCTATTGTTCTACTTGATTTGTTGGGCAAGTTAGTGTGTGTGTGCGTGTGTGTGTATGTGTATTTAATTAGGATCAAGCAAAAGCAGAAAATATTTTTTTCTAAAAAGTATTTTCATTTAGTATCTATGTGCTATATTTATATTTTTGAATCCTAATATCAGGATTATCTTTTATGAACAATCCATCACTTTTTCAACTCATGTTCAATTTAGAATTCATTAATCAACAAAGACTAATTAAGCCAGCTGCTGTGCATGACTCTGCAAGACATAAAATGATTAATTAGTCACATTGTCCTTATTAAAGAGTTATGCTGTTGTGAAAAGGCAAATACAGTCCCATCTACCACAAGGCAGACTGCTAAGCACTGGAACAGAGATAGAAAGTAGATAGTTGGAGATATTAACTCTAGCCAATGTATTGAGAAGTGTACCATAGATGATGTGGCAGATGAGATGAAGACTGGAGAAGAGCTGAAATTTCAGTAGATACTGATGATGGATCACAAGAGTGACTGAATTGGACCTATACCTCTCATTGGATACCCCTTTAACCTGTTTAGGTATTTTTTCCATAGTACTCATCTTCTAACATATCTTACATTTGTCATATTTATTGTCATATTTATTTAGCTACTTCTGCTAAAATGTAAGTGTTCTGGGAGTGTTTTGTATACTAATATATGTACTTGAGGCCAAGAAATCCCTGTCATTGGAGGGTTTTGGTAGAACCATGTAGAATGAATTAATGAGAAGAAAAACTTAAGTTAACCTTGTAGATGGGAGGGTCAAGATATTATTTTCCATAATTTTGGCTTTACCGCATTGAACAACACAAGCATATTGTTCTTTTGGAAGGCTCAGTAAACCTATCTATTCATTTGACACTTTTACAGAATAAAAGATATTTCATGAGCTTCTACATCCAGGAAGACAAAATAGAGATGTTTTTTATATTTTCCAATTTTGTGGTTTCTTCCTGGACTTACACAAAACAAATGTAAGACTCCAAAAGACTGAGTAAAGATAGACTGGGTAGAGACCTGGAGCCCCAGCTAACATGGTAATGAGTCCTCTGAGTTTTCTTTTTCCCTCATATTTCCTATACTTGAAGCTGACAAAGCAAAAAAGTGAACTTAGGTGCCATTGGATAAGGCAAGAGAGACTCAGTGAACACTAACTCTCTCCAACTTAAAGTCTTCATAAAGTACCCAAAGCATTAACTGTAACTCTTGGGATGCACTTCAGAGGCAAAATAATAATAATAATAATAATAATAATAATAATAGCATTAATTGCTGTACTTTTCTCAAACATCACAAAAATAAAATTGGTCTCAATGAAAGATTCTCATGTTTCAGCCTTCTAAGTAGTGGCAGTTACAGGTATGTGCTACTATGCCAAGCAGAATCAATTGTTTAATAGGGAAAATTAAGGAAGATACAATAATCAACATAAGAAAATTTCAGTAGATGAGCTCAAACTCAGAATGTCTAGGAAAGAGAGAAGAATCAGCCAAATGAAAGGAAGATAGAATGTTAGAAATTACTTCAACCCAACAAACAAGGAAAGATGGAAAGAACTTCAAGGACAAGTGGGACCACAAACACTTGTAAAATGTTTTAAGTCATTCATTAAGGAGGATTTGAAGCAACAGCACTAAAGCTTCCCAGATAATTGAAGAAGCTGAACAGAACTCAAGCAGAATCAATCCAAAGAAATACACACTAAGAAATTGTACTTCTGAAAACTAATGGCAAATTTTTTTAATGTAAAAAATAAAACAGTACACACACACACACACACACACACACAAACACAAAACCTAAAACCTTAATCACCTGTAGAGGGAAAACAGTTTAAATGACTACAGATTTCTCAGAGGACGGAGAAAGTAACATAAAATCTTCCAACTGCTAAAATGAAACAAAGTACACTTCAGGAATTAATGAAAAATTTTGAGAGCCAAAACTTTCAAGGATATAACTCAGAAATAGAGCATTTGCTTAGCATGCATAAAGCTCTCGGTTTGATCCTCAGAATTACAAATAGAAATATAGAAAATTATATACATGGGAAGTTGGCTCAGTGGTAGAGAACTTGCCTCGCATGCATGAGGCCCTGGGTTTGATTCCTTAGCACCACATAAGCAGAAAAAAAACCGGAAGTGGGCCCTCATGCATGCAAGGCAAGCACTCTACCACTGATCCCCTTCCCAGCCTCTACAAGATTTTTTTTTAATTTAATTTTATTTTATTTGTGAACATACTGTACAGAGGAGTTACAATTACATGGGCAGGATAATGCGTACATTTCTTACCAAGCATTGCAGCCTCCTCCTTTGTTTACCCTTCACATCCCTTCCCAGCCTCCCCCCTCCCCCCCAATCCCAATCCTTCTCCTTCCCCCCCCTTCCCCCCCCTCCCCGCACCGACGTTGTAAAGCTCGTTTTGGACATGACAACTTGTACTTCTCATTGTTGCAACAGGTCCACCTGTATCTTTAAACAAGATTTTTTTAAATATATCTTGAGTTCATTTTTAAATGTATCTTAATTTCATTTTTTGGATTAGCAGCTGAATAGTGTTGTTTTTAATATCCCCAGTATGGTATATCTACTGTGAGATTATCTAATCAAGTCTTAGTGTATAATTTTTTTCCATCTGTTGTCGGGCTTGAACTCAGGGCCTGGGCGCTATCCTTGAGCCTCTTTGTGCTCAAAGCTAGTGCTCTACCACTTGAGCCATAGTACCACTTCTGGTTTTTGAGTGGTTCATTGGAGATAAGAGTGTTTTCAGCCTGGGCTGGCTTTGAAGTATGATCCTCAGATCCAGCTTCTTGAGTAGCATGAGCCATGGTGCCCGGCTGAATTATTATTATTATTATTATTAAAATTTTATTGTAAAGGTGATCCACAGAGGAGTTACAGTTAAGTACATCAAGTAATGCGTACAGACATTTTAAGGAGAAAAAAATCCGTAAAAGAAAAGAATAATGGGAGCTTGGATGTAGCTCCGTGGTAAAGAACTTGCCTAACATGTATAGCTCTATTTCCCAGCAAAGAAAAACAAGAAGGAAGGAGGGAAGGAATGAAGGAGGGAGGAAGGGAGGGAGGAAAAAAGGAAAGAAAGGAAAGTGATGGTGGCAAAATAGATCATGTTCATTTGATGGTATGAGTGAAGTATTCGACAAAGGCTTAAGAGAAGAATCACTTAACTCCATGCTTAGTGCTGATATCTTCAGCACTTCAAATATTCTGCAAAATGATCCTCAAAACCGTTATATATCCTGATATATTTTGTGTCACAAAATCAATGCCTACTACATTTTTGCTGGGAAAAATAATGAAGGAATGAGTACAGCTTCTCTGCTGGAGGAGAGTCCTTTAAGATCATGAAACAGAAGTTCAAAGTTAGACTCAGCCCCTTCAGAGCCCCCTGCCATGGCTGCTGCCCCCACTCAGCTATCAACAGGAGCTCCCATTCAGACCAGTGGCCCTCCATGGTCAGCCACTTCTGTGTAGAAGACAGGAAACCTCCATTGCAGTGGCATCTCACGCTTCCAAAAGCAGGGCTCCAAACTGGTAATTAGAGCTTGGAAACAGCTAGAACTTCTGCAAATGACAGAGCTGCTTGTCAGAGATGCATTATTAAACACTAGAAATTAAACCACAATTAAATTAATGGGCAAGTCTATACAGAATAAAAAGTCTGGGAAAATAGTTCAACAGTAAAGCACTTGCATAACATTCACAAGGCCTTGGATTCAAGCCCCAACACCACAAAAAAAAGAGAGAAAAAAGGAAAGAAAGAAAGAAAGGAAGGAAGGAAGGAAGGAAGGAAGGAAGGAAGGAAGGAAGGAAGGAAGGAAGGAAGAAAGGAAGGAAGGAAGGAAGGTGGAGGGAGAGGGAGGGAGAAAGAAAGAAAGGAAGGAAGGAAGGAAGAGAGAGGGAGAGGGAGGGGGGAGAGAAGGGGAAGGAGGAAGGAAGGAAGGAAAGAAAGAGAGAGAGGGAAGGAGGAAGGGAAAGAGGGAGGGAGGGAGGGAGGGAAGAAGGGAGGGAAAATGAAAGCTTTAACCCACCATCATCTTTTTTAGGCTCAAGAATACAAATTCATGAGTGAAACTTGTTCTGAAAGTCAATAGTAGGCTTGAACATTGTGTTCAGAACAATCAAATTCTCTGCACTATGAGGGATGGCCAGCAGTGATTTGGATCCGTGAGTATGGAGGAAACATCTTGAAAGTTATGTGTCCCTTCATCCATTTTCATGAATCAAACTGCTAGAGTTTGTTTCTTGTGCCAAATCCTCAGTGGGGCTCCTGAGCTTCTGGGTTTACAGGGCAAGGAAAAGGCTCTTAGCAGTTCCCACAGCCACCTCACAATGCCTGCCTAGCAGAAGCAATAGGTAGACTGCTACCTACTATTTTTTAGCTCTTTGGCTTAGAGATAGGAGTGACAATGAGATTTCCTGAAGTTTGAAGCAAAGGCCACAAGTTACTATGCTATTTATGTCCTCCCAATCCTCCAAAAATAATTTAATTGACTGTTCATCCACTTTCCTCTTAGCCAACAGTAGATACCAATTAGAGGTAAAGGAAGATTTGGAAATGTTAAACATATCCTTCAATTTTTATTCTAATTCTTGGGTATGTGTTCCAGAGCAAACACAGAGAGCTTCTGCCAAGGTTGCTGTGGCTAATAAGAACGCCTCCTTCTTCTTCTCTGAGCAAAGTACAACTCCATACGTGGTTGGTATCCCAGATAGCAAAGAGATTCCATAATGGAGAAACTTTTTAAATGTTGAAAGTTAGGAAAAATGTTAAATGAATAATACTGTTTTTTAAGTCTTCATTAAATATCTATGTCTGTGTTAGCATATGTTCATTTCATATTTGTATTTAATGACAAACACACTCAGTAAATCAAATTGTAGCCATGTAAAACTTATTTCATGATTAAGTATTTTAACAGATCTTTGCTTGTTTACTTTTAGAACAAGAAAAGATGTACACTGATTATGTTATGATGAGTATTATAAAATTAGGGATATAGTCATTCTTTTGGTAATCAATGTTTTGCTAAATGCTTACTGTGTAGAAAGCACTGAATAGAAATTAATGTTTTATTCATGATTATAGATGCAGAAAAAGCATTTGACAAGATCTAACACCCCTTTATGATGAAAGCTCTGGAGAAGCTAGGAATCCATGGAACTTTGCTCAATACAATAAAGGCCGTGTATGAAAAACCTATAGCAGCATTATACTTAATGGCAAAAAGCTAAAGCTGTTTCCTCTAAACTCAGAAACAAGACAAGGATTTCCACTCTCTTCACTCCTCTTCAATTTGGTATCAGAATGCCTACCTAGAGCAATAAGACAAGATACAAACATAAAGGGGATCCAAATAGGGAAAGATGAAGTAAAACTCTCCCTCTTTGCAGATGACATGATCTTGTATTTAAAGAATCCCACAGACTCCACTCCCAAGTTACTCGAGCTGATTTGAAATTTTGGCAAAGTATCAGGGTATAAAATTAACACTCAAAAATCAATGGCTTTCCTGTATGCCAATAATGAAAAGAGCACAGCTGAAATCAGTAAAGCAACTCCTTTTTTAATAGCCCCACAAAAAAAATACCTAGAAGTTAACTAAGTAAGTGAAAGACCTCTATAATGAAAACTTCTAAAACCTAGAAAAGGAAATTAAAGAAGAACTAAGAAAGTGGAAAAATCTTCCATGCTCCTGGATAGGGAGGATTAACATCATGAAAATGGCAATACTGCCAGGGCTATCTACAAATTCAATGCAATACCCATCAATATCCCAACCTCATTCTTCAATGAAATAGAAGAAACAATCTTAAAATTCATAAAAGACTCTGAATCATAAAAATAAAAATAATCCTTAGCGGAAAGAAAAGTGCTAGAGGAATATCAATACCAAATTTCAAACTCTGCTACAAAGCCATAGCAATCAAAACAGCTGGGTACTGGAGAACAGACCTGAAGGCCAATGGAATAGAAATGAAGACCCAGAAATGAACCCACAGACCTATAGCCACCTTATCTTCAAAAAGGGAACTAAGAAAATAGAATGGAAGAAAGACAGCCTCTTCAATAAATGCAGCTGGCAAAATTGGTTAATCACCTGTAGAAAACTAAAGGTAGATCCTTATATGTCACCCTGCACCAGAATCAACTCCAAATGGATCAAAGACCTCAGAGTCAAAGCAGAAACCCTGAAAACATTACAGGCAGGAATAGGAGAAACTCTAGGACTCCTTGGTACAGGCCAAAATCTTTTCTTAATAAAGACCCAGAAACACAACAGATCAAAGAAAGGCTGGACAAATGGGACTGCATCAAACTGCAGAGCTTCTGCATGGCAAAGGATATAGCTAGTAAGATTGATAGAAAGCCCACAGATTAGCAGAATATCTTCACTAGCCATACAACTGACAAGGGCCTCATATCTAAAATATACTTGGAACTCAAAAAATTAAATCCCCCAACAACAAATCCTCAAAGAAACAACTGCCCAATAAATAAGTGGGCTAAAGACTTAAAGAGAAACTTCTCTGAAGAGGAAATAAGAATGGCCAATAGACACATGAAGAAATACTCTAGCCATAAAAGAAATGTAAATCAAAACAACATTGAGATTCCACCTCACTCCAGTTAGAATGGCTATAATCAAGAAATCTAATAACAACAGATACTGGAGGGAATGTGGCCAAAAGGGAATCCTACTGTATTGTTGGTGGGAGTGTAAACTTGTTCAACCACTCTGGAAAGCAGTATGGAGGTTCCTCAAAGGACTCCACATAGAGCTCCCCTATTACCCATTAATCCCACTTTTGGGCATTTACCTGATCACAAACAAGGCCATACTAAAGCTACCAGCACAACTATGTTTATTGCAGCATTATTCACCATAGCTAAGATATGGAACCAACCCAGATGACCCTCAGTAGATGAGTGGATCAAGAAAATGTGGTGTGTGTGTGTGTGTGTGTGTGTGTGTAAATGAATTTTGTGCTTCCATCAGATAGAATGACACCACCTCATTTGTTAGGAAATGGAAAGACTTGGAAAAAAAATCATAATAAGAGAAGTAAGCCAGTCCCATAGAAATTTAGGTCCCATGGTTTCCCTTATTTGCAATAATTAGTATACATATGGGATAATCTTATCAAATGAGCTGAAAAACTCAAAAGCTATGTACAATGTCCATAGAAGATGATGCTAAGTAAACCGGCGCCAGAAGCTCACGCCTATAATTCTAGTTATTCAGGAGGTTGACATCTGAGGATCGTGGTTCAAAGCCAGCCTGGGCAGGAAAGTCCCTGAAACTCTTATCTCCAATAAACCACTAGAAAACTGGAAGTGGCGCTGTAGCTCAAGTGGTAGAGTGTTCGCCTTGAGCTGAAGAGCTGAGGGACAGTACTCAGGCCCAGAGTTCAAGCCCCACGACCGAGAAAAAAAAAGATGATGCTAAGTGAACCCCAACATATGGACACAAGGACACAAGAAGTCTTTCTTGTTATTGTTTTAAATTTACTATGTGATTTTTTTTTTGTTTCCTTGGTATGTTTTTCCCCCTATGGTATATCCCCTGTTGTCTCTGTGTTGATTTTGGTACCCTGCCTCTTGTATATACATTTGTCACCCACAGGATAGTATATTGGAAACCAACTTTACAACTTCAGGTGGGGGTGGAGGGGTGGGAAAGAGTGGGGGAGGGAAAGGATAGGGGAACAACAACCAGGGAAGGGGTAACAATGATCGACAAGTAATGTTCTCATTGCCTTACTCATGTGACTGTAACCCCTCTGAACAGCATCTCTACAATAAAGTAAAAAAAAGAAACTTTAAAAAATATCTCCTTGATTTCAAACCCATGTAAATAAAGATGAGATGTTGAAATTAAGAAAAAGAAATTCAGGTTTTGGAAATTTCCTATTTTTTTATGGATGATCGATTGGCTGAACTAGATTTTGTCTTGTGCAAATATTGAACTGGTCTTATCAGATTGTGTTTTCCTTTGCTATTTTCCTTCCATACATTACCAATAATGGCTATGTTATGTCTTTTGCTTTAAGTAAATATTTCTGAATGCTATTGATATAGAGAATTTTAAGTTAGTACCTATATATGTCCTTATTTGTTAAAATAGAAGGATGAGCTTGAAGACAACTTTTTAGCCATAGCCTTCTAGGATTTTACGATGCTACTTTTTCAAATTGCTGACTCTAAGGGAATATATATATATATATATATATATATATATATATATGTATATATATATATAGGGTCTGGTCGTGGGGCCTGAACTCTGGGCCTGGGCGCTGTCCCTCAGCTCTTCAGCTCAAGGCTAGCACTCTACCACTTTGAGCCACAGCGCCACTTCCGGCTTTTCTCTTTTTGCATATGTGGTGCTGAGGAATCAAACCCAGGGCCTCATGCATGCAAGGCAAGCGCTCTACCACTGAGCCACCTTCCCAGCCCTCTAAGGGAAAATATTTTTTACAAGTTAAGTTTTAGGGCATCTGACAATATTAAGGAGATGGCATTTATGTCCTCTCCCTGCATTGGTCTAACATTTGCTTCTGGTTTTAGCATGAATTTTCTCCCACAAAGTTCTTGATACTGGTCCCAAAAGGAAGCAATAGGAGGACAAATCAGAGTTTTGCTACCTAATAGCTGTATCATTTTAGGTAAGTTATTTATCTTGTAAACCTGACATTCCTCACGTATGGAATACTATATGGATTATCACATTACACTTACCATATAGTTATTGTAAAGAGTAAATATAGTGAATTCAATAAAGCTCTTGGCACTTGTATATGTACCAGTTAAAGGTGAACAAATATTACTAACTTTTGACTTTGCCACACAAAGATATTAAAGAAAAAAACACAATCTCCATCCACTTTCAGTGTAATTTCATAAAAAGAAATGACATGATATCATCAAAAAGGTCATGATCTCTGAATTTTTCCTTCCTTCCCCTTAGGAACTTATACGGCAAGGTCTTATGTTGATGAAAAATTTCACAATAAATAGATGAGTATTTCATCTTGGATGGTGATCTGTAGACTTGTTGTATTGACCTCTGCAATGTTTGTTTTCTATCAAAATTTACCTACCTCACTCTCATTTTCTAAAAGACCAGTTCCTTTTCTAACAGTTCCTTTTCTAGAGCTCCCAATGAATACTTACAGCATTCATCTTTTCAAAACTAGGTTTCTACTCATTCTAATAAGTGGTAGTGATGAGAATAATAAGCAAAGATAATATAAGTGATGAGAATCTGAGGAAAATTGGTAACTCTGAGGGAGAACAAATTGAGTACAAGTGCCCCTTTAGAACACTGAATGTCCACTTGCTTTATCTGTGTGTACAGGTGACTGGGCATCCTTACTTGCTTAAGGAAGGAAATTTAGGAGATACATATAGATATGTAGACTTTGATGTAGATGATTTTAAAACCTTCCACAGATATACTGTGACTCTGAATAGTTTCCTCAGCAGCACCCACAGCCTACACTCAACATAGAGCATCACTGTAAATGAAATCAGGGTCAGAAGCCTTTCTAACTTATATTTAAATTGATGCTACTTGGTCTGTTTGTACCTACTATATCAAGTAAAGGGTTATCTCTACCTTTACAGATCTTTGATCCTCATGGCAAAGGAAAATTTTAGGGAGGTTTCTTTAAGAATTTGCATGGAAGAGTTAGTCATGCCCTAAAGGTTAGCTTGCAGATCGCTGGGCTTCTTGTGAGACAATATACCAATACAATAAAAATGAATTTGATTTCAGATATTTCAAAGGTAGGGAAACAAGAATGTATGGTAGACTACAGAACAACAGTCACAAATACAGGTCTGGAGTCAGAAGATCTTGAATTAAATCTGAAGTTTGACGCTATAGGAAATAGGCAATCTGTTTAAGCTTCAGTTTACTGAAAGCAGAGTTAACAATAGTGCAAACATCACAGGCTCATTAAAGAACTAAACAAGTTAACTCTTGTAAAACATCTTAGTTATATTGCCTGTCCATGACAAGCACTAAATAATACTAACTCTATTATTTTTATGTGCACTTAACAGGATGTAACTACCCTATCTTGAGCTTCATTAATTAAGAATACATGCTATTTTAGTTACAACATACTCTGATCATAAAATATGCAAACTCAGGTCAAGATCTGCACAAATGCAGGGCATATCTTGGAGTTCTGCTTTCAGTAGGCTTCTCAGAAACATCCTAGCCTTTGCTGGGCTTTATTTTACTTCCTCAAATCACTTCTCAGTTCTCTTTTGTTGCTAATGTCAGTCCTGTCTCAGTAAGGTGTTTTTGGTTTTGGGTTTTTTTTTTTTTCCCTGAGACAAGGTTTGTTTGGTCTTGGTTTGTTGGTTGGTTTTGATTTGTTGGTTATTTTGAGGGATGGGGGTGGGGAGAGGGCATTCTGATCCATAGCACATTCTCTAGCCCAAGAAAACAGTACTTGAGCTGTCTAGTAGGAGAAACATCTCAATATACATTGTTTCTAAAGGGTGATGTTCGACAAATTTGTCTTGAGGTTGTTAGATTTCCTAATTACAGTCACTTTTCAATTAAATATAAATAAGTATATATATATATATGTAAATATGAATAAAATAGGCTGTTCATACAGATAAGAGAAAATTACAGATTGTAAAATTGCGGCTAACCATATAACAGAATTCAGGAAAACCAACATGGATACTTGAATTGTTTTCCTCAGTGTCATGTGCACTAAGAAAAGACAACTTTAAGTTTTTTCTTCCAATGAGAATGTGTCTCTGCATTCCTATAAAATACACAGTTCTCTGTAGTTGACTTTCTCATATATCAGGGATTCTCTCAGGCAGTGTGCCAACTACATGGTGAAGCCATCATGCTGATGATTAGTTTCCAATGAATCCAATCCTGAGAGAGAACACTGTACATGAGGCCTACTTCATCTCCCTGAAGCCACCACCATCAGTATACAAACTGGGGGAACCTGCAGCCTTAGGACAATTTGTCTATTCAAAAGTGTCATTCTGACATTGAGAGACAGATTGTCTTCACATGGTTTTCTCTAGCTCCTATCACCTATTTTTAACATTTGTTTATATAGGATAACTTTATTTTCTCTCTTTGAATATTTGGAGGAAGCTATTCTATCCTCGCTGGCACTTCGAAGTGCATGACAACTAAATTCCTAATATGCTCAGAGCTCTTGATTATTCTTCTTCTGTTTTTAACTGTAGAAAAGGAGGGAAGTGGTCTGTGTGCTCTATAATAAATCCTATAATTTTAATATTATATAGTTATATGAAAAAATCCCTTTGATGGTAGTCAAAAGAATGATAATAATCTCAGCACTCAAGAGACTGAGGCAGGAGAATTGTGTGTTGTTGTACAAAGTCAATCATTCTTCTTGTATTCAGTCACTAGAGCCTGTCACCTTTACCTAAACTTTCTCATCTACTTTTTTATAAATGCTTTGAAGGTAGCAACCTATGTATGGGATTAGTGATCACATCAGATGAGAGGATCTTGACATAAAAAGAATGACTTGCACAGGCAATATGTGGCAGATCAGGATTAGAACTGTGGCTTTGGGGCTCAAGTTCTACTCTTCTCACTTTTTTATACTTCTTCAAGTGTGTTTCAGTCCACACTCATTCCATAAAATGCTTGTTCAAAACAAATACCACAGTCAACTCTGATTCTGCACACTGAGGGAATCTCTTAGAGGGCCATAGAATTTAGCATACTCAAGGTTCTCAGAAAATTCTAGGGAGCATATTTAACAATTTTCTTCCTAAATTTTTCTAAACTTTCTTGCAAAGATCTTTTAATGCAATTATCATATACTAATATCCTAAGAACTGCAATTTTCCCCCCTTATAGTCATGGGGCTTGAACTCAAGGCCTGGGTGCTGAGTACTCGACCACTTGAGCCACAGCTCTAGATTTGGTGATTACATTGGAGATCAGAATCTCACAAACTTTTCTGCCTGGTCTGGTTTCAAACTGTGAGGCTCAGATTTCAAGCTCCTGAGTAGCTAGGATTATAGGCATGAGCCATTGGGTCCCAGCTGCAGAACTCTTTTTGAGAAATACTGTACCATGCCAGACTATATTGAAAACTAATCTTTATAGACAATTTTTATAGAATTTTTATAGAACTGAGTTTTTTTGTATTACAAAAAAAAAACATTTTTTCCCATGAGTTAACTAGTGGATCTCATGAGCTCATAACCATGATGTTTATAGAGATTCAATAAATGCCTTGGCTCTGAGCTTGGAGAATTACCAGACAGGAAAGCCAAGAAAGTGTATGAATAAATATTACCTGTTCTTATGGTATATATATATATATATATATATATAAAGCATAATTTACCCATCCCCCAAATTCCTGATATTTAACATGCTCTATAGTCTTATTCTACTATAAATGATAGAAAAGTCTTTCAAGATTGGAAGGGTTATGGTTTGAGGCAAAAAAAAGTGATATTCTATTTCAACAAATAAGCAGGATATAGTAGTGCCCCTGTGATCCAAGCAACATGAGGTAGAGGATAACTGTCAGAAGTCAGTCCCAGACAGAAGTGTTGGATCCTATACAAAAAACAACTATAGCAAAAAAGAACTGGAGGTATGGCTCAAGTGTCAGAGTGCCTGACTAGCAAGCATGAAGCCCTGAGTTCAAATATCAGAACTACCTTGTGGAGGTGGAAGGGAAGGGATGGTAGGGGAAAAACAAAGGAGGAGGCAACAATGCTTGATAAGAAATGTACTCATTACCTTGTTCATGCAACTGTAACCCCTCTGTACAGTATTTTCACATAAAAAACTTATTAAAAATATCAGTACTACGAAAGGTATTTTATTGGAAAATATTTAATTGACAGTCATGAGTTGACATGAGCCTAGAACTCTTTTGGCAAAGGTCAGTATTCAAAAACTGAACTGGGGGGGGGTTGGGGGGGAAGGATGGGAAGGGATGGGAAAGGGAAAACAAAGGAGGAGGCTACAATGCTTGATAAGAAATGTACTCATTATCTTGCCCATATAATTGTAATTCCTCTGTACAGTCTTTTCACAATAAAAAAAGAAAAAAAACTGAACTAGAATGACTTTAAGATGGTTGTACCTACAGAGTAGCAAAGAATGGATTTTGAGGGGTTTTTTTTGTTGTTATTTTGTTTTGTTTTGTTTTTTGGTCAGTCAGTCGTGGGGTTTGAACTCTAGGCCTGGGCACTGTCCCTCAACTTTTCAGCTCAAGGCTAGCGCTCTAGCACTTGAGCCACAGTGCCACTTCTTTTTGTTGTTTTGTTTTGTTTTTGGTGGTTTATTGGAGATAAGAGTCCCATGGGCTTTACCGCCTCGACTGGCTTTGAACCACAATTCTCAAATTTCAGCCTCCTGAGTAGCTAGGATTATAGGAGTGAGCCATCAGCCCCAAGCTTGGATTTGTATTTTATTAAAAGCATAAGGATAAAAGATACACAAAGCAATTACTTGGTATTGGATGCATAAAAAGGGCTGGAAGTTTAGTTAAGTAATTAAAGTGGTTAGAAGCTCAAGGACTGGAATTCAAATCCCAGTCTCTCTCTCTCTCTCTTTCTCTTTCTCTCTCTTTCCACACACACACACACACACACACACACACACACACACACATCTACTGCTTTAAATTTATGCATGTTGTTGAAATTAGCTAAATGCAGATTAAAATTTAATGTATTATAACAACAGACCTTTTATTGTGTTTCATAATTTTGTGAGTTAGGAATCTGAGAAGAGTTTAGGTGATAGATTCTCCTGCCCAATATGCTGGCAACTGAGCTGTACTTGGAGGACCAAGATAGTTCTACCTGTACTCCTTGATGAGTGCTTTAAAACAGTCTTGATGAGATGGCTAAGAGAGTCACCTCATTCTTCATATGACCTCCAGGCCTGTCTGTGAGCCCTTTTTCAGCAAACTCAAGTCCTGCTTATTGGGTATTTTTTTTTCCAATCTTTTTTTTCTCAAGGAGCTAAGTGCTTCAAAGACAAGTTTTACAAGACTAGGGAAGTGGAGATCGTTTCCAAGCCTGGGGCTAGCAACCCACACATCGCTTCCACTGAATTCGATTAGTCAGAGAATCCGAGGGAGAAGAGAACCCGTTTCTCAGTGGGACTATCAAAGAATCTGTGGTCACCATTAATCACAGGCCAAAATTCTTTGGCAGAAAGGCTTGTGTCCTGAAGGAAGACTACAAAAGCTCTTCTGAACTCTCGGATGAGTTCACCATTAATCCTGTTATTCATAAAGTCTAAGTGACACTGCAGAAGTGGGCACAATAGACATCCATACAAAACTGCTTAATAAAGAACTCTATGCTGGTTCTGACTTTCCTTCACTCTTGTCATCTTTCCTTTTTCATTTTCTAGCCAGGATAACTAATGTCTGGGAAAATGTCTCCAAAACAAGAACCACAATAAGCAAGGAAACAGGACAAACCTCCCAGTGACTGTGATTAACCTGGCTTGGCTCTGCTTTGTAGCTCGTCTACCCTGCTGTACTTGAATGTCTTCATTTCAGGAGTGTTTTTGTTATTATGTATGAAGATCTTTGAGTTTTTAAAGTACTTTGGTAAAAGGGTGCAGTGCTCAATTTTATTTGGGTGAAACAAAGGGAGCCTTTCAATTATTTTATGTCTGTCTGACTGTATGTATGTATGTCTCAGACTTAAGTATTTAGACCCTGGCTGCATCCTTAATTTCCCTTTCCTCCATATTCAGTGCCTTAATGTTTAATGCTGTTTTGTGTTTTGTTTTTGCAATTCTGGGAATGGAACTTATTGTCTGCAGCATGCTAAGCTAATGCTCTACCATTGAGCTAAAACTCAAGCTCACCAATATCTCAACACCTTAGCTGCTTTCCTTTAGTCTTGGAACTCATAGACACGACCCTCTCTCTATACCCTTTCTGCAAAAGTAATTACTTTCCTCAGAAAGCCAGTGGCCTCATAGGTGATTACTCTCATTGAAGAGATCCTTAGCAGAAATCATATCTTAACGTAAATAATGATTTCATTCCAGGTGAAAAAAGTGAGTTCATTTCAGAAGAATAATTATACAAATATTCCCCAGTGTATTTTTTTCTGTATAGTCAAGCTGTATGATAGAGCAGGGGTTGGTAAACTCTAGCATGGGTTGGTAAACTCTAGCCTGCAGGTCAAGTACAGTTAGGTGGCTGATTTTGTAAATAAAGTGTTTTTTTTTTCTTTTCTTTTCCTTTTTTTTGTAGGTTGTGGGGCCTGAACTCTGGGCCTGGGCACTGTCCTTCAGCTTTTCAGCTGTAGACTAGCACTCTACCACTTGAGCCTCAGCCCCACTTCCGGCTTTTTCTGCTTATGTGGTGCTGAGGAATCGAACCCAGGGCCTCATGCATGCAAGGCAAGCACTCTACCACTGAGCCACCTTCCCAGCCCTGTAAATAAAGTTTTATCAGAACATAGCTACACTTATTTGCTTACACGCATTATCTTATTGTATATAATAGAGAAGTAAATTCTAGCAAAGACTATGTGGCCTGGAGGGCCCCAAATATTTACTATCTGGATGATACCCATGATACAATTACTTTGGAATGTTCCAAAAAATTAATTTGTGTTTGTTTATTTTAAAGGTACTTATTTTGTTGTGGGTAATAAAAGACAGATAAAAATCACAGCTTTTTAGTCTCATACATGCACAAATATACCTTAACAAACTGTTGAATTCATCTAGATAAATGGACCTCCCATTGACTGTATTCCAATGCACTCTCCCTGTTGCTGGTCTGACTTTGTAATTTTTACTGAGTAAATTGAAATAAAAATAATTCAAACTAAGACATATGTGAGGACAAGGAAAAAATGAGTCAAGCAAGGAAATTATGGGTCATGGTAACCAAAATTATGATGTCAATTTAATCTCTTTGTCCCTACTTTAAAGATTTGTTTAACGTACGTGATATGAGAGTATCAAGGAAACCCAGGAAAACTCTTGCTTATTTATTTAGTAGAAGGTATACATACAACTCTACTATATGCCTCAGTAGATTATGCTGGGCCTACACATGAAAACAGGTGGCCAATAATGCCAAATAGTAGCTAGATGAGAAAACTAGCTATCATATGAGAATATAAAGTCTAATATTTCAAATATCTTAGAATTCCAGTGACTTTAAAAGCCTAATGAAATAATCTAAAGGAGATTGCAAATTCATTTCCAATGATCATTATTGAAATTTTACTTATAGCATATACTGCTGATGATACATATATATATATAAATTATAAGTAGGATAAATGAAAACTAATCATGCATAGGGTTGAGAGAAAGCATACTAAAGATAATATGTATAGCTTTAGCTCAATTTTATTGAAAAACATGTAAATTTTTATAAACATATGTTTAATAAGTAAATACATTACACATACAGAAATCTGGAAAAACATACAATATAAATGATGAATTTATGGGTGGTTATGGATGGTTTTATTTTGTTCTTTGAGTGTTTGTTTTTATTTTTTAGTTTTTTATAGTAAGAATATATTACTTATGTAATTGGGATAGAGCTAATGTTATTTGATTTTATAAATTAATCTTCAACTAAGCAAATATTTCATGTATGTGACTGAATCATAAAAGAAGCTTTTATTGATTTTCATGGAATTTCCATTTTTGGTTGAATTCATATAGTTTAATTAAATTAAATTCAGTCATGAGTCTGAATTTCATTATTCTCCTAGAAGTTAGTATAGATTCTAAGATGATCTATTTCATAGCCTTTCCTAAATGCACTTTTTTTACCTAACATACAAAAGACTTTTCTAGAATTCAAATTTAAGCAGGTTATTTCATTTTCTAATAAGAATTCACACTTAATATTGGCTTTAAGTTATTATGTTTAACTATATTTGTGGAAAGCATGATTTTAAAACATACATATAAAAAACAGCTTTTCAAAAGTTACAATGGTTGAGTACTATTGGCTCACATTTGTAATTCTAGCTACTCAGAAGGCTGAGATCTGAGGGTTGAGGTTTAGCACTAGCAGCAGGTGGAAAATCCAGGGGACTCTTCTCTCCAAATAACCAACAAAAAGCCAAAAATGGAGCTGTGGCTCAATTGGTAGAGCATCGGTGTTGGGCAAAAAAGCTGAGGGATCAAACCCAGCACATATTCTCTCTCTCTCTGTCTCTCTGTCTCTCTCTCTCTCTCATATTGTCCTTATGAAAGACATTGCCACAGCAAAATGTATCTTTACACCTAGAGTAGAGCCAGTTTCAATGTAGTTTTGTTCTATACCTTCTGTTGCTCCCTGTCTTATGCCTAACTTTGTCAAAACTGAAGAAAAGTGACAGGATTTGAGACAAAAACCACCTGCCTGCCCTCTATACTTAGAATCATGATCAATTAATCTAGCAGAGTGGCTTGGGATAGATTCAGTTTTGAATCAGGAACATTAACCATTCGGAAGCTTCATCTTCTAGTTTCTTCTTTTGAGTTATTCAGCCCTCTGTTCATCTACTACTGATTAGATGGTTTAGAACAGAAACAAAGATTTTCTATGATCTAACTACAGAATTGATTTCCTTCCAGTAGAAGTCTCAACAAAAGTTGTGTTCAATTAAAATGTAAATACATGAATCTTCTAGCAACTGGGAAAGAAAGGGAATATTTTCAGCAACAGTTGGTACAGCAGATTGCATTACAGGAAGTATTAATATTCATTAGGAAAAGAATAATCTTAACTCTGACCCAAAAGGCAACCAGAAACATTGTGTATTGTTGGCAAATTGTCTATGTTCTGAATCTTGCTAAAAGTCCAGACAAAGCTTTTAGGCTATGTACTGAAACTTGTCGAAGTTATGAGAATCTCAAATTTTTGCCTATGCGACTTGAATGGAAGTCTTTGACTTCATTTGCACTGAGAAAAAAAAATCAGTAAATGTAACACATATTGGTTGTACTGGAAAAAGTTCGAAATGAATATGGATGGACCAAATTCCTAAAATATGTATATGCTTCAAACACTACATTTCAAAGCTTTTTCCAAATGTGAATTGACCTTGAGAGATTTTTTTTTCATAACTTGTACTATGAATTCAGAAAGAAAATGTTACCATAACTGTTTAAAGTGCGAGAGAAAGCATTTGGCATTCCATTTCAACATTAGTATTTATTAATTCTTATGAATAATGTGATTGGGCCTTTTAACATATCTTGATTATCTTGTGCTAATATATTGACAATACATTGGAGAGTTTCAGGAAATTGTGATTATCTAAAGAGATGTGATCTTTGGGTATCAAACTGAATACTCCAAATCACTTTAATTCTTTATATGTAATAGTCAGTATGTCTTCACCAGTTCTTCAATCAATAAGAATTGATTGGCAGGGATCATGTGGACATGTGACTTCTCTGTGTAGAATGTCATGTTTGCAATTCAGAAGTATTATCTGATGTTGACACTTGTGTAATAATATCTGTACCCTGATTAATGTGATCTTCAGCTTTTGCTCACACACTTTTTTATTAGATGGTGAGCCTCTAACAAGTTAGACCAACCTACCTTTGACTTATATCCTCAGCATCAAGCACAGACTCTTAGCACTGTGATAATAGTGTACCAGTCTTACAACAACATCCAAGTTAGCCCTGATGAGATCCCACACTGAGTACTGAATTCCTAAAGAGAATATAAATAAAATATAAATAAATATAAATAAAAGAGAGGTATCCTTCTTTTAGGCTAGTAGACAAACTGAAGCCTATTCAGAGGGGAGTGACCAAAATAGTCAATGAAACCAAAACTGTGCCATATAATACATAGTTGAAAAAAATGGGTAATACATTGCCTGAAGAAAAACAGATTTTTTTGGGGGGGGTCCAGTTGTGGGGCCTGAACTCAGGGCCTGGGCGCTGTCCCTCAGCTCTTCAGCTCAAGGCTAGCACTCTAGAAAAACAGATTTGAAAGGAAGTAATGCTTCCTTTATATATTTTTCAGGCTGTGCTATTAAAAATGAAGAAGATATTCTATAAATCCCTTGAGGATCATTCTTAAACTGTCAACAGAGCAAAAGTACCTGGGGGTGGGGGAAGGGCAAGAAAAATAGGGAGACCTTTTTCCCCCAAGACAAAATAGGAGTAATTTACTGGAATAGGGAGGCAGTGGCCTTCTCTTCAGAAGCCAATTAGCTGGCTTAAATCATAAAGGAAAAACTGTATATGGAACAAGAGAATTAGTGTCTGATGACCAAGAGAATAGAGAATAGGTTGAGGGAAAGCCCTATTCCAAATGTGGAAGAAAATGTGGTTGCTTAAAACAGTTGAAATCTGAAAGATAATGCAAATCAGGGAGAGCAAGAATTCTAATATTAAGTGAAAACTTTTAGAATATAGATTTTATGACCTTATGTCTTCTATATCTAGAGATAGGTATGTGTATTTATATATAATGCATACTCATTATTATAAAAAATTCAAATAACAGATTTTGGCAGGGATATGGCCAAAAGG
Source organism: Dipodomys ordii (assembly GCF_000151885.1). Lineage (NCBI taxonomy): Eukaryota > Metazoa > Chordata > Mammalia > Rodentia > Heteromyidae > Dipodomys > Dipodomys ordii. Next base: position 7,549,084 of record NW_012267265.1, on the reverse strand, counting down.
GAGCCCTGCTGCACTATTGGTAGGAATGTAAACTTGTTCAACCACTTTGGAAAGTAGTATGGAGGTGCCTCAAAAGATGAAACATAGAGCTCCCCTATGACCCATAAATCCCACTTCTGGGCATTTACCCAAATGATTACAAACAAGGCCACATTAAAGCTACCAGCACAACTATGTTCACTGCAGCATTACTTACCATAGCTAAGATATAGAGCCACCCCAGATATCCCTCAGTAGATGAAGAGATCAAGAAAATATTGTATACATACACAATGGAATTCTATGCTTTCATCAGAAAGAATGATATCATCCCATTCATAAGGAAATGAAAAGACTTGAAAAAAATCACATTAAGTGAGGTAAGCCAGACCCAAAGAAACATAGGCTCCATGGTTTCCCTCAACTGTAATAATTAGTGTATGCCTAGGATAGTCCTGGCAGAGGTTCACAATAGCCCAAAAGCTATGTACATATGACCATATAAAAATGATGCTAATTGAAATTATCTCCATGATATGAAAATAAGAGTTATTTTTTGTCCCTGTTGGGTTTTGCTTTGTTTTGCTTTTAGTGTACAGCTTGCAGTATTTTGTCTTTTAGTTTCTTCTCCTCTGGTTTATTCCCCATGGTCACTGTGCCTGATTTTGGTATCTTTTGTCTTATATATAAATTTATCTGATTTGAGGCAGGGAAGGGGAATCACAGAAACAGTGGGACAAAGGATGAACCAAGGGTGGGACAAAGCTATACTCACTAAACACTATGTTGGAAATGAATTTTACAATTTGGGGGGCAGGGGATTGAGGGAGAGGGAAAGCAGGAGAAAATGACGGAGGGTGTAACACTGTTGGAAGAGAAATATACTCCTTATCTTATGTAACTATAATCCCTGTGTACATCACCTTTACAACAAAATAAAATTAAAAAAAATTAAAGTTCAAATAGTCAAGAAGCATAAAATGAAAAGGAAGAGCTGGAGGGCTGGGAAGGTGGCTCAGTGGTAGAGCGCTTGCCTTGCATGCTTGAGGCCCTGGGTTCGATTCCTCAGCACCACATAAGCAAAAAGCCGGAAGTGGCGCTGTGGCTCAAGTGGTAGAGTGCTGGCCTTGAGCTGAAGAGCTGAGGGACAGTGCCCAGGCCCAGAGTTCAGGCCCCACAACCGGACCAAAAAAAAAAAAAGAGCTGGGATGTAACTCATTGGTAGCTCACTAAATTGACTAAGTTGTGTATACCTAAGGATAAGAATATTTTCTTATAAGCACAGTACAGATTAGTGTTGCAATCAATGTGAACAATGCTTTTCTCCTCCACATAATTTAATAAAGAGTAAGATTAAATCCATGTTTCTGGTTCTTACCTTTCAATCTCCAGAACAGTATTTAAATATTTTCACAAGCATTCAACTTTTACACTGAATTCTGTCCTCCAAACTTGGAAGATCTTTTTATATTTGCTCAAATTTTCTTTAAAAAGGAGACTGGGGTAAAACTTAGGTGTAAAGAGTTTGAGCTACAGGGAGGGGCAGGAAGAAATGAGTGTGAGGAAGGGGGAAATTATGAAGGAGTGCAGTATCAAGGCTGCTGTTGAGGGCAATGCTCTCAGAACTGACCAGGTAAATGACTGGATACAGGAAGGTCTTTCCAAATTCTCCTATGGTGGTAAAGGGGAGGTTGGGTTTAATGTCATCCCAACAAAAACACTTGACATATCCTCTTCTGAAACTAGAAAATGTTGATATTCAATAAAGTTCCTAAAGAAATATAAATATTCTAGAATATCTAGGAAAACAGGGCAAAGTAAATGCTACAAGAAAGGCCTAACTATATGGGCTTTCAAAATATACTGCAAGATCTCTATGATTAAAACCATATGATGCTGTGAATGTGTAATCAAACAAAAATAGATCCAAGCACATATGGAGATCATATATGAACTCAAACAGAAATGGACTCGACTACATGTGTATATCTCATATATGATAACAGTGGATTTCCAACCCCTGAGGCCAGGACAGGCTTTTTAATAAATAGTATTGAAACAACTGAGAAGCCACTTGGAAAATAATAGAATTAGATTCTTCCCTCATAATGTACATAGATATGAATGAATTCCAGGGACTGAAAGTATAGCTCAGTAATAGAGCAAATCTAGGTTCAGGTCTCTAGCCCCAAAGAAACAGAAGGACAGGGAGAGGGAGAAGGAGAGAGAGAAGAGAAAGAGGAAGAGAGAGAGATTGCAAATGATTCAAAGGCCAAGTTGTAAGAAATAAAAACATTCATTAAGTACGAAAAGGAAGTATGGGAAAATTCAAGGCAAACTCTAGAAAAGTTTCTTCGTATGACTCAAAATCAACATGCAAATGCATTAATAATTTTCATTATATTAAAAGTACTGTTGGGCAGCAGTGTCTCATGTCTGTAATCCTAGCCACTTAGAAGGATGAGATCTGAGAATTGTAGCTCAAAGTCAGCCCAGGCAGAAGAGTCCAAGAGACTCTCACTTCCAATTAACCAGCAAAAAATCTGGAAATGGAAGTGTAGCTCAAGTAATAGAAGCTAGCCTTAAGCAAAAAGCCAAGCAAGTATACAAGGTCCTGGACCAGGATGTAGCTCAATGGCAAAGTGCTTGCCTAGTACACACAGGCCCTAGATTTCATCCCTAACAACATCATGGAAACAAAACAGCAAAGTGAAACAAAAAAAAAACCAGATCCAAGAAATGAGTGCTGAATATTACAACTACTAATGGTAAATTATTAATGGTAATGAGCATTAATGTTTATTAATATTAACAACTAATAATAAATTAATATTAAAATAAATGAAACAAAAGCAGGTGGCAGGATTTACCCTTCCCCCTCAAATGAGTGTCCTCTTCCCTTCAGAAGAGAAGAACAAGCACTAGGAAAATTAAGTTTTGTCACAAGTACTTAGAACAGTGCCTGATGTTCAAGGCCTCACTAAGCCTAAGTTGTTTTGATGATTGAATTGATATATCTGAAGTGCTTTGAAATAGACTTTGGTGTTTAGCAAACACTACATAAATGCAGACTAGGGCTGGAGAAATAGCTCAGAGGGAAAGCTTTGTCTTAGTATGTATAAGGCTCCATCCTCAGCACTGCAAAAACCAAAAGCTTTTTTTTTTTTTAAGTATTGAAGACTGAAGCAGGAAGATGTCAATTTTGAGGCCGGCATGAATGATATAGTGATCCTCTGTCTCAAAAACAGCAACAAAAAAGCTGTGTTATTTTTGCTCCTAGTTAATTTCCAAAGCCCTTCTCTTCATAGAAGAAGACCTCCAGGTGGTTCAGGTAGAAAAGAGTTTGGGGGAGGGAGAGGGGGAAGGAGAGAGCAAGGCGCCTGTCCCCAGGAGATGGAAGCCTGAAGAAAGCCAGAACTAAAAGCAGAGATTATGCAGAGGAAGGTGGCGAGGAGGTGTGGTAGGGAAGTGAGCTCAGAGCCTGAACAGCTCTCTGTCTGAAGGAGGCTTGACCCCGGGCAGTTCAGAACCTCAGAGGAGAAGGAAGTGACCTCAGAGCCCCAGGTCCATGCTGACTCACAGTTAGGTGATTAACAATTACAGGTAATTACTGGTTTCAGGCAAGTGCTCTCTGGTAAGGCTGGTGCTGTCTTTCACGAAAAGAGGGGCAAGGGCTATTCTCTGGGTAGACCTAACCATTACACGGAAGATGAAGATTAGGATTCAACATCTTAACTACATTATATCTAAAGAACCTGTCTTTTTTTTCTTCAGGTAGAAAATTTGCAACAATTGTTTCTAAGTTTATAGAATGCCTCTCAGGATTCTACTAATACTGAAGGGAAATTCTTAGTAGATACAGCTACTATAAAACTGGAACTCTCCAAATGTCCACTAAGAGAATGAGAGGCAGGTTACCTTCTAAGGGCCTAACTTCTCTTTCCCTTCCCCTCTCATTCTCTCCATCCTTCTTTCCCTCTTCCTCTTTTACAGTATTCCCTTCTTCCCTTTCCCTCCTTCCTCCTTCCCCTTCCCCCTCTCCCCTTCCTTCCCCTCTCCTCCCCTCTCCTACTCAGGATAGAGTATATACTTGGCAAGCTTTCAAGCTTTCTTTTACAGAACTATATCTATCTCCAGCCCTTTGTTTTTATTTATTCTTTAGTTTTAGTTTTTAAACTTTTATTTTCTTGTAAAGATGCGGAGAGATTACAGTTACATCAGTAAGGTAATAAGTACATTTTTTGTCAGGCATTGTTACCCCCTCCTTTTTCTCTTACTATCCCTTCCCTCCCCTACTTCCCCCCTCCCCCTCCCCCACCAAAGTTGCAAGTTCATTTCCAGCATAGTATCTTGTGAGTTTCATTGTTACAATGGGTCATCCTGTGTCCTTGTTTCAGCATTTTGTTATTCCCCTTCCTCTACCCAAATTGGATAAATGTATATACAAGATGCAAGGTACCAAAATCAAATAGAGTGACATAAAGGAAGAATATACAAAAGAAACAAAAAAATCATATGGTACACTAAAAAACAACAAAACCCTCTTGTGTCCATATCTTGGGGTTCATTTCATTTAGCATCATCTTATTGTAAGGTCCCCTCCTGGATGGCGAGCAGCCTCCTCGCAGCAACTAGTACCTGTGTTACCTAAGCAACTGGCATACCTGGAAGAGGTTATTTCTGAATTTGATGTGGCCACACCTTTCTCCACACATACCCTAGATAAGGCCTAGCCCAGGCCCAGATGCCCTCTTTTTCCCAGGTCTTTCCCAGGCCTTTCCCAGCCTCGTGGAGGGCTAACATGGCCTGGGGCCAGCCAGAATGATGAATAAACCTACCTCTTACCTGAATACCATGTGCGTGGTGCTGTTCTTACTTGGCTACCTCTTTTTAAAAACCTAACACTTTTTTTGTGTGTGAACACACTGTACAGAGGGGTTACAATTACATGGGCAGGTTAATGCGTACATTTCTTATCAAGCATTGCAGCCTCCTCCTTTGTTTACCCTTCACATCCCTTCCCAGCCTCCCCCCCCACCTCCCCACCCAGTCCTCCCCGCTCCCCCCCCCACCAACATGGTAAAGCTCCTTTTCGACATGACAACTTGTACTTCTCATTGTTGCAACAGGTCCACCTGTATCCTTAAACGACTTGTTTTCCCCCATCTCCTCTACAAGTTATACTGACATCAAATATAGTAAAAGCAGGGGTTATACTGTGGGGCAGGGACATACAAAGCTACAAAGAGATAATCTTATAAATGCGAAAAACCTAACACTTATATAGTCATATGTGCATAGTTTTTTTTATTTTTCTGCTCATCTTATAAGATTATCCTAGACATATACTAATTATTGCAATTAAGGGAAAACATGGGACCTATATTTCTTTGGGTCTGGCTTACTTCACTTAATATAATTTTTTTCCAAGTCTTTCCATTTCCTAACAAATGGGATGGTGTCATTCTTTCTGATGGAAGCATAGAATTCAAATATATATATATATGTGTGTGTGTGTGTGTGTGTATGTATATATCACATTTTCTTTTTCTTGTTTTTGTTTTTGTCGGTTATGGGACTTGAACTCTGGACTTAGGCATTGTCCCTCAACAGAGTGCTAGCCTTGAGCTGAAGAGCCACAGTGCCACTTCTGGGTTTCTGGTGGTTAATGGAGATTAGAGTCTCAAGGACATTCCTTCGCAGGCTTTCTTTGAACCTCCCTTCTCAGATCTCAACCTCCTGAGTAGCTGGGATTACAGGCGTGAGCCATGGACACCAGGCTTCTTGAAGTACTTTTTAAAGAGGTTTCTGGCAGGTGACAATAGTTTTTGCTCCTTTTGAAAAAGAGAGTCTTACTTCATTAAAATCTCTGTGGGAGGGAAATCTCCTTTAGTAAAACAAATACTGGAATTGGTAGAATTGGTTGCTGCCCCAGAAATGAATGCTAATGAAGATAGATCACTAGAATGTGGAAATCAAGCAGTTTACCTAATCTGGAGTATTCTCTGGTTCCCTAACACCGGCTGGGGCCTTGCCATTCAATTGTCTCAAAAAAAAAAAAAAAAACCCTACACTCACACCTAAAACAGAAGTGCCTAAGTGTCTAGAACTTTGTCCTACCACAGACCTACAGAATCAAAGTTTGTTATTTTAAAAGCTCTCCAGGTGATTCTTCCCTGAAGATGTTTGATAAGAACTGATACTATCTCAGTAGAATTGCAACTTAAGGGGACTTCAAACAATGGTTTTGCACTTTGCCCTCAGGCAACCCGTCCTAAAGTCTCTTACTTTCTAACAGCTGAGTAATTATCATAGATCAAAGTTCACAGGTCTAGAAGCCTTTCAGCCAGGAAGGAAAGATTAAATTGTTAATATTCACTAGCAAGAAATATCTTGAGTACCACCAGTTGGTGTTCAGAGAAGTTAAATACTGTGTCTAATTTAAACTGCCAACCTTCCCATCCCCTTCAATGGGAGGGCCTGTAACTGCAGGGGAAGGAAATGGAAAGGCAGAGGGAGGAGCTCAAGTTCTACTCTGGAAATGACCCAGAGGGGAGTCTGGGCTGTGCCCCAAAGAGTCCTGAGATAAAAGAACCCTCTGAGGGACTCAGACCCGAAGGCTGAGGACTGAGTAAACAGATGATTCTTTCACCACGGGAGTTCGGCCACCTACTTCCCACACTGCTCTGGGAGGGAGGAGACTAAAATGCCCCTGGAGGACATGGTCAATGCTACTATATTACAGGATGTGGGGCTGCCCCTGAACTTGGCTACAAGCTATCCTTTTATGATAGGTGATATGTTATACTGCACTCCTGTGGAGATCAGTGGAGGATGGGGCAAGCCAGAGCAGAAAGTTATGAAAGAGATTGCAGAAGGTGAAAACAATATAAAACAGCCACAAGCGTAAAATATATAGACTGAGCACTACAATGTTTCTTTTTCAATTTAAATTTATTTTAAATAAAAAAATTAAGATTATAACTGGATGTGGGCAGCTCATGTTTATCATCCTGGCTACTCACAAGGCTGAGATCTGAGGACCCAGGTTAGAAGCCAATTCCAGGCAGAAAGTCCATAAAACTGTTATCTCCAGCACAAAGCTGGCATTGGAAGTATGGCCCAAGTGGTGAAGCACTGGTCTTCAAGGTACAACCTAAGTAAAAGTATGGTTCTCTGAGTTTAAGCCCCAATGTTGGTACATGTGTGTATGCACACACACACATACTCAAATCCACAGAAATTTGCCATAGTAGTTGAAAAAAACACCTAGAATTAACAATTGTTCCATTGACATTCTAATTGGCTGTTTTCATTTTTTGATCCAGGAGCCAAGCAAAGCTTTACGAAACATTTATAACATTTATTATATTAATCTAGACTAAAACATCACCTGCTTCCTAGGTCTTTATTCCTTGTCATCTTTTAAGTGTGTGGGACAGTTATCTCATAGAATATAACACAATGTAAATTTTTACTGATTCTCTTGCTTCCTAGTTTGTTTCAGATTTATATTAATACTGTTAGGTTTTTAAAAAGAGGTAGCCGAGTAAGAACAGCACCAGCACTCACATGGTATTCAGGTAAGGGGTAGTTTATTCAGTAGACCTGCTGGGATCAGGCAAGGTTGGCACTCCACGTGGCTGGGAAAGGAAAGAGGAAAGAAAGGAAAGAGAGAGAAAAGAGTTAGAAAAGGGGGAGAGAGCAGAGGGCTAGAAACGAACAGAGAGAGCTAGAATAGAACAGAGAGAGCTAGGTAGCAGAGAGAGCTAGAATAGAACAGAAAGAGCTAGTTAGCAGAGAGAGTTAGAAAAGAGCAAGAGAGCAGAGAGAGAGCAGAAAAGAACTGAGAGAGTGAGAGAGAGAGCTAGAAAAAGGCAGAGAGAGTGCCTGGGCCTGTGCTAGCCCTTATCTAGGGTGGGGGGGGAGGGGGGGAAGGTGTGGCCACATCAAATTCAGATGTGACCTCAGCGGATGCAGATGTGACCTCTTCCAGGTGTCCCAGTTGCCTAGGTAACGCAGGTACTGGGTGGAGACTTTGCTGTGAGGAGGGTGGAGTCTGCTAGCCATCCAAGAGCGGACCTTACAAGTACAAAAATTAAGCCATTAAATCTGGTTTGGGGAAGGAGTGGGTCCCATGAGCCAAATGTCTGGAGGAGGCACTGTAAGTCTCCAGCCACACCAAATGAAATTCTGGAGAACCAAAAGTTAGCACATTATTATTTTACATGGCCAAATCTGGCCCACCTGTTTGCAGATACTTTTTTTTTTTTGAAACTCAGCCATACTCATTCATATTTACATATTTTAAAGCTACTTCCTGCTTCTTGCTATGAAGGCAGATTTGAGTAGGTGTAATAAGACTGTGGGGTTGGTAAGGCATAAAATATTTACTATTGGTCTGTCAAAAGACAAAATTACGACAGCTTTAAAGATCTAATTGGCTTGTATTTATGATTCTAGAATCTGGCAACACTTCATTCTGTAAGAGAGTAAATGTTCCAGTGAACCAAGCAGAAAAGTTGGGCTTTATAGGAGAAAGACTGAAGGAAAAAAGTGAATAATAAATTAGGTTTAATTAGGTAGCCGTTGAAGAGAACACACAGGTATTCAGGCAGGAAGAGAAGTTTATTCATCCCGTACTGCTTGCCCCGTGGATGGTGCATACCCCATGGCGGAAAAGGGACCAGCCACTGTCAGCCTGGGTTTAAGTAGGAAAGGGGGCCGGGGAAGCTGCGGCCAGGTGGGGGGAGGTGTGGCCACATTGGATGGGGATGTGACCTCAGGGCCTGGGACCCTCCCTTGATCCAATGGGAGGCGCGATGCGGGGAGGGGCCAGGGGCCAGGATGTTACCTCAGAGGAGGGGGAGGTGACTTTCTCCAGGTGTGCCAGTTAACCTAGGTGACTTAGCCAAGAAGAGGGAGGAGTCTGCTCTGCCTTCCCTGGGCGGACCTTACAGAAAGTAGAAACAGGACAAAATGTGGAGTGATGGTTTTAAAGTTCCTCCTAGCTACTCGGGAGGCTGAGATCTGAGGATCACAGTTCAAAGCCAGCCCAAGGAAGGAAAGTCCATGAAACTCTGATCTCCAGTTAACCACTAGAAAACCTGAAGTGGTGTTGTGACTCAAAGTGCTAGCCTTGAGCAAAAAGAGCTTAGGGACAGTGCCCAGGCCCAGAGTTCAAGCCCCATAACTGACCCCCCCCCTCAAAAAAAATTCTTCTCCTCATAAAGATTAAAGCAGAAGGAAACTCTTTTAATATATAATTCAATCTGGCCTGATTTGGGATCTCTCTCTCTCTCTCTCTCTCTCTCTCTCTCTCCCTCTCTCTCTCTTCTCTCTGTCTCTGTCTGTCTGTCTTTCTCAGTGGTGTGGAATTTTAGTGCGTGTAACTACATTTTGGTTTGATCTTTGGGTCTAGGAGAAATCCATACCAACAACCTTCTTTAATTGTATTTAACCAGCCCTTGATAAAGTATACTTTATTCTTTATACTTACACTGATTCGAGCAAGAAATAAAAACATTTCTTTCTGCTCTGATTTTCAGTCAAGCATAGTTCAAAAGCCATCAACTTGATCACATATATCCCTCAATGGTTCTAACAGCAAGGAAATAGGAAGAACTACATTTATCAAGATTCTTATCTTGATATTTTAGAGTTCTTTTCTTTAACAGTTTCTTTAATGACCTTACCTTGCCTTGTTGGATTTATTCCAAACACATGGGCATGAAGTTCAAGAAAGAGTTCTCATAGCTTGGCACTAGGCACTGTTTCTCTCTGTCATGAAATATTATTTCTTCTACATTTCAGTTCAAAGGTGTAGAACAAAACAGTATAAAAATCACACACACAAATGTTTGTGTGATTAAAATGCAGATTACCAAGTCCTATCCCCAAATATTAGAATGAAGACAATATTAATGATGCCACCGGGGGCTTACCCTTGTAATTCTAGGTAGACCTTGGCAAGCTCCAGCTGCTGAGCAGCCACACGCTCCTCAGTTGCATTTTAAGACAGGTGATGCTCTTCTGTTTGTTGCTTTATTTGATTCCATTATTATCTCACTGCTTGACAGATACAGGCGGAAAAGGATAAAAATTAGCCTCATCCAGGTGTACAAGATATAGAATGAACCAAGTTAGTTGTTCATCTTAGAGAGAGAGAGGGAGAAAAGAGAGATACACAGACAGAGACAGAGACACAGAGACAGATAGAGACAGAGAGAAAAAGAGAAGCCCAACTATCATCGCTGACTTTGTACTTAAGGTGCAATACTTTGCACATAACTTGAAATGAATATCAAAATGTGTGCTTCAATAAATAGAATGGTTATTTGAGACAGACTTTCTTTGAAGCTATTCATATAAACATGATCACATTGTAAGTGTTACTTTATGTCTTCAATTAGATAAACTCTCTCCTTTACATTTGTTATGTCAAATGTATGTATTTTTGAAAAGGATTTGTTAATAGGGTTGGAAGACAGAAGCCAGAGACCAGGAAAATTTTTCCTCAATTATATATATCCAACAAACAATTCATAACAGAAATGTTAAGAACTTCCACAATTTAGTAAGAAAAATAAAACCTAGCTCATTGAAAAGATAAAGAAACCCTTCACCAAATATGATATACAAAGGACCAACAGGGATATTGGAAGGTACACTCAATATCCTTAGTCATTAAGGAAACGCAAACTAAAACGACAGTGAGACAGCACAAACATATCCACTAGAATGACATTGTTGGCGAGGAGGAGGAGCAACTGGAACTCTCGTGCACTTCCAGTGGGAGTGTAAACAGGCAGAAGTATTTTAGATAACTATTCAGTACTATCTACAAATTCTAAATACATGCCCATTCTATAGTTTAGCACCCCTAAATCTGGGTTACATCCAAGAGAAGTGAGAGCACTTGTTATTTAAAAGGCATGGAAGGAGATTAAGGAGAATAAAGGAAGAGGTGACAATGGCCAAGATACATTGTACTTATAAACTGGAATGATGAATTGAAATTCCTTTGTACCTTTGCACAGCACAGAAGGAGAACAGTGAGGAGCAGGAGGAAGAAGAGGAGGAGCAGGTATAGAAAGCCAGAATTAGTGCACGGGGCTGTGATCTCAATGCTTGGGAGGCTTGGTCAGGAGGATCATGAGTTTCAAGCCAGCTCTGGGAGGGAGAGACAGACAGACAGACACACAGACAGACAGAGATAAAAACATATCTATAGCAGTACTATTCATAATAACCAATAGCTGGAAACAATCTCCAAATCCATTAATAAGAGAGAACAGAAAACCCAGAATACTCATACAACTATCTATTATACCATGATAAAAAGTGAATTACTAATGCACATAACAATATGAATGAATGAATCTCACAGACATAATCTTTATCAAAATAGCCAGACATGGATACATACTGTATGGGTTCAAGAATAGGTAATCGTTGCTGATAGATTTCAGGATAATGACTACTTTGGGGGGCTGAAAAGAACCTTTTAGGATGCTGGAAATACATTTTGATATTGGTACTGGTTTTTCAGTTGATAAATATGCAAAAGTGCATTGAGCTACACACTTACTAGTACTTAGACATTACACTTTCCTAGGAATCATTCTTAACTCTTTGTGTTCTCTTCTTCTTCTTCTTCTTCTTCTTCTTCTTCTTCTTCTTCTTCTTCTTCTTCTTCTTCTTCTTCTTCTTCTTCTTCTTCTTCTTCTTCTTCTTC
>NW_012267265.1:7491919-7535858 GCF_000151885.1 Dipodomys ordii | reverse complement strand
ATTTTCTTGATCCATTCATCTACTGAGGGGCATCTGGGTTGGTTCCATATCTTAGCTATGGTAAATAATGCTGCAATAAACATAGTTGTGCTGGTAGCCTTAGTATGGTCTTGTCTGTGATCATTCGGGTAAATGCCCAAAAATGGGGTTGCTGGCTCATAGGGGAGCTCTATGTGAAGTCATTTGAGGAACCTCCATACTGCTTTCCAAAGTGGTTGAACAAGTTTACAGTCCCACCAACAATGCAGTAGTGTTCCCTTTTGGCCCCATCCCCTCCAGCATCTGTGGTTATTAGATTTCTTGATTATAGCCATTCTAACTGGGGTGAGGTGGAATCTCAATGTTGTTTTGATCTGCATTTCTTTTATGGCTAGAGAGGTTGAGCATTTCTTCATGCATCTATTGGCCATCCTTATTTCCTCTTCAGAGAAGTTTCTCTTTAAGTCTTTAGCCCACTTATTTATTGGGCAGTTGTTTCTTTGAGTAGTTGTTGTTGGAGGATTTAATTTTTTGAGTTCCAAGTATATTTTAGATATGAGGCCCTTGTCATTTGTATGGCTGGTGAAGATCTTCTCCGAATCCGTGGGCTTTTTATTGATTTTGCTATCTATATCCTTTGCTCTGCAGTTTGATGCAGTCCCATTTGTCAAACCTTTCTTTGATCTGTTGTGTTTCTGGGTCTTTATTAAGAAAAGATTTTGGCCTGTGCCACAGAGTCCTAGAATGTCTCCTATTCCTTCCTGTAATGTTTTCAGGGTATCTGCTTTGACTCCAATGTCTTTGATCCATTTGGAGTTGATTCTGGTGCAGGATGATGTATAAGGATCTAGCTTTAGTTTTCTACAGGTGATTAACCAATTTTGCCAGCACCATTTACTGAAGAGGCTGTCTTTCTTCCATTCTTTTTTTTTTTTTTAGCTCCCTTATGGAAGATTAGGTGGCTATAGGTCTGTGGGTTCATTTCTGGGTCTTCATTTCTATTCCATTGGCCTTCAGGTCTGTTCTTGTGCCAGTACCCAGCTGTTTTGATTACTATGGTTTTGTAGTAGTTTGAAATTTGGTATTGATATTCTTCCAGCACTGTTCTTTCTGTTAAGGATTGTTTTTTCTATTTGGAGTCTTTTATTGTTCCATATGAATTTTTGGATTTCTTCTTCTAGTTCATTGAAGAATGAGCTTGGAATATTGATAGGTATTGCATTGAATTTGTAGATAGCCTTGGGAAGTATTGCCATTTTCAGGATGTTGATCCTTCCAATCCAGGAGCATGGGAGATTTTTCCACTTCCTAAGTTCTGCTTTAATTTCCTTTTTCAGGTTTTTAAAGTTTTCATCGTAGAGGTCCTTCACTTCTTTAGTTAACTCCTAGTATTTTATTTTTTGTGGGACTATTTCAAAAGGAGTTGCTTTCCTGATTTCAGCCACGCTTTTTTCATTGTTGACATACAGAAAAGCCATTGATTTTTGAGGGCTAATTTTATACCCTGCTTCTTTGCCAAAGTTTCAAATCCGCTTGAGTAATTTGGGAGTGGAGTCCATGGGATTCTTTTTTTTGGGGGGGGGTCCGGTTGTGGGGCCTGAACTCTGGGCCTGGGCACTGTCGCTCAGCTCTTCAGCTCAAGGCTAGCACTCTACCACTTGAGCAACAGTGCCACTTCCGGCTTTTTTCTTTTTGCTTATGTGGTACTGAGGAATTGAACCCAGGACCTCATGCATGCAAGGTAAGCACTCTACCACTGAGCCACCTTCCCATTCCCCATGGGATTCTTTAAATACAAGATCATGTCATCTGAGAAGAGGGAGAGTTTTACTTCATCTTTCCCTATTTGGATCCTCTTTATGTTTGCATCTTGTCTTATTGCTACTGTTGCTCAGATTTCTTGTTAATTGTTGGCACTCTACCACTTGACTATGCCTCCAGTATTTTGCTGGTAAATTGAAGATAGAATCTTACAGATTCTGCTAGGATTGTCTTTGAACCACAATCCTTTAGGTCTCAGCCAACTGAGTAGCTAAATTTGTAAGCATGAGTCACCAGTGCCTTATCTCCATAATCTTTTTTTTTTTTTGTCAGTGTGGGGCCTCAACTCTGGGCCTGGACCCTGTCCCTCAGCTCTTCAGCTCAAGGCTAGCACTCTACCACTTAAGTCACAACACCATTTCTGGCTTTTTCTGCTTTTGTGGTGCTGAAGAATTGAACCCAGAGCCTCATGAATGCAAGGCAAGCATTCTATCACTTCGCCACCTTCCCAGCCCTCCATAATCTTTTTTTATTTAATCATGTTTTCAAAAATATTAAATTGAACAACAACAACAAAAAGTGAAGCATAAGTGAACAAATTTCATGCACTTTCCCTTACTTTTTCCCTTCACTCTTCAAAGGTTACCACTGATAGGAGATTAACCTGTGCTTGAATTTGGTTTTGATTGCCAGGAAGAAATAGGTACAGGTCTCTGATGGAAAGGATATTTTGCAATATTCATTCTGTCTCTGTCTCTGTCTCTCTGTCTCTGTCTCTGTCTCTCTCTCTCTCTCACACACACACACACACACACACAGAGACTCATAGGGCTTGAATTTTGGGCCTGAGTGCTGTCCATGAGCATTCTTGCTCAAGGCTAATGCTCTACCACTTTGAGCCATAACTCCACTTCCGGTTTTCTGGTGGTTAATTGGAGATGAGAGTCTCATGGACTTTCCTTCCCCTGCTGGCTTCAAAACTCAATCCTTATATCTCAGCTTCTTGAGTAGCTAGGATTGCAGGTGTGAGCCATCAGTGCCTAGCCAATATTTTCTTATTCATAGAGTCAAAAGTTACTCCTTTGTTCTTTGCCTCCTTTGGCCCCTTCAGCATCGCTCATAGAGACACTTGGTAAAAATAAGTCCTAGGAGTTGCACAGCCACAGACTCACAGCTGAGACTGTCTGTTCTCACATAAATACAATCTGAACAATGCAATGGTGTCTCAGGGGACAAAGCATTGGTAGGAGACATGGTTAGTCAAATTTTCTTTTCTGAGTAGTTACTAGGTTTATAATGAATTTTTCTTCCTTACTTTCTTCTCTTGCTTTACTTGAACACCTCTGTGATGTCTTTTGATGCCTCCTGTAGTGTGATTGTAGAGAGGGAACAATGAGCTCCTAAGGCCAGGAAACTTGCCCAAAGCCTTTTCTGCAGCTAAGCCAGGGATGGTTTCTGGAGTCAGTGGGTCCTTTTAACCCAAGGCCAAAGGTACATCTTTTCTCTTTGAGGATGAATTTGTTCTTTTCATCTGGTACTCACAAATATTTTACAATGCTCCTAGGCGGTTTAGATTAGATTGAGAGTGTATTCAGGGTTTCCCACAATGTCTTAGTATGGTTTCTATTACTGTAACAGAATGATAGAGACTGGATAGCATATAAAGGACAGATTGTGTGGCCTCACAGTTCTGGAAGTTGGAAAGTCCAAGATTGTGGCGTGGCATCTGCAGTGAAGGCCTCAAGCCACACCCAAAGAAATATAGGCTGCGTGGTTTTCCTTGTTTGTAATAATTGGAATGTTTCTATAAATCTACAAGTAAATACAATGGATAGTAAAAGACCAAAAAATTACACTTGGACGTGATAAATTAAACAGGACTGTAAGCATTTGCACAGGGAGATCAAAGAGGATATTCTTAGGAGAGGATTACAAGGGCGTAATAGCTACGTGCGTATGATCAGATAAAATGATGCTTATTAAAATAAGCTCCAAGAAATTGAAGCAAGAGTTCATTTATTTTACTGTTGTGGCTCTTTTTCTTTTCTTTCTGCTTTTTTTCCTCTTTTGTCACTCTTTTATATTTCGGTCCCTTTTGTCTTGTATGTAAATATATCTGATTTGGGGAGGGAAGCACAGAAATGGTAGGACAAATGGTGAACTAATTCAGTAGTGATATTCACTAGACACTATGTTGGAAATGAACTATACAACTTAGGGTGGGGGGAGTCAGGTCAGGAAGGCAAAAACTGGAAGAAAATTAGAGAGGGGTGACATTGTTCAAAAAGAAATGTACTCATTACCTGAGTTAAGTAACTGTAAACCCTCTGTACATCACCTTTACAATAAAAAAAAAATAGGGCATGGAGTTGGTACTGTGTGTATGCAAGAGGAAGGAGATTGGCAAACCAGTCTCCTAGCCCTCAGTACTCCAGATGCTAAGAATTGAATGCAATGTGCTAATTCTGAGCAAGGGCTCTACCACTGCACAACACGCCCAGATCTCAAGCTCTATTTATAACAACTTGCTCTTGTACTAATCCATTTCTGAGAGAATTAATCCAGTCTCAAGAGAATGACATTAATTCCTCTTAACGACCTAATCACCTCTTAAAGTCCCCCACACCTCTTAACACGGCCACTGGAAACCACGCATCTATATGAACTTTGCTGAGAACAAATCAGATTAAAATCATAACACATACCTTCTTACATCTTAAAATATGCAATACTATTTTACATTTTTATTTGCTTTCTTTTTAATCATCTTTATTTCTTGTACCTCTCTTCGAGACATTTTTATTCTCCTTGTCCATTTCCTTTAAAAATCTTCTTATTGGTCTCTTTCATTAATTCATTCAATAAATAATTTTGTTGTGTATTTACTAAATTCAGGTATTGTTCTAGTTTGTGGGAGTGTCTATCAGTGAATAAGACCTGGCATCAGAGGTCTTACATGGTCTAATTAAAATAGAAGGTAAGTGGCGCTGTAGCTCAAGTGGTAGAGCGCTCGCCTTGAGCTGAAGAGCTGAGGGACAACGCCCAGGCCCAGAGTTCAAGCCCCATGACCGACCAAAAATAAAAAAAAATAAAAGTAAAATAGAAGGTAGACAAACATATTCATAATATGTGTAATTAGATTTTGTCAGGTGTTAGATGGTGAAATGTTAGTAATTATTTTAGGTGATGTGGTCTGGTAACCAAACCAACTTTGGCCTGTTATTTGCAGATGCTTTTTGTTTTGTTTTCTGTTGATTGTGGGGCTTGAACTCAGGTCCTGGATACTGTTCCTGGACTTTTTCTCTCAAGGCTAGTGCTCTATCACTTTGAGTCACAGCACCACCTCTGGTTTTCTGGTGGTTAATTGGAGATAAGAAAGAATCTCATGGACTTTCTTCCCTGTGCTTATGTCAAACCAAGATACTCTTGAATAGCTAGGATTGCAGGCGTGAGCCACCAGCACCCGCCTACCTGCAGATGTTTTTGATGCTTTGAGTTTCTTCTCAAAGTCTTTCAAGGCATTGGTGACCCATTTCTGCTCATCTCCTTCCGTACCACGCTTACCTTATCTCAATGTACCCTTTGCTTCCATACTTCCCTGATGCTCTACCTTCCCCTGCTCCAGTCTTCTTCCTGCCTATCTCCTAGTCTCTGGTCACTTCCAAGAGTTTCTTTAAGCAGCTTAGCCTCATCACAAAGAACTTGTATATGGATGCTAGCCACATATTGGGTTTTTCTTTTTACTGTTTTTGTTTTATTTAAAAATTTTAAATTATCTTTAAGTAGTTGTACAAAGAAGTTTCAAGTCAAACTGTCAATTTACGAATACAGTGCATCTTGATCAGTGACACACCTTCCATCATTCTTCCTCATCTCTCCAAAACCCATCCATCCTCTCAAGTTAACTTGTTCCATTTTCATAAATGTGCCCACCCTTCTTTTTTCCACTCATCCTCTCCACTCCCCTAGACCTCCCCCACTCCCCGACAACATGTCTCAGCTTCTTGTATTCATTTTGCTAAACTATGAGTTTTTTTGTTCAAAGGAACTACATCATTGCTACCAAATACTTTTATCATGTATATATCTTAGAAATCACTCTTTTAGAAATAATCTCAATATAAACTAGAGCGGAGATTTCTCTCCACTCCTTCCTCATAGCTCTCAAATTGCTCCTTCCATGTATAAAAAAAATCAACTCAATGCAGCTTTGCTTTAATATGCATCCATTGTGATGACTATTTAATACCTACATTATGCTTGCTGAGCAGCATATGCTGAAATCTGAACTAGAAATGACTGCTTTAAAAAATTAGTTTTCTGTGTGACTCACATTTTGAATGAAGCCCAGACCACCTGTTGTTTATTTCCTACCACTTAGAATTCTACCTTTATTTCTGGGTTTCCTCCAGAGGAGCCAGAAGAAGGATTTGCACATAGTTTCCCATTAAATAAATAAACCTAAGAATGGAGTGGATCCCATGATTTTTGTTAAACTACATGCAGCAACTCAATTTCCAAATTTATTGGCAAGGCCCACTGGGACTCAGATGCTGTCTATAACATGGGCCAGTGCTTAGCATAATACCTGAACGGTAATTACTAATGAATGCATCAATGAATAGGAAAGGATGGGTCACATCTGCTACTTAAATATTCACTAGCTTTTCAGAATCATTTGATTCAGTCACATACATCATTTGAAAACTCTCTCTGTCAGCTTTTTAGGCTTTCATTTTCGTAGTGTGAAGAAGTTTTTATTACAACAGTAAACATGAAACTGTATTATCTACACAGATCCAATATCCCACAAAAAAAGAGTACTTTACACTCTAATTAAGAACAAAGCACCCAATTACATCAGATTGAACCTCAGAATCACTTCTTTGTTTCATCTTGTATTGCTGAACAAGGACTCAGAGGACTGGGTCAGGCAAAGGAGCTAGTGGAGGATTTAATTAATGGATTGCATCTCATAGCTACTTTAGGAGCTAGGCAGGTTAAGCCAGAAGGATGGTTACATTGCAGTGATTAAGCAGCTTAGTTTTGCAGGCTCAGAGATTTCATTCTGTCATTTTGCCAAGAAAGGCACACAAGAGGTGCTGTCTACACGTCAGTTTCTCTCCCGGGTTTCTCCTTCTGAAGCCCATCAGCTTAGGCTCAACCAGGTCCCATAAGCCATCTGGAGTCATCATTTGGGAACTTATTACAAAGGCAGAATCTCAAGCTCCATCCCTAACCATCTGAATCAGAATCGGCATTTTAGTGAGATCAAATGACTGTGACTGCGTGTTACATTTAGACAAACACTATCCTAAGGAGTTTTCGTTTACCACTGAACAGCATAGCTAGCAAGATCTGTGAATCCCCAAGCTTTGGTCAGTGTATGAAAAAATTTAAGTTCCTGCCACAAAGATTTTGATTCAGTGAGTCTGGATGGAACATGAATGAATCTGTACTTAGTCTAGTTCTAAGCTCAGGATCAGTCCTGGCAAATGGGTTTCTAGATAGACTAGTCTCTGTATACCAGTTTTATTAGCCTGTGTCCTTGTGTCTTAGTCTTTACTTGAAGAACTGTTTCCAGGGATGGCTTTAACATTTCTGTGCAGAAAGGTCTTTGTACAGCAAATGAGCTTGAGAAAGGAAGCTAGCGACTGTTTTTGTTTAACATTTTACAAAAATGGAGGAAACCTCTATTGTCTATGAAGAAATGGAGATGAAGTTAATGGAGGTTGGAGATTATGAACTCCAAGAATTTGCATTTAGCGTTCTTTCATCACCAATATCAGATCTAGTCATGGTATAGCGGTCAACATAGGAACTTAGTAGGAAGATATCAGATGATTCACAAAAGGAACAAGAAATGTACAAAGTTTTATAAATAGGCAAAAAGCTAGCAGAGGCTGACGTCTGGGTAGCAGAAACTTCTCACCCTTGGAATGAATGAGATTCTAACAATTATTAACCTTTACTGCTTGTCTGAGATTCAAATACCAGGGTAGAAGCGTTTGGTCTGGCATGGTTAGCAGAAGGCTGGTCACTTTGAGAAAAAGATGATCTAAAGGGTGGGTAATTTCCCACTGGAAAGGGGCATGCTCAAATAGATGCCTGGCAGAAAAGAAAGCAATCAATGCTCTTTGCACTAATGAGATGGGTAAAATGTTAGCATTCGGTGGTATACTCCTCAGACTTCATGAGAAATATATTCTATAAAACCAGTAAATTTTTTCCTTGTTTTGGTCTCTGCTGTCTCCCAAGTGGGTGGGGTAGTGCCTGACACATGATAAGTTCTTCATAAATGTTGCTGAATGGATGGATGGATAGATGCATGATGCTTCAGATGTGGTCTTTGAGTCAAAGCCCAAGGTTAGTTGTGTTAACCTTGGTTAGGTGCTTAACTTCCCTGTCTATACTTCTGTGCTTAGATTTCCTCATAGCCAAACTGGCACTGGAAATAGCCAGTCTATTTCATAGGGTTGTAGTTAGTGTGTGAGAACACTGCTTATATATATATACACATATGTATATATACATATGTATATATATATGCATATATATGTGTGCGTGTATATATGAGCTATATATGATATATATGACATATATCTATATATATAACTCCCCAAACCTAGTGACTTAAATCGGTATCTTGTTTGCTCATGGACCTGTCATTTGGAAAGAACTCAGAAGGATAAGTTATCTCTGCTTTCTGTGATGTCTGCTAATGCTGGAATGTTCATAATAACTTCTTGGCTTATATGCCTGGTACCTCATCAAAGATGGGTGCTGGTTGGAAGAGCTTGCTTGGGATTATGCATATGAGACCTGGTTTTTCCTGTTAGTCAGGTTTTCAAATTCACCTCCCTTGTAGCCTCCGGACCACTCTCAATGGGACATCTCATGTTGCTTCCCCATGAATCTCTCAGCTGTAGGCAAAATGTATGGTTCTCTCTTTCCAAGAGCAGAAGCATTATAGGTACTTTATTTTAATTTCCATCAGTGCTGGAGATTGATGTGAGGACAGGGTACCTGCTAGGCAGGACTGAACTGCAGCTCTAGTGCTCCTCCCAGATCTTCATAAAGTTTAGTCTTTTTTGTGTATGTTCTGGTCCTGGGGTATGAACCTTGGGGCCTGGGCACTGTCTCTGAGCTTTTCAACTCAAGGTTAGCACTCTAGCCACAGCTACATCTTGGCTCTATTGACACATTGAGCCAGATCATTTTTTGTTGTGAGGACTACAATGTGCATTTTAGAATGTCTAGTAACATCTCTGACTTTTACCCATTATAGTAGAATAATGATGTTAATAGCTCTCCTCCCAAGCATACACATCCATATTTTTGAGAAATAAAAACTGTTTCCAAGCATTGCAAAATGTTCTGTGGTGGGTAAAAATCTGCCCTGGTTTGAGAACCACTGGGTCACAGCAAGTAACAAGTCCAGCCCAGACTCAAGGGAGAAGCTTTATAAGGGCGTGAATACCAGGAAAGATGGCTCATCGAATACTATCAGTGTGACAGACACCCTCTCCACCACATTCCCCCATGGCTGTTGATTATCTCTTAACCTTGTTTGCCCAAGGAATCATTATTTCTGAGTTCTGTGTACATGGAAGGCCAGTTCTATCCCTTCTTTGTGGGATCTAACTGCTTGAACATATCTTCTCATCATTGGCAGTTTCCGCATGTCTTCTCTGCCCTTGCTTCCTCTTCTGAACCAACCTATCTAGTATTAATCTAGTGGTGGTTCTCTCCTCTCCCCAACCCCTGTGGTTTACTGACCTGTCTCATAACTCATAAGCAGTTCTCATATCTCAGCACATGCCCAGGCTCCGGAGACAGAGAAGGCTGATCTTGAAGCCTCCGAATGCCTCATGATTTCTGGGATCCACACACATGTGGTTATCTCCCTAAAAGGCACATGTCTTGCCATTTTTCCTTTCCCCCTAATTCTTACTCTTTCTTCATGACTCGGCTCTCAGTTCCCTCTTCCAGGAAACCTTCTAGGAAAGATTAGGCTCCCATCTAATATAGGAGTTGTTTGAAGGCAAAGGCCATTTTATCTTCATCTGCAGTGTCTGCCAAGGGGAAAGTATTTCTTAGATGGATAAAGGAATAGTCTAAACTTTGAGAGGGACTAAGTAAGTGTGGGAGTGAATCATGACTATCCCCGAGGCTGTAATTCTCTGAGGCCTATATGAATTCTATGTTAGAGGAAGAGCAAGAAAGACGAAGTTCTGGAGAAGGGGTAGAGAGAAGGCCTCAAAGAAGGAATATAACCAACAGGGTAAGATAAGTAATGGAAAGAACACAGTCAGCTTTTACATTTTATTTTATTTTTGCCAGTAGTGGGGGGGCTTTAACTCAGGCCTGGGTGCTGCCCTCTAGATTTTTGCTCAAGGCTACCACTCTACCATTTGAACCACAGGTTACTTTTTTTTTCTTTTTGGTACTGGTCTTGGGGCTTGAACTCCTGTCCTCGCCTGGTAGCTGTCCTTGAGATTTTTTTTTTTTGCTCAAGACAGCATTCTACCAGCTGAGTTATAGCTCCACATCCTGCCTTGTTGGAACTTAATTAGTGATTAAAAAAAAAGTCTCATGGAGTTTCCTGGCCAGGCTGGCTTTGAACCGCTGTCCTCAGATCTCAGCCTCTTGTGTAGCTAGGATTATAGGCATGAACCATTGGCATTTGGCTAAACAATTCAGATTTTAGATCAAGGCAAGGGTTCTGAAATTCATTCTGAATGAGACAAGAAATCTCCAGAGGAGGTTTTGTACAGAGAAGAGTCACACTGTCCTGTGGCTCCTGTGTTGAAGCTGTGGCATGACTAATGGGGATGGGGGGCACAGCAGCTAGATCAATTAGTTAGGAAGCTATTATAATAACCCAGCAGAGGACCATGATGGCTTTTCTATTGAACTGCATGTGAGAGGAGGAGAAAGATCAATGGACGGCTTCAAGGCCTAGAGCCAGAAAAAGAAGGAAGGGACATTTTCTGACTGAGGGGTACTTCTTGAGGGATAAGAATCAGAAGTTTAGTATTGGTAAGTATAAACCTCTTACTATATTCCAATTAGTTGCGAGTAGATAGTAAGATATACAAGGATAAATTGCAGAGGTGGTACATTAATTGAAGATATGAATGTGGAAGCTGTTAGCTCTATTACTTCAGAAAGGAAAAACAGTAATTAAAAAAATACAATAGCTCAGTACAATGGAGGCTTATTTTTCATGATTCAATAGCCTGAGAAAGTTCCAGATGATTAGCAAACTATGACAGCTCTTTCTGTGCAGAGTTGGGGTTAAAATCCTGATTGAAGTGGTTCAATAAAGAATGGAGAAAGACCAGTTTGAATTGGATCCTGTGTGGAAACAATTCACTCCAGGGATTTTTTTTTTAATGAAAAGGAGCCAAGAAATGAGGTGGTGGCTTGTGGGAGATGTAGGTTAAGGACAGTTTATGGGGAGGGGTAGGGGGGAGGGGGGAGGAGTGACATGGTGTGGAGGGGGTTGGGGAAGGTTATCCAGAGATAAAATTCAGTACCTTACACATACAAGGTTAAGCACTTTATCACTACATTCTCACCCCTTGTTGTTGATTTCTTTAAAATTATTTTTTTTTCATAGGAAAAATTGTGAGCTAATGGCTCACACTTATAATCTTAGCTATTCAGGAAGCTGAGATGTGAGGAGGCCAGCCTCAGTAGACAAATCTGAGAGACTCTTACATCCAACTAACCACCAAAAAGCCAGCAGTAGAAATGTAGTTCAAGTGGTAGAGCAGCAGCTGTGAATAGAAAAAGCTAAGTGAAAGCATGAGGCCCTGAATTCTCTCAGTACTCTTTCCAGTACAGGCCTAGTACTTTTCCTCTCTCTCTGTCTCTCTGTCTATCTGTCTCTGTCTCTCTCTCATACACACACACACACATACACACACACACACATACACACACACACACACACCACAAATCATGGAATATGGGATGTTTGTATGCTAATGGACAGATGAAAACACAGATGCTGCAGGAAGAGAGAAATTTTCAAGAGGAATTGCCAGTCTAAATAAGGGCTTTCGATAGGCTCACGGCTATCCATCAAAACAGGCTGATATGAAGTAGGTGCAGGTAGCGAGACCACAACCACAATCCTGGGTTGTCTGGGACTAAGAAGAGTTCTGGATACAAGACTCTGACATTTCAAGGATGGGACAAACTGGAATAGTTGGATGGCATAGATAGAAAATTTATAGCAGAAGTTTATAGAAGTTATTCTTTCATTGCTGTGAGCATGGCTAAATGAAAAAAAGACAAAAATTCCTCAGTGGATTCTACTTATTACAAAGCACCATTGTAGCCTAAACCCCAGAATTATGCAATGTGTGTACTGTTACAATGAATAATTTGTAGTTTGTGGCTGGGGAAGGAGGTTGGAACGGGTTGTCTAGTATGTATGAGACTCTTCTGATCTCCAGCACCTCATCTCTCCAAAAAAAATAAAATAAAATAAAAAAACAATCTGTAGTTCAAAATTTAGGGCTAATATGAGAGAAATGAGTATATATTATATATGTATATATATATATATATATAGCTACCTATATATTATATATGTATATATAAATATATCAGGCAGTCCATATGGAATGATTCATGTTCTGTATTGCTCAGGATTATAAAATCTATTGGAATAAATACTGTCCAGAAGAAAATATTTCCTGATATTTTTGGGAATCTCACAACAGCCTACCTGGTAGGTACTCTCTTATTCTCATCACCATATGTCTGAGGAAGCAAATTCAATGATTAAACAGTTTGGCCCACTCCACCCAGGAAGTGGTAGCGGAAGAAGGCCTTGTAGCTTGGTTGATTCTATAACTTAAATTCTCAATGTTACATTAGATTGCCTTCTAAAAATTCCTGTAATGCATGGGAACAATCTATGAGTAGCCCAGAAGTGCCCTACACATTTAGAAAAAAATGCTAAGTTTTGTTAGAGACCATCCAAGAGCTCTTCATAAGGAATGTCATTAAATAGTACTTGAAGGGAAGGAGGAGGGGGGAGGGTAGAATTCTATTAGGTGGAAGAAAGGGAAGGACATACCACTAAAGTTCTCTTACCTGCTATCCTCATGGATTCCCAGACTCTAGGGTCAGCTCTGGGGTTCTTTCCTCTGCCATTTTTCACTATTACAATACAATACCTGTAGCTAGATAGCTTGCAGAGAACGAAACTTAATTAGCCCACTGTTTTGGAAGGTGTTAAGTCCAGGTAGCCTCATATGTTTGGTTTCTGGTGAGGCCCTTCTGGCAGATGGGATGGTAACAGAACTGTGTGTGAGAACGATCACACGGTGAGAAAGGAAGTCATAGAGGCTGGGGAGTGGCTCTTCTTGTAACTATTTTTACATGGGAACTATAGTCTATGACAACCACTTAATTTCTCTCAAGAGCAATGCTCCAATGACTCTGTTTACTTTGTAGTAGGCTTCATCTCTCTTTCTCTCATTTTTTTTAAGGTATCGGGAATTGAACTCAGTCAGGGCCTTAAGCTTTCTAGGCAAGTACTTTGCCGATTGAGCCCCCTTTCCACAGGTTATTTTCCAGGTAGGAGTCTTACTTTATGCCAAGACCAGCTTAAACTATAATCCTCCTGCTTGTGTTCCTTTATGTCTCTGGGAAATAAGAGGCATGCTCCACTATGCTCAGAATGGCCTTGAAATAATCCCCTCTCCACTCCCCAAGCAGTTAAGATTAGAGTCAAGAGCTATCATACCTGGCTCCTTTTCTTTTCTTTCTTTCATTCCTTTTCTTCCCTTTTCTTTTTCATTTTCCTCCTTCCTTTTCCCTTCTCTTTTTCCCTTCTTTCCCTCCTTCTTTTCTTTTCTTCCTTTTTGTGCCAGGGCCTCTCACCCTCTTTTGGCTTTTATCACTCACAGCTGACATTCTACCATTTGAGCCATGCCTCCACTTCCCAGTGGTTTTTGCTGGTTAATAGAGAAAAGAAGTCACTAGAATTTATCTGAACTTTGATCCTGAGTAGCTAGGATTACAGGCATGGGGCACCAGTGCTTGATTTCAGCACCTCTTATATCACTATAACAAGGACCAATCCTCCAAAACATGAACTGTTGCGGGACATAGTCAGAGATGTTTGTGATTTTAAGAAGGTGGAATCATAGAGGGGAATGTTGACTTGGATTTTCTTCTATGCTTAGTTTATTTCTAGAGTCTTAGAATGGGTAGTAGAACACTGCTGGTCTTCAACGAAATAAAATGAATGCACTTATTACCTAAATACACACTATGGTATGGCATATGTACAGAAAAATATGTAAGCAATAAGTATTTTTATTAAGTGAACATTTCTTATAACTAGAGGAGTATACAGATTAAGAAGCAGACTTTTACCCTGACCCCAGGAGCCCCTTCCATGCTGCTTTCTAATCAATCCCCCTAGCCATTTCCAAGTTCATTACCATCCTGATTGCTAGAAAGAAAGCTACTTAGCTTAGTTTTGAACTTCATATAAATAGTGTCTGACATTTTGTTCTTTTTTTGTATGTGGTCTCATTTGTTCAGTATGATATTTGTGACACTCATCTACATTGTTGGATATAGTTGAGGGATTTCATTCTCACTGAGGTCTAATATTTTAAGGCATTAATGTTTTCGAAAAACACTTTTCATTCAATAATTGTAGTATTTGTCAATATTAGGGATCACTTACCTATTTTACTGTTGATGTGCATTTGATCATTTCTAGATTTGGCAATTAATAAGAGTGTTACACAACTTTTTCCACTGTGGGTTTTTTTGCTTTTTTTTTTTAGTTTACAAGAGACAGTATCTCAGTATATAACCCCTGGTAGCTCTGAACTCATAATCTTTCTGCTTCAGTCTTTAAAATGCTGGGATTAAAGCTACGCATCACCATGCCCAGCAGCATAAACACTCTTGCAAATGTGTTTTGGAAAGTACTCATTTCTTTTTAGTTATGTGTAATTATATTTTATTATCTTTAAGTAGTTGCGCAAAGGAGCTTCCAGTCAACGTGTCAGTTTTCAAGTGCAGTGCCCCTTCACCAGTGCCACCGCTTTCATCATTCTGGCCCATCCCTCTCCAGCTCAGTTCTTTCAGGCACATACACTTACAGAAATTCCAGACTTCTAACAAGTGCTTTTTGTTTTGTTTTGTTTTTTAATGGCTTCCTATCTGAGTGAACTTGCTTGGCTTCCAGAACCATCTGGTGAATACAGGTGAAGTTACAGGATGGAAATGGCCACTAATCTGCAATCTTGCATTTGTAGAGCCTCTCTCAAGAGCAGCAACTGCTTCAGTAACTAGGCCTCTGGTATGTATTACTTTAAAAATTCAGTATTGCATGTAGACAACTGAGCCAAGATGAAATGAAAGTCAGACATGACTTCTTTCTGGGTAGCTCTGGTCCAAAGCTATTGACCCAACCAATTCTCATTCTTTCCAAGCAACTCTAGTTGTGAAATTTTTGTAGGTAGCTATCCTTGGCTAAAGGTGTTTTATTTATCACCATGAGGCACCTAATAGAAAACTCAATATTTATCCAGAGGTGGAGTGAGTGGCTTGATTCTGGATGGTGTGATGGTGAGCAGTTGTGTTCTGGGACATTTTCATGGTTCATATTTTCTGTGTCTTTCAGAGTGTCCATTGTCAGCCCTATGAAACTGTTGAACATTTGAAATGTAGCTAGTAAGACTGAGAAACTGATATTTATATATTGAATTATAATTGATTGAAGTTTTAAAAAATGATACTTGAAGCCAGGCATCAGTGGCTCATGCTTGTAATCCTAGCCACTCAGGAAACTGAGATTTGAGGATTTTAGATTACAAGCCAGGTGAAGCAGGAAAGTCCATGAGACTCTTATCTCCAATTAACCAACTAAAAGCCTGAAGTGAAGCTGTGGTTCAAGTGGTAGATTGCTAGTCTTGAGCAAAAAGGCTAAAGGACAGTGCTCAGGCCTTAAGTTAAAGCGCCCCCCCCCCTCCAGGTACTGGTGTTAATATATCCACACCTACACCGACATACACAGACACATACCAACACACACACACACAAACACACGCAATACTTGATTCAGTTGGGGAAAAACTTTAGGCATGCTTAGACCAATTTTCCTTTGAGAGTCTGATGTTTCAGTTAGAAACTTAATAAAATCTAAATTCACATTAAGTATTGCTGAGAAATAATTTGCAACCTAATAGAGACATGCTCTAAGTGTAAAAGACATAAGATTACACACAGAAAAGAATGCAAACTTGTCTTACTAATTTTTATATTGAATGTGTGTCAAAAGAATATTTTGGAAATGTTAGGTTGATATATGTTACTATTAAGTTTAATTTTGAGATCCGATGCCAGTGACTCATGCCCATAATCCTAGATATCCAGGAGATCTAGAGGATCGCAGTTTGAAGTCATTCCAGGCAGAAATGTTTATGACTCCATTTCCAGTTAACCAGCAAAAGGCAGAGCTGGAGGCGTGGCTCAAGTAATAGAGTTCCACCCTATAAAACAAAGTGTGTGCAAGGCCCTGAGTTCAAACACCAGAAGATCACCCCTCAAAAAATTAATACCTCTTGCTTCTTTTACATTTTTATCATGGCCATTAGTAAATTTTCAATTTCATAGGTGGCTCCTGTTGTATGTGTATTACCTAGTGGTCTTCTAAATATGCCCAAATATGTTTCACTATAATATCTCATTAACTCTTAGCCTCAGAAAGCTGAATAAAAATGTGCGTTTCTATATAATATGTTCCCATAAACATACTGTGAATAGGAAAAGGAGGTATTTAATTTTATTGTTTTAATTATCTTGAAATAGTTGTATAAAGGTGTTTCATTTCAACAGATCAATTTATAAATGCAATGCATCTTGCTCAGTGTCACCCCTTCCCTCATTCTCCCCTTTCCCTTCTCTCCCAGGTCCACCCACCTCCTTAAATTTCCTAGTACTGTTTTCACACATGAATATTAACTGAATGTGACTGAGTTCTCCCACACTTCCTCTCCATTTATCTTCCCCCATCATCTCAACCCCCACAACTTTGCTCAGACAAGATATGTTTCAGATTTACCATAGCTAAGATATGGAACCAACCCAGATGCCCCTCAGTAGATGAATGGATCAAGAAAATGTGGTATATATACAATGGAATTCTATGCCTCCATCAGAAAGAATGACATTGCCCCATTTGTTAGGAAATGGAAAGACTTGGAAAAAATTATATTAAGTGAAGTAAGCCAGGCCCAAAGAAACATAGGTCCCACGGTTTCCCTTATTTGCAATAACTAGTATATGTCTGAGACAAGCAGAAACAGTCAGATAAGTTGATATTAGGCAAAATGAACCCCAAGATAAGGACTCAAATGCTTTTTCTTTCTTACTATTGCTTCTAACATATTCATAAGATATTTCTTTGTTGCTTTTTATGTCCTTCCCCCAAGGTATAAGCCCTGTTTTCACTGTTTTTAATGTTAGTATAATTTGTGGAGGGGAAGGGAAAAAATAAATTCTTTAAATAGGGATACAGGGGGACCCATTGCAACAATGAGACGTACAAGACGTTATGTTGCAAAACGAACTTTACAACTTTGGCGGGGGTGGGGGGTTGGGAGGATTCTTAAGGGGAAACAAAGGAGGAGGCAACAATGCTTGATAAGAAATGTACTTATTACCTTGCCCTTGTAATTGTAACCCCTCTGTACAGTTTTTCACAGCAACAACAAAAAAAGATACGTTTCAGCTTCTGGGTATTGATTTTGTTGAACTGTCTAATAATTGTTCCAAGGGGCAACATTATGGAAAACCACCCCTGTGGATATCCATATCACAGTCACTTGGATCGTATCTACATGCATATGTCCCTGAAAAGGAAGTATTTCATAGAGGACAATGAGCTTGAATTGTAGAGTCAAACCTGGCCAAGTGTGCATCTAAGCTCTGTGCCTTAAACAGGGTCCCTTAGCAAAGTACTCAACCTTAGTGTCCAATTTTTACTAATGCAGAGAATAGAATAGACATGCATTTGGGGATGTAAATACTATGGGGTGTTCTCCCCTCTCAGTTATTGGCTTGCATCCCCTGTGTCCTTTGCTAACCAGCCTCTACCTGAGGCACCTGTGAGGAATTGTCCTCAGCCATTATTGTTTGAAGCCACACAGAGTAACTGGCGTACATGTATGAAACCCCAAGTCTCTGACTCAAATAGAGAAAAAAAAAACCTTTGATGTGTAATTTACAACCCAGAATTCCTCCAGAACAGAGATTTCATCGGTAGCACCTTCTCTACTTCTGCTTGGAAGAGTCAGCTTCTAAGAACCCCGCCTAAAACAGCTGAGATTTTTTTAAGGATTAAATGAGAAGTGTCTGGTGTAACCCATCTCTTCATCATTTGATATATTCCAGCCAATACGCCCCAGTGATTTTACTGTCACCTCCAAAAGGCATGAACTGTCAATAGTTTTTTGAAATTTTATTTTATCTATTATCTTTAAGTAGTTGTATGTACAAAGGGGTTCTAATTCAACATGTTAGTTTAGGATACAATGTATCTTGATGGAGGTCACATCTTCCATCAGTCTCTTTCATCTATTCTGACCCTACCCATGCACTCAAGTAACCTAGTTCCATTTTATATATGCACATTGGATATTATGAGTATATTTCACCCACCCTTTCTCTCTCTATTTGTCTGCCCTCCAAAAATGTTTTTTTTTTATTGTCCTGAAATGGGTTTGTGTGCTTCTAATCACGTCACCAGTTGAGCCATCAACCTGGAAGAATTCACTGATTGGTGAGAGAATCAGAGCCCTAGAGAACATTGTATGTACTCATGAATGGCCAGACCAATGCCGTACGAGTTTCTGTGCTTGCTTTCTGAGTAGCATCAGACAGATGCTGTGAATAACTTAATCTATCTCAGACTATAAATGGTTCTATAGGAAGAATGTTAGGATTTCAGAATCAAAACAGATTCTATCATAATAAAAAATTCTTTAAAAATTAGCTTGCTGATGCATATAAGACAACTGTAAATACATAAAAATGCTACAATTACAGCAACTTCCATATGAAAGGCAACCTGTTAATCTATTTATTTTTAAGATATTTTCAGTTTATTCTTGTTTGGGAAGTGTTTTTTGGTGGTTTTTGTTTGCTTGTTTGTTTTGAGACAGATTTTGGTAGGTAGCCCAGGCTGGCCTTGAACTCTTGATCCTCTTGACTCAAGTTTCCAAGTGCAGAGATTACAAGGATGTTTACCTAGTTTGTTTTTAATTGAAATTTCAATTTTTGTTTCTTTGGCAGGACCCTATAGGATTAGAACATAGGACCACACTTGTCAGATAGGTACTGTATCATTTGAGCTACTCCTCCAGCCCATTTTGCTTTTGCTGTTGTTTGAACAGGGTGCAGGCTGGCCTAGACTATGATCTTCCTATTTATACTTGCTGTGGGATGACAGGCATGCACCATCCTAAGGTGCACAAGAGTGTCTTATTAACTTTTTTCTTCCTGGACTGGCTTTGAACTGTGATCTGCCCAATCTCAGTCTCCTGAAGAATTAAGATGATAAGTATAAGCCGCGATGTCACACTTACATTTGTTTATAAATTGATCTCTAAAACATCAACATTTCACAGATTAGTGGGATTACAGAAAAATTGGACACATATCTATAAAATACAATATATTTATAAAATAATCAGGATAAACTTATCTATTTCCTCAAATGTAACTTCTTTGTTTCACATTTTGTTGAGAAAGGATCTCAAACGCAGGCTGGCCTTGAATTCATTCTATTCCCTCAGCATCCTCAATGCTGGGATTATAGGTATGCAACTAACTTCTTTAGACTTCTTAAATGTGCTTCTTGGTCATTCTTTTGACAAGTATTACTAATACTGATGGTTATGTCTTTGTGTGTGTGTGTGTGTGTGTGTGTGTGTGTGTGTGCTGGGGCTTCAACTCAGAGCTTCTTGCTCAGCTTTTATTGTTAATGGCTAGTGCTCTACCACTTGAGACATACCCCCCAGTCGGGCTTCTTTTGCTAGTTCAAGATAGTCCTTTGAGAGTACAGATGTGCTCTACTGGTGCAGGACTGGTTATTGTTTTTGACTATTCTGGATATGAGTCTAAGGCATTCACAGACACTGTTTTACTTAATGTACTCAAAAATATCCAGTTCAAATGTTATCTCTATAAAGAGGTTACATCTGATCTCAGCTGTTTTTTTTTTTTTGTTGTTGTTGTTTTTGGCTGGTCATAGGGCTTGAACTCTGGGCCTGAACATTGTCCCTCAGCTCTTCAGCTCAAGGCTAGCGCTCTACCACTTGAGCCACAGCACCACTTCTGGTTTTCTGAGTGGTTTATTGGAGATAAGAGTCTCACGGACTTTCTTGCCCAGGCTGGCTTTGAACCACAATCCTCAGCTCTCAGCCTCCTGAGTAGCTAGGATTACAGGTGTGAGCCACCAGAAACTGGCATATTTTTTTGTTTTTTTAACCACGACCTGAACACTTGTTTTATTTGGCTTAGGTGTTTATGTGTCTTTGCAATCCCATCTCCAACAAGAATGTGTACTTCGGGTAGCTAATGCTTTCTGCCTTGCATTCTACTGGTCTCCTTGACAAACTCAGGAAATCCTCAATGAAGGACAGATTTAATGAAAACTTAATGCAGATACCACCACCGAAGCTCAGAAAGATTCAAAGCTCAAAACTCAGTATTGGCACCCACACCTACACACACACACACAGAGGTTCATATCCAAGTGTTACCACTTAGAATGCTAGTTTTCTGGTTTTTTTTTTTGTAAAGATGCTATACAGAGGGGTTACAGTTACATGAGAAAGGTAATGAGTACATTTCTTGTTGAACATTGTTACCCACTCTTTTTTTCCTTCTACGATCCCTTCCCTCCTCCACCTCCCCACTCTCCCTACCCACAGTTGTAAAGTTCATTTCTAACATAGTGTCTTGTGGGTATCATTGTTGCAATGGGTCATCATGTGTCCTTTTTTCAGCATTTTGTTATTCCCCTTCCCCTCCCCAAATTATATATATATATATATATATACACACACACACACATATGTATATATATAATATATGTATATATAATATATACATGTATTTATACATGTATATATATATGATGCAGGGTACCAAAATCAAATACAGTTAAACAGGTGATATACCATAGAGGGAAGTACATACAAAAGAAACAAAAAAAATCACATAGTACATTTTCGAGATGGGGTCTCAGACTTTTCTGCTTGGGCTGGCCTTAATCTCAGTACTCAAATCACAGCTTCTTGAGTAGCTAGGATTACAGACATGAGCCACAGGCACCTGGCTGAACTTGGCTACTTCTAAAACCTTCATTGTTTATGTGTTAGTATCTTAGACATTATTACTTAAGAAGTCAGAGCTTTGATTTGAAAATGTTTAATTTTTATTTCTGAAATTTTCAAGTCCAGTTTTTTAAGGGTCTTTTTAGTAGTGTTCTCCAAAGGAACAAAGCCAATAAATATACATGTAGTATAGTATACATGTAATAATATAGGTGTATACTATATATGTAAATATACATGTAGTAATAGAGTGCTTGCCCAGAGCCTTGAACAAGTGCTTGCTTTGTTCAAGGACCTAGGTTTGATTCCCAGCACTAGAAAACATAATTGAAAAATAACAAATAAGTTAATTAAATAGGGGGTGTATTATAGTGGTTTGCAAGACCAGAGATTGAATGGTCCCACAGTGGTGGTCTGTAGACCTGTGGGCAAGAAGAACAGACTGGGTGCCAGTGGCTCACACCTGTAATCCTAGCTATTCAGAAAACTGATATCTGAGGATTTTGGTTTAAAGCTAGACTGGGCAGGAAAGTCCATGAAATTCTTAACACCAATTAGCCAGAAAAAGGAAAAAAAAGCCAGAAGTGGGGTTGTGTCTCAAATGGTAGAGAGCCAGCCTTGAGCAGAAAAGTTCAGGGACAGTACTTAGGCCGCAGAGAAAAGGATAGAAGCTCACTCCGGAGCTGGAAGCTTCTGAACAGGCTCCAATCCCCGCCAAAGGTCTGGAAGACCCCCCCCCCCCACACTCCCCGGCCCTCGCAGTCACTGGTGGGAGGCTGTGTAGAAGAGCTGCTGACTCCAATGGCAATAGGCAGTGGCGGCAGCAGAAAAATAACCCCCACACACCCAAATGCAGCTGGCTCCCGTTTGGGTTCTTCCCACTCCTTGTTGCATCTGGGCCCCAGCCTACTTAAACTCACGTTTAAGGCAGGTGTTTCCCACTTGGTCCACTTCCCACATGCCAATCATCGCTGGAAACACCCTAAGAGATGCCCTCAAAAGGGTGCTTTCCCAATTTTCTAGGCTTCTCCCATTCCAGTTGACAGCCTAGATTACACATCATAGGAATCATTTACATGATAAACTGCAGAACTGATTACACCAGTAGATGGCTGGAAACAACCTTAATCAGACTCATCAACAGGGGGCTGATTGAAACAAATTATAGCTTCCCCACTGTGTGGAAATGATAGAACTAAAATATAAAGCATGCTCCAGTAATGGGCACAAAAGTCTTTCCTTCTTTTTTATCTCGTACCCACTCACTTTCCTTCAAAGGTAATTTCTTAGGTATCTTTGCAGTGTTGCTTTAGTCACAAATGAATGAAAATATGGATTCATGCTTTCCTTCTCTGTTTCATCCAGAAGTAAAACCATTTACTACCAACACACATGCTATTATTTCACTTCACATCTCCTGGATAGCTTTTGATGATAGAAATTAGTTTGCCTGATCTCCTTTCATCTCAAAATGGTGTTTGCAAGATGTCCTCCTCAAGACCGTAAATATTTCTTGTTATATTTATGCCTCCACATTATATCATTCTTATCACTCGTGTGTTCTATTCCATTGGATCATTTAGCATGCTCCTTTCTGTTCGTATTGCAATTTCTGTTCATTAACTTTTACCCTTTTACTTTGGTCTTTGAAAATTTCCACCAACTAAGTTTATCTTACAGCTTTGTCCTTACACTGCAAACCTCTATGCTGTGAGGTTGTAATTTATTTTTGCTATTGATCTTTCTTTTTTACAGCTTTTGTGGTTTGAACTCAGGGACTTGTACTTGCTAAGCAAGTGCTCTGCCACTTGATCTTCTCTACCACCTGAGCCACACTCAGCCTTTTTGCACTAATTATTTTCCAGTAAAGTCTCATGATTTTGCCTAGGATGTCTGTTACTGGACCATGATTTTACTAACTATGCCTTCTCCATAGCTAGGATTACAGGTGAACCTTTCCCAGCTTGTGTTTTGAGATCCAGTCTTAATAACCTTGCCTGGGCCAGCTTCAAACTACTATCATTCTATTTCTGCCTTCTAAGTTGTTGGGATTATAGGTATACACTACTGTCTCTGGATGTGCTCTGAGGTTTTTGGTGCCATGATTGCTGCAAGCTAGCCATAGTGTGCTGATGGCTTCTTAAAATATGCCTCCTGACAGCAGAGAATACTTGTAATTCAGACGTTGAGTGTAAGAGTATTGCTGGAGTTCAGCTCACTCAAAACTAGAAAATAACACACAGAATCGCACCATTTGTGTTCTGTAACACAGCTAACAGGTATCTTTCAGATGTTAATTTTGTCAGTTGAACTATGGTGTATGCTTCTTTGGTACTCAGAATGCATGAAACCTCACATTTCTGAGAATCCAAAGCAAACATTTTTTCATTCATCTGAGTTGGCACTAGCTCAGCCCTTGTGAGCCCATGTATCAGTAAGGTCTTCCTGTACAACCATCTGATCTCTTGCTTGTCATAACAGCATTAAATTTTAATGCAATCTAATTACAGCAGATGCTTTCATTCCTGAATTACTTGTAGACGCTCATAACTGGCCAGAGGGGACAAATCAGATCTATTGTATTATCCCTACAGCATGGAGCAGTGGGTGGGTGGTTTTTAAATGAGATAATCTTGCCGAGCTTCTTTCCAAAAAATTGGTACTCAAAAAGTTCTTCAATCAAAACTCAAAGAGGGAGAAAAATGAGGGAGGGGTAACAAGTTAGACCAGAAATGTACTCATTATCTCAGTGATGTAACCGTAACCCCTCTGTACATCATCTTCACAATAAAATTTTAAAAAAAACCCAGAGCTTTATGACCAAGCACCATTCCCTTTCCATTAAAAGCCTTACATTTTCACAATACTTTCCCAAACAAACTGCAAAAAACTATATATTTTCCTAAGTCAAGTTTCCATTATTCAGGGGAAAATGATGAAGTTTATGGCTCTCCTTAGAGCCAAGTTTCTCTCTCGATGCCTGTTACTCCGGGATTTGTTGGCAGTTTTATCACAGCCATCAGGAAGAAAAGGAAATCATGGGATGTAGAGAGCAGTTCAAGCATTCCAGGATGCTAAAGCTCATCCAATCTAACCTCCTCATGTCATACACAAGGAAATCCAGGAAGGGAATTGTCACATGACCTCAACCTTATGTAGGGACTTCCATGAGAGCCAGGATGAGAGGCCAAATTCCCTGCTTCCCATTCTACCATTCCTCGGCCCGTCCCTGCACCTGGTCCCAGGACGGGAACACACCTGAGGACAATTTCTATTGGCAAAGATGGCAGCTTTAGACAATACCTAATTTCTTTTCCAGAAGATTGTCTTTCTATTGGACAATCTCATTCTCAATCATAGTTGCCAGTCTCCACTTGAGTTAACTTAGTACTGGGAGTCCTGACCCCTCTGTTTACGACACTGAGTGAACTGTAGCTCTGTACACCTGATCACAGCCCCTCTAACACTGTCTTGCTGAAACTGAGCTTGTTTCTAATGTGTACCCCATCCGTTCTTTCTCTATTTCCTATTTTGTTTCTTGGCGCAGTGAATACCCAGTTGTCTAACTCCTCACCTTCACCTTCACTTCTATTACCAGATTCTGTGCTTCCATTCCCTAGGCATTTCTCACATATTTTCTCATCTTTATTCATACATATCATGATTTTCTCTCACCAGGATTCCACATTTCTCTTTCCTCTTCAAGCTATTATCTGCTCTATCTTCAGAGTCATTTTTCCCAACGGGTTTTTACCATGGCTTGCTGTGTTCTTGTCTGAAATTTTTTACTGACTCCTTCATGAGTCAAACCCAAGTCTACCCAACTTATTTCCTATCCTATGTGATTCTGCCCTCTTAGTCTAGCGTCATCTTCCAGCATAGCTTTTTAATGTTAGGTCTTATAAACACGAAATACTTATAATTTTTAACTTGTAAGCTATTCATGTTTCCATGTCTTTTCATATTCATCTTCCATCCTTTAAATTACTATCTTCTAGGTTCAGTGGCTCATGCCTATGGTTCCAGCTACTCAGGAGGCAGAGATTAGAATCATTGTAATTTGAGGCCAACCTTGGGCAAAAGGCTAATGAGATCTTCATCTCAAAGCTGAGTATGTGGGATGTACCTCTAATCTCAGCTATCCAGGAAGCACAGATAATATCAGGATTCCAATCTAAAGCTAGTCCTGGGTAAAAATACAAAACCATATGTGACTAGAATCACATGAAGCAAAGGGCTGTGAGTGTAGCTCAAATGAGGCTCTGAGTTTAAACCCAGTACAGAAAAATGAAAACAAAAACAATAAAATAAAATCTATCCTCTGCTCACTATTCCCACATTTTATCCACTATTAATTTCAGATTCATCATTCAAGACCAGTATAAGGAGTTTGGAGGTATATCTCATGGTAAAACAGCCACATAACACGCACAGGGCTCTGGGTTCAATTCCCAGGACTGCAAGAAAACGTTCAGGATCAGAATCAACCCCTTGGCAAAGCTTTATAGGCAAAGACTATTTTTGATTCCTGTGCTGTGCCTTGCATGTAGTTCTATTATTATACAGCACATCATGCTGTAATTCCTTGTTTATATGATGCTGTTGGTATTTATCATTGCCTCAAGACCAGCATAGTGCTGGAATAAAGAATACAGCAAATGGGGGAGGAGGGGGGGAAGGAGAAGGATTGGGATTGGGGGGGGAGGGGGGAGGCTGGGAAGGGATGTGAAGGGTAAACAAAGGAGGAGGCTGCAATGCTTGGTAAGAAATGTACGCATTATCCTGCCCATGTAATTGTAACTCCTTTGTACAGCATGTTCACAAATAAAATAAAATTAAAAAAAAAGAATACAGCAAATGAACTGGCACACGTACTAGACATCTAGAGAAACTTTTTTTCTGGGCAGTTGTAACTTGGCATACTTACAATAGCTTGGGGGGGGGGGAAACAAAAGACTATTTGGTCAATGTTGCCTGAGTTATAGAACTGAAGTGTCTTAAATGTACAGAATTGCAACAATGATAATTTGGAATGGTTATGATTCACCACCTCACCCTTTCATGGAATCATAAGCTTGTCTCCTCACAGTGCATAATCTTTACCAGATGAGAACTATCAGTATAACATGCAGATCAGGAAAAGGCAGCTGACATTTTTCTCTCTTTTCTAGGAGGTACTGATGAGTGTTTCATGTATTTTTAGCAGAATTAGTTAACATGGGGATATCTACCTATCTTTAGTCAAATAAATGCTATGGCTCATTTGTTAAGATGTTTTAAATTTCTGGGCCTTAACAGCATAGTGGATGAGGTTATTCATATGCGCTGCAAGGTTAGATATGTGAGTTAAATATGATGTTTAGTAAGTTAAATGAGCGTGTTTAGCAATTGTCAGCAGTAGCAGAGGGACTGGCTCATGTTTTCTGTGAGGACATCACATACATTTCTACCAACATGAACACTACAAAGAAGAATGACTTTTCAGACACCTCCTAAAAGGAAAATTTTCTTGGAGTTGCTAATTGTGCCTACATTTAACCCCACTAGAGAACATTTGAACTAAACATTTTAGGTTATTTCTGGCTTAACACCAGAGTACTATGCATGGTAGGCAAGTGCCCTAGCACTTTCATTTTGCCAT
This sequence comes from Dipodomys ordii, assembly GCF_000151885.1. Classification (NCBI taxonomy): domain Eukaryota; kingdom Metazoa; phylum Chordata; class Mammalia; order Rodentia; family Heteromyidae; genus Dipodomys; species Dipodomys ordii. The sequence goes on along the minus strand of NW_012267265.1, from coordinate 7,509,086 downwards.
ATATGCCAGCTGCCAAGGTTGATAAGTAGAGCCATGCAAAGAGTGCTAGGTTCCATTGCAAAGGTTTGGATCTGAAGCAACTTTTGATCTGAAGCAACTCAGCCTTTCAGTTTCATTTTTGTCTCTTAGAATAACAAGAGTAATAACATATGTCTTGCATCACCAGAACATTATTTTAAAGAGTAAATGAAAATCGTCTAAAACTGAAGCTTGGAAAGCGGTCAGGGACAAAGGAAATTCAGGCAGCCAGAGGCACAACTTAATACACCATATTGAAACACTGATACTGCCACTTTTGGCCTTGGCTATTTTACCATAGGCTGTCCACTAACACTGCTGGTTTCATACCAAATTTGTGGACTATCCTTGCTACCATACCAAAATGAATTATCATCTACATCTTAATTGCAACCTCAAAGAGGGCTAGATATGTAGACATAAAGCTTTGGTCTTTTATAGTAGATCAAACTATGGTCCCCAAATCCCTCAGATACAGGAGGAAATTATCATGGAGTATTCATGTCATTGCATTCTTGAACTTTTCCAATGGTCTCCCAGCTGGTATCATTGCCCCTAGTATGCTCCCCAACAACTAACTTGCTTTGCTGACATTTGTTTTTTTATTACCCCAAAGGCCAAATTCTGTTATGGTTTGTTTAGAGCCTCTAATGGCCCCTTTCCTGAAATATCTAGATAAATAGCAACTGATTAGAATAGTGCACAAACTTTCTAATGAAGTGATCATCCTCAATCCAAATTCTCTGATACTTCCCATCCTCCACTGAACTCTTCTGCTTGGCTGAAATGCTAATTTCCCATATAGCCTTAATGTTTAATGTTTCTTGTCAAAAGTAGGGCTATGAAGGAAATAAAGAAAGCAAGAGATAGACATAATAATGTCTTTCTTTACTAAGGCCAATATAGTGAGATCTATCAATCAGGGAGGGGATAGAGGAAAGGCTCTTCCTAGCTTAAAGGTGAGGCTGTGTATAATAGCTTGAAACTGAAATGTCCCCCCCCCAAAAGCACGTGTATTGCAAACTTGGACCCCAATGCAGAAATATTCAGAGATGGAGCTTTGGGAAGTAATGATCGAGAGGACCATGGCTTCATCAGTGGATTGACCCATTGATAGGTTTAAATCTTAATGAGATATTGGAAAATAATGGAAACTTTAAGGAGTGGACTTAAGTGAAGGAAGTAGATCCACTGGAAGTTACGGATGTGAAGGATATACTGTTCTTGTTTTGGTCAATCCTGGGACTTGAACTCAGGACCTGGTCACTATCTCTGAAGTTTTTTCTCTAGCTAATGCTCTACCACTTGAAACATAGCTCCACTTCTGGCTTTTTGGTGGTTATTTGAAGGTAAGAGTCTTATGGACTTTCCTGCCCAGGCTAGCTTTGAACCATGATTCTCAGATCTCAGCCTCCAAAGAAGCTAGGATTACAGGCGTGAGCCACTGGCACCTAGTTTGAGGGGTATATTTTGTTTCAGCCACTTTCCTCTTTCTCTGTCCCTTTGCTTCCTATGACATGAAATGGGAAGTTTTGGTCCCTCACACATTCCCTACCATGTGTCACCACAGACCATGAAACAACCTAGCCAAGTAATCATTGACTAACACCCCTGAAACCATAAGCCAACATCAATTGTTCCTCCTTTCAGTGGATTTTCTCAGGCATTTTGTCACAGTGATGGAAATCTGACTGATATGGGGTGAGACAGAAGAAAGAGCAACTGGATGGTATGCTGCTATGGATGGGGTCATTAGCCTGTGGTCAATGGAGAGGATCATTGAGCATGCCCAGAGTCCAGGACCCCAGTTACAGAGCTCAGGGACTGATGTCAAAGAATCAAAGAAGCAAACTCATGCTTCCTTTTTTCCCCTGTGCATTCTTATTTCATGCATTAATTATACAAGGGTATTTCGTTCTGACATATCCATACATGCCTATGATGCACCTTTATCAGACTCTCCCATCCATCATTCTCCATCATTCCTCTTTTCCCTTTCCAAACCAATCTCAACAAGCTTCACTGTTCCATTTTTGCATTTACATTATTTTGGCCATACTCACCCTCCTTTACTCCCTCCTGGAAAACACAGTTCTAAACCATTTTCCTGGACTGATATAATCTTAGGATAGTTGTTTTTGACAGATAAGTCTCCTCCTCAGACAGGTATGCTGGAGATCTCAAGTGAAATCATACTTCATTTAGAGAGGAATATACACACGCAGACTAGAAATCAACAACTGCTGTGTAGTGTACACTCATCTAGTTCTTCCACTTTGATGACTGCCCAACAACTCCTGCTCCAATATGTTGATAGAAAAAGTTGTGGAAGGATTCTCAGTACACTCTGAGTCATCATTTCTGAATAAAGAGCAGGGTTGATGGAAAAGACTGGGTGTCTTTGTGCCTTCTGCAATATTTACATTTTTAAGATGTTAGTGCATTTGTTGTATAAGTGACTTTGAAAGAGCAATGCAGCTCCTTTGCTATTTTCTTTTAATAATGATCTAAAAGGTCTTGGGGGAGGGGATTCACAAGAGACACGTGGGAAATAAAAGTAGAAATGCCTTAAGTGGTTTAAAAATTATTCTGTCTTATGACATCATTGAGACCTATTATTTTCACTTACAATACATTCATCAATCCATCAGTGGATAGAGCAAATTCAAGAGTGTAAAGGACATTGCCCCATTTGTTAAGAAATGGAAAGACTTGGAAAAAATTGTATTAAGTGAAGTAAGCCAGGCCCAAAGAAACATAGGTTCCATGGTTTCCCTTATTTGCAATAACTAGTATACATCTGAGTCAATCAGAAAAGGTCAGATAAGTTGATATTAGGGAAATGAACCCTAAAGATATGTATTCAAATGTTTTTTTCTTTCATGCAATTTTTTCTAACACATTTATAAGATGATTTCTTTGTTGCTTTGTATGTTCCTCCCCCACGGTATAACCCCTGCTTTCACTGTATATGATGTTGGTATAATTTGTGGAGGGGAAGGGCAAAAACAAATCGTTTAAATAGGGATACAGGTGGCCCCATTGCAACAGTGAGATGTACAAGTCATTATGTCGAAAAGGAACTTTACAACTTTGGTGTGTGTGGGGGAGGATTGGGAGGGAGGGCAGGGGAAGGATTGGAAGGGATGGGAAGGGGAAACAAAGGAGGCGGCTACAATGCTTGATAAGAAATGTACTCATTATCTTGCCCATGTAATTGTAACCCCCCTGTACAGTATTTTCACAAAAAAGGAGTGTATTGTTGGCTAGGCATGGTGGAATGTGCATGTAGGAGGTAGAGATAGGAGGATCACAGTCCAAAGCCAACCAGGACAAAAATGGAAACCCTATCTGAAAAACATCAAAAGCTAAAAGGACTGGAGATGTGATGTGACAGGACACTTGACTAGCAAATACAAAGCCCTGAGTTCAAGCTCCCGTTAACACACACACACACACACACACACACACACACACACACACACACACATACACACACACAAATGTATATATATTATACAAATAATACTTTCATAGGTTATGAGTGGGCCATGGAACATGTCAGGTTTTACCACTTTGACCTCTCCATTGCCTGCCTGACTAGGCCAGTGCCCAGATTTCCCAGCTAGACATGCCAGGTTGTCTTATCAGTCTTCCTACCACACACCCTACATATAGACTGCACTCAATGTTTCACAGAAATACCAGGCACATTTTGTCATTTCATTTTCATCACAGCCTTTGAGACATAATTAATGGTAGTTGTTACCTCTTTGCTGACAGGAAAACTCCAACGTTGTATAGAACTGAGATAAAAATCCTGGTTTCCCAATCATATTTAAGTATTTTTTAATGTGTAAATTCCTCTTTCTACTGTGCTGCCTCATCTCTTTGTATAGATTAATAAGAGAAAAAAAATTGAGATGTCTTAAATTTTGCTTACAAAGGTTAGAAAATGGAAAAAGGAGAGATGAAAAAATTGACCAGTAACAAGCTACAGGCCAATTGGAACAATTTTTTGCTTGTCTGTTTTATTTTGTTTTTTCTTTTCTTTTCTCATTTTTAACTTAATTTTATTGTCAAAGTTAAATACAGGGAGGTTACAGTTATATACATAAGGTAGTGAGTACATGTCCTATCAAAATGTATTCCTCATTTTTCTCCTGTTTTCCCTCCCCCCAATCACTCCCAAGCTATACAGTTAATTTCCAACATATTGCCTTGTGAGTATCTCTGTTGCATTGATTCACCTTTTGTCCTTGGTCTCACCATTTTGTTGTTCCCCTTCCCTTCCCTTCCCTAATTCAGATTAACATTCTCACATTCTCTCTCTCTCTCTCTCTCTCCTGGGGCTTGAACTCAGCCTGAGTGCTGTCCCTGAGCTTCTTTGGCTCAATGCTAGTACGTTACCTCTTGAGCTACAGCACCACTTCTGGCCTTTTCTATGTAGTTTAGTGGAGATGAGTCTCAAGGACTTTCCTGCCCAGGCTAGCTTTGAACCGCAATCCTCAGATCTCAGCCTCCCGAGTAGCTAGGATTACAGGCATGAGCCACCAGCAGATGGCCTTGTTTTTCATGCTTGAATGTTAAAACCTTAAACCCTTTCACAAGTCCCTAGGTGCTGTTGTGTCCTGCTTGAAGTCTCAACCAATCCAGGAGCAGCAATTACTTTCCCCCTATGGACTACATTCCTCTCCCAGAGTTTCTCTGTTCCATGTAATCTTGCCTCCTTTTTCTATAGATCTTGTGGTTCAAGGCAAGTAACTGATACATTCCTTCTCAGACACTTGAGGGACTATTCTCAGGGCTGGTTTCGTCCATCAGGCTCAATAAACTCTTGTATCTCACAGATCTCTTGGTGTCCAGAGTTCCTGATTACCACATAACAAAGTTGCAGTCCATGTACAACATTCTCTGTTAGTGTTGTCTTATCTTCTTCCAGCCTTGTTTCCTATTCCATACTCTTTCTCTATGACATGGAAAACTGAATATGTAGTGTTCAAGTTGAATATGTACAATGGTTTTTATTGTTGTTAATGTTTGAGATAGGGTTCACTATGTTGCCCAAGCTGGCCTTGAATTTATCATTCTCCTTGCCTCAGCCTTCTAAATGCTGGAACTATGGGTGAATACCACCACATCTAGCTTAACATAAAACTCTTGAGACCAAGAGATGTCTAAAGAAAAAGGTGTTTCTAAGCCATTACAGATGCTAGCTAGAAAGAAAGGACCAGGTCCTAGGGTGAGTTTTTATCCCTTCCAGTGGGAGGGCTGAGCAGTAGCTAAAAAAATGTTCTCTGGACTAGAGATAAACGCATGCTTTTTCTAAACATTGGGGAAGGAAAGCATTGTAACCTACACTGACTATAAATATAGAAGTAAAGAAAGATTTTGGATAGGAGGCCAGTCCATAAAGCATTGTGATCTTTATTGGATTGGTTGGGGTTGACCATCTGAAAGTTCATATATGAACAGGGCAGGGTGGCCTTGGTGATCTGTAGGGATTTAAATCAAGGTCTCAACATAAACAGTCTTGTTTTCCCTGACAGCTCCCTACACAGTAATTAGTTGATTATCTTTTGTTCCTTCTACCCTTTGGTTTGCTATTGCATTCAGGACATCTCAGAAACTTTTTGTTTTTTACCAATGGCAAAAACTAAGTCCCTCTCATACTTTATTTGTCCTTTTGGTGTCTGCCATGGAAGAATAGGACGCATATGTATTAGCTTCTTTTGCATAGCTGTGATCAAAGTATCTGACAAAATAATTTAACATAGAAAAGAATAACTTTTTCAGGATCGAAGAGGGTTCAGTCCATGGTTACTTGGCTCCATGCACTTGGGTAGAATATAACCTAGCAGGAAGCAGAGACAAGACAGATAGACAGACAGGAAGTGACTAAAGATAAGATAAACCAGGGACCTACCCTCAGTGACCTACTTCCTCCAGCTAAGCCCATCTCCTAAAGTTTCCAGAACCTCCCAAAATAGCTAAGGACAAAGCACCCATTTTGTAGTTATTGAAATGAAGGACATTTCATATTCAATACATAGCATCATGCAATAAATACTTGCTGGATGAATGAGAAAATGAATGAATGAACGAATGAACAATTACTTTATCACTTAGGCCTGTCGGACTTGCAGATTTCTCATTTAGACTACTTCAAACTGAGAAGGAAATTGGTTGACTCAAATGTTACCTGAAAATCTTACAAAGCCATTGTTTCAATCAGTAGGATTATGAAGTTTCTCTGCCTTGCTCACACATAAAAGGTAACCTGAACTAGCACTGTGTTACTGCATCAGTTGTTTTCTTACTATCTTCCTCCATTCTCCCTCCTTACTTAACTAAAATGACTACTTTATTTTTTTCCTGCTTTTTCCAGGTTTTCTCTGTCTATAAAACCAACCTCTTCAGCTCAGCCTGTGAGGAACACTTAGTCTATTTTACAGAAGGAATAAAGTGCCCGATTCTAGAATTGAAAACAATGCCAGTTAAATTTTTTAAACTAAATTATTGTGATTTTGGTTTTTGACTCAAGTTCTCAGAAGTTCAGGAATCAGTTCAGGAATCATGGCTCTATTGAAGTTAGATTAAAGTATTTTCCTTCTTTGCCCTGGGCCTCTCCTCCTTATGGTCTTGCTGCTTCTCTGTCTCTGTCATTCTTTACTGCTGCTGGACCTTTTGCACCTCCTTTATATGTGATGGTATGTGTGATGGTAGCTGGTGGCTCTGAAATCTTCCCTTGGTTAGTCATTCAGGATAAAGAAAGCATGTCTGTCTTCATACCACTATTGTAATTCCATGAAAGGAGAACTATAAGACTAACCAGGCCTGTGTCCACACCACCAGTGTAGCTGAAGTAGGTGTAGTGATTAGCAAGCCCCTAAACCTCTTGTGGAAAAAGTAATAATGGTTTCCTAAAAGAAAAGATGCCAAGCAGATGAAAACAACATATGTGGGCCATAAATACTTTCCTGGGAAGTTTTATTAAGAAGTAAAGGAGACGCTGTTTTTATTATGAAGCAACTTCCTGCCTCTTGACTGGACACTCCATGGACGGATGCTAAATTATGTCTTTCTGAATTGTTTGGCTTAGATCCTAAGCTTTAAAAAGATGAACTGCTCTTTCTTCTTTGAGTCAAAGGTATTAGGAAGTCAAGGATAGTCATAAAGAGGAGTCTACCCCCACAACCTGACAGATCTATCAGTTCAGCAAATCAAAGACTGCAAAACAATTTTGTTGTTGTTGTTTATTTTGACTGCCAGCCAAATAGGGACTCTAGAAATTTGTTTGCAGATGAATGCTGGAGAGGAAACGTGCAGCCCAGTGACTAGCACAGGATGCAGATTGACCCGCCATGGAGAAAAAGCTGTGGACAACATGCTGGTTTTCCTGTACAGATGGAAACACAGAGAATGTTGTCATTCCCACGACTGAGAAGCCATGGAAAGTGCTGATTTTTCTTTTTTTTTTTTTTTTGGTAGCTTCAGTGCTCAAAGAGGGGAATTGGTTTTCCATTTTGAGTGTTTCTTGATTTGTCTGTGTTTGAAACCTATCTTCTGGAAAAGAAATAATCATTAGAATTTAAGGAAAGAAAATCTTCCTTTTCTCTTGCTTTGGTAAGGTACTTTATTTTTACAGCAAATGCAAAGGAAGCAATGGCTTTAATAAATAAAAGAACAAATTGACAAGCAAATGCTTAATAACATAAGACTAGAGATCAGAAAGAATGGTGGGAGCAGTGACATTGCCCAAGACGCATTGTTCTCAAAATTTGATACACTGAATTGAAACCCCATTGTATAACTACTTAAAGATAATTAGAAAACATTTTTAAGCTGGGTGCCAGTGGCTTATGCCTGTAATTCTAGCTACTCGGAAGGCTGATACTTGAGGATTGAAGTTCAAAGCCAGCCTAGGCAGGAAAGCCCATGAGACTCTTATCCCCAATTAACAAGGAAGGAAGGAAGGAAGGAAGGAAGGAAGGAAGGAAGGAAGGAAGTGGAGTTGTGGATCAAATGGTAGAATGCTAGCCTTGAGTACAAAAACTTCATAACTAGCTGGGCACCGGTGGCTCACACCTGTAATCCTAGATACTCAGGAGGCTGAGATCTGAGGATCACAGTTCAAAGCCAACCAGGGTAGGAAAGTCTGTGAGACTCTTATCTCCAATAAACCACTAGAAAACCAGAAGTGGCACTGTGGCTCAAGTGGTAGAGCACTGGCCTTGAGCTGAAGAGCGCAGGGACAGTGCCCAAGCCCAGAATTCAAGCCCCACCACCGACCAAAAAATAAAAAAAACAAAACAAAAACTTTATAACTGCATCTGGGCCACGAGTTCAAGCCCCAAGACCCGCACAATAAATAGATAACTAAATAAATAATAAATGAAAAAAATTAAAAAGCTAGAGGTTTAATGCTGGCAGAGAACATAAGAGCAAATATTTAGTTGGCACACTGTAGTGTGACTCAAATGGTAGACTATTTGCCTAGCAAACTCAAGACCCAAAGTTTAATCCTCATACAAAATATTTCTTTGGCTGTTTTTCTTCTTTTTGTGAGTTGGTGATAATTTTTTTTTACATTGTTAAATTATCTTTAAGCAGTTGTACAAAACAGTTTATAACATTTGACAAAACAGTTTATAAATACAATACATCTTGATTAATCACCCCTTCCAACATTCTCACCCATGGCTTCCCTAATCCTTCCCTCCCTCATCTTAATTTTGTAGAATATACAGTAGATTCTTGATGGCATTCCCCTCCTCCCCACCCCCACTTCATTCACCTACCCCTTCCCCTTTGACTCTACTCTACCTTTTGGAGCACTCATGCAGTAGTATTTTATTTTGCTGACCTTTGATTTTGCCTTTCTAAGGAATTACTTATTTCAGTTAATACATTTGTATGTACTTGCATGAGGGGTCACAATTCCTAATTTTATAGGAAGAATAGTGAAATTTTCTGCTTCTCAAAGTTATAAATATATGATTAATAAGAAAAACACTGAAGGAAATGAAAATAACATCATATCCTGTACTTCCTGACATCCTCTTTTGATTTTATGAGGTTTCCTGTCATTATTTCTTGGTGTATTTATTTTTAAGGAAGTTTCTTTAGCAAAAAGAGACAAGCAGCCCACCCTCCTCCCTTTGCACACAAATACACCCAGATTTAGACATTGCTTTTGAAGTATTTTGCCCCCTGTTTATGCTAATTGGCCCATGACCTACAGCATCTCTCAGTGACAGAGGTTCAGGAAGCAGTGGACAGAAGCCTTGCTAGAGAGAAAATCATGTCTTAGATCTCTGAATTATTGAAAACTGGAAAAAGATGTGACCATACACATCATGATCATCATTACTTATTGTTAATAGCTCCCACTTATTGAGCTAATGTTTGCTATGGTGACACACATACACACACACACACATGCATACTCACACACATGCATACATATTGCAAGTTTGTCACAGGTTCTTGATTCTTACTTTTTTGGGGGGAGCAGTTCTGTGTTTGAACTCAGAGCCTCATGCCTGATAAGCCTGCTAAGCAGATACTCTATCATTTGAACCATGACCCCATCCTCTTTTGTATTAGTTATTTTTCCAGTAGAGTCTTTATTTTCTTGCTTGGGCCAGCCTGATTTATGATTCTCCTAAGTTGTTCATCCAATATAGCTGGGATAATAGTTGTACCCTACCATATCCAGCATTTTTGGGGAGGGGGGGATAGGTAAGAGTGGAGCTTGAACTCTGGGCCTGAGCACTGTCCTGAGATCTTCAGCACAAGGTGAGCACCAATTCCAGTTTTCTGGTGCTTAATTGGAGATGACTCTCATGGACTTTCCTGCCCAAGCTGGCTTTGATCTGTAATGCTCAGATCTCAGCCTCCTGAGTAGCTAGGATTACAGGTGTGAGCCACCAGCTCCCGGCTCAGCATTTTTCATTGAGATGCAATCTCTCTAATTTTTTTCCCCTTGCTGGCCTCAAACTATAGTCCTCTTGATCTCCAGTTCCTCAATAGCTAAGTAGCCAGGATTCATTCCACCCAGCCCTGTGATTCTCAATTCTTACTATCAGATGTTTGCTATGGATCAGATTTGTGGTCAAGACTCAATAGTGAATAATGAAAGTGGGCTAGCAAAGATAAACAGCAGTGTAACATCTCTCTGAGGTGAATACATATATATATATATATATATATATATATATATATATCACTTATCTGAGCTGAATAACATTATCCTCATTTTACAGATTAAGCATCACAGAGTTGAGGAGGCTCACAATTCACCCTAATTCATAGAATTAGGAAGAGTTAAAACTGCATTTGGAATCTTTAAGCCTCCAGAAAACTTTAGTTTACTGGAAAGGCTATCGTCCACCATTTAATATAGTTTCAGGTAATTTAGAATGTAGTACATTATAAATAGAGCTATCAATAAGAGAAAACCTATTCCCTAATGTGTCCCATCTTACAAAATCCATACATATATATACCATAGAACGCTGCGGATTATACATGAGAGGTAGAAAAGATCCCTCATAAATGATAAAATATATACAAAATATGTTGATGTGTATGTGTATCAGAGTTGTGGGGAAAAAATCATAGAACCCTGTACCATCCATCCATGGAAATATTAACATTCATCTTGGACTCAAAAGACAGGAGTGGCTTCTTAGGCAAAAGAGGGTTTTGTATTTTAAAGTGTGAAATAGTGCCAGGTGGTTCATGCCTGTAATCCTAGCTACTCAGGAGGCTGAGATCTGAGGATCATAGTTCAAAGCCAGCCTGGGCAGGAAAGCCCGTGAAACTTATCTCCAATTAACCACCAGAAAACCAGAAGTGGCGCTGGGGCTCAAGTGGTAGAGCACTAGCCTTGAGCCGAAGAGCTGAGGGACAGTGCCCAGGCCCAGAGTTCAGACCTCACGTTTGGAAAAAAAAAAAAAAGGTGCAATATGGTATTTTAAAGCCTATGTGGAAGCTTTTGTAGCTATCATGTGATCCTCAAATGTTCTATGGAATTTATATGGGTGGACTTTGTATAGAAGTCAGTAAGAGTGGTTAGAGCTGATAACGACTAGTTATCAGCCAAAAAGCCAACACATTTGACCACAGGACAAAAGTATAGATGTGGCGCTTACTGATAATCTACCACTGCCAGCTTGAAACAGTAACACAGTGAGTCTATAATCAAGCACATACATTTAATTAAACATAAAAGTTTACTATGCTGAAAATGAGCTTTATAACTTGTGGGTGGGGATGGAAGGAAAAAACTAGGAGAGAGAAAATGAAGGGGTAATATTGTCCAAAAAGAAATGTACTTTACCTGACTTATGTAACTGTAACCCTTCTGTATACCATGTTTAGGATAACAATGAAATTTTTTTTAAAAAATAAAAGTTTAATCAACCAATTGGCACTGAAAACATCCAAACCTTTCTACATAACTATGATGATGTTTCTTAAACATATTTATTTCAAAAAGATCTACCATGACCACTTCAGGAGCCAGAATTTATATATATCATTCTTCTTCATTTTTTTAAAGAAAAAAGTGTACATGAACTCACATAGACAGAACCCCTTGTGCTTTGTGTTGACTGCTGCTTTATACTGATTTAATAAGATCTTAAGTATCCTTAAAGGCTCTCTTGAAAGCTTGTCACATTAACTTCAGAGTTTCTGTGGGTTAGGGAAGTATTTTGGTGTTTTCAACTACCTGCAAAATCAATTTAGTAAATAGACACTTTTTTCTTTTCTTTTTAAATTTATTTATTTATGTGGTACCAAGGAATTGAACCCAGAGCCTCACGCATGCTAGGCAAGCACTCTACCACTAAGCCATAAAAGAACAGTAACAAAATGGTGATACAAAGGACAAACGGTGAACCAATGAACAGCGATACCCACAAAGCACTATGTTGACAATGAATGTTACAACTTGGGGGGGGGTGGTAGAAGGAGTCAGGGGAAAGGAAAGAAAGAGAAAAAACAAGGGAGGGGGTAACAATGTTGGACAAGAAATGTACTCATTGTCTTACTTATGTAACTGTAAGCCCTCTGTACATCATCTTTACAATAAAATTAAATTAAATTAAAAAAAATAGAGCCGGGTGTTGTAGCACATGCTGGTAATCAATGAGGAGGATAAGGCGGGAAGGTTATGAGTTCAAGACCAGTCTGGGCTATACCTTGCCAGGTGCTAGTGTCTCTTGCCTGTAATCCTAGCTACTCAGGAGGCTGAACTCTAAGATGCCTGGTTTGAAGCCAGTCCAGACTGGAGAGTCTGTGAGACTCTTATCTACAATTAACCACCAAAAAAGCCAGAAGTGGAGCTGTGGATGAAATGGTAGAGCATTAGCCTTGAACAAAATAGCTAAAGGATAGTTCCCAGGCCCTGAGTACAAGTCCCAGCACCCCAGCAGTAAAAGAAAAAGAAATAAAAAGAACATCATAGAAAATGTCATAGTGCATCACAAGTAGGAAAGGTATATTTTGTGAAATTTTTATCTTCCTGCATCTATTATGTGCAAAGGTGATAAGGCAGATAATAGTTTAAAAAAAGCAAAAAAAAAAAAGGAAACAAAAAATTTTGAAAACCACCAGGTTATGGTTGTTTGAGGTAAAATGCTTTCGTTTTGTTTATAAGACACAGAGTCTCACCACATTGCCCAGGTTAGCCTCAAACTACTGGGTTCAAGTAATCCACCTGCTCAGCCTCAAATGTTAGATGGCAGAACAGGTTTGTACCCTGCAGCCCAGCTTAAAAATAGTTTTCAGGTTGAAGTCTCAGGGCACACAAGAGTTTTCATTATATAAATGTCCTGATAGAAGTTGCTAGGAGCGGAGAAGTTTTGATGTTTAAAGTACAAATGAAGGATAAGAAGCAAAACTTCAGCTAATCCAATCATGTTTAGTGGTGGTCTTCCTCTTTTGAGGAGTTGGGGGCAAAGGAGATTGAACCCAGGGGCCTCATGCATGCTATACCTGTTCATTACCTTTGAAGCTACACTCCCTGCAGGTCCTATTCTTTGATCCAGGCTAAGATATACCTACGGGCCCCACTGCTAGGAAAGACAAAAGGGAGGAGCAGAGAGAAAAGAAAGGGGAAAGCAAGAAGGAAAGTGTCAAAATGAGAACAATATGAGTCAGAGCCAAGATTGGGATTCATGTGTTAGAAAGACAAAAGTGAAACAGAGGAGAGAGCAAACTGTAGATATGAGATGAGGATTGGCAGGTAGACTCATTCTACATGAGAAAGATACCTTCAGCTGTCTGTAATATAAGCTAGACTTGAATATAAGCTAGACAATGAAGAGGCATGCCTGATTGAGTTGGTTAAGTCATAAAGACTAAAATAATGTCACCAGGATCCATAGCATTGGCCTCTATTTTGCTCCTTTTGTGGATATGATATGTGGGTACAGGATGAGTATGAGAAGAATCAGGATCACGTGCTTCTTATTCTCAACCAGTGAGGAAAAAAAAATAAATAATCCTGGATTCCTGTGTTTTGCTGTGTAACAAGGGATAACTTCTAGAATCTGCCAGTCCATTTCTACTTACATTTTATTGATCAGAATTGAATCATATGCCCATTCCTGAATCTATTTTAGACATATGGAGACATGGCCCAGAGCAATTAGACTGAAATCAACTTTTCTCAGGCACGTTGGTTGGGTGTTAGGAAAGCACAATTGAAGTTCTTTTTGGCTGAATGAGCAATCAACAAAGTTCATTGCATAGAAAATGGTTTTATCTCTCTACTTTTGTCATATATCCCAGCAGTTTTAGTGGATTTGATATGAAAAGAGTAGAGACCTCCACTGTCATTTTCCTTTCATAGAAGAATGCCTTTGGAGGTATAGAAATAAAGGCAAAGAAATTGAATACACAGAGCTACTATTTTCTGTATACTTGATCACCAAAATAAATCAGGATTTTTTTAAATAAATCAGAATTTTTTACCTAAAAATAATATGCTGCATTCACTCCCTCAGAAACAATGCACAATGATTGACCTCTGTTGGAGCAAACATCATAGAACCACTAGCCATTGTATAGAGCTTTATTTCTCGCCCTGATTCCTCCCCCACTCAGAAGTTGGGCTTCAGCATTATCCTCATGTGTACTTGCCAACTTTCTGCATCACGACACAAAGACATTGCTAGTTAGGATCATTCTAGCCTGAAGAAAAGCAAGTGCAAAGCCAGCCAGGCTTAGATGAAATGCACACTGTTTGCTGAATGGCTGTGGTATTTTGAGGGCTCCCTTTATGAAAGGCTAGCATAAAGTCAACAGCCCACAGTTGCTCAAATCTGTGCTTTGGTTTTACTGCCATCACTTGCCACTTCCCCACCCAGGAGAATTATAGCTAAGTGGTGTTTTAACTATGTCTCTAGGGGACTGTTGGGTAAGATGAAAAACATGCTGGTCACCAATAAATCATTTCTGAAAAAAGGGGGACATTCCAGGAAAATTAAACAAAGTGGAGAAAAGCCTTAGCTTGCAGTCTGTTGTTTCAGACTTTGAATGATGGCTTTCCTCCTTGCTTAGACAAACACACTAGGCAGGAAGCCCTGCACAGGGGGGGAAAAAAGTTCTGTCCAGAGCCATAGAAGAGAAGAGCAAATGATGAGAGCCATTAGACTTAATCCCTTACTTAAGCAAAATAAAACAGCTAGTTCTTTAACTTTTTTCCCATAGATCTGATCATTTTCAATAGTTCTATAGTGATGACCTGACAGCTGTAGAAAACCCAGGAGCTTGGAACAGAGTTTTGCAGTTATTTCAAAGCTCAGCAAAGTCTTTGAATAATTTAACTACCTTCTCTTTGTGCCCTGGCTATAGTGTGCAGGTAGGTTGTTTTCCTTGGGATCTTTACTGATAGTAGGGTGTGTGGGAAAACAATGTTTGTAAGTGCTGTGTGTCAAAAACCTCCTGGAACCTGGGCTCTGGTGGTTCATACCTGTAATCCTCTCAGGAGGCTGAGAACTGAGGGTTCAAAGCCAGCCCAGGCAGGAAACTCCGTTAGACTCTTATCTCCAATAAACCAGAAGTAGTGCTGTGGCTTAAGTGGTAGAATGCTAGCCTTAAGCTGAAGAGCTGAGGGACAGCGTTCAGGCCTAGAGTTCAAGCCCCATGACCTACCAAAAAAAAAAAAAAAAGCTTCTGGAGTTTGAAAGCCACACTTTTCTCATGTGGACTTTATGATTTTAGATTGTATTATAATTCTTCTGTTTCTTATTTCCTCCGCTATACAATTCCAATATTCAAGCATCTAGTAATTGCTGTTATCCTACCATCCCATAACAATATCAGCCCAAATTTTTGCTGAGCAAGTTGCTGGCAGCTTCCATAGCAATGAGTGAAAAATAACATAGGATGTTCCCCATGAGTCCATACTGAACAAAAGCATAATCCAACTCCTCCTCCTCCTCCTCCTTTCCCCCTCCCCTTCCCCTCCTCCTCCTCTTCCTTCACCTCCCCTCCTCCTTCTCCTCCTCCCCTTCCCCTCTTTTCCCCCTTCTCCTTCTCTTCCCCTCCCTCTCTCCTCCTCCTCCCCTCCTCCTCCTCTTCCTTCTCCTCCTCTTCCTCTTTCACCTCCTCCTCCTCCTCCTCGTTCCCTTCCTCTTCCTTCTCTTCCTCCTCCTCCTCCTTCTCTTTTTTATTTCTTCTTCTCCTTTTTTCCTCAACATTTGTCTACTGCACTTGGTAGAATTCTGAAAGTATTTTTCTTTGTGGAAACAGAAATAATCAGGTCAAAATTGGGGCCTTAATTCTTTAGATGTCTCACTATGATGAATGATTCATATCATTCACCTCAAATAAAAACCTTAGTTTCTATATCTATATTGTGCTTCTTAAAATTGACATTGCTAAGATGTGGAAGTTCTGATACTAGTGGAGATTCAGTGAGCACTGACACAGTGAATGAATGAATGAATTGACTAGTAACTAGGGAATTGATTTTCTAAGAATCCTTCCAGCTTTTAAGAGCCAAAAATTTTAAAATATATAAACATTACCATGGTACACTATTGTTTTCACAAAAGTAAAAACAAATCAGCTACACATGGACAAAATAGCACAAATCTATGTGCATAGCATCAGACTAGCAAGATTCTGTCACTTTATATAATAATGTTTTTGCTTAAGATTAATAACAGTTTCTTGATTCTTGAAACTTGTTATTTTCTGATTGCTACTTTGGTGCTTATTCAGGCTGTTGTGAGATTCTCAAGAGGTAGGTCATTTCTTAGTGATAGATTTATAGCTCGTATAACTATAGCATGTTTAGAAGTTTAATACCTTTGTGCTATCATAGAATGAGATGTTCATGTTGCTCTTCATGAGATCTCCTTGTTAAAATACATATTTTTTTAAATTTAATTTTGTTGTCAAGGTGATGTACAATGGGGTTACAGTTTCATACACAAGGCATTGTTACCCCCTCCCTCATTTTTCTTCCACTTTCCCTTCCTCCAACTCCCCCCCTCCAAGTTACAAAGTCCATTTCCAATATATTGTCTTGTGAGTATCTAGACAACATTACTAGAGTGGTACTTTCTTTCCATTATACAGTGGTGAAATATTGAAAATGTGAAAACTATAATATTCCATGGCAAGAATGTTCCAAACTGGACAGATAGAATTTAAAAAAAAACAACTCTGTCCCATTTGACCTTTACCATGATGGTTAGGTTCCCAATCTTGTCTCCAAGAGTTAGTCTCTAGTTTTCAGGATCCAAACTAGGTGACATCCTTATGTAGGGAGAAAAAGGCCAGCCTTACTTTTGCTGCTGTCCTTTTTGATCATCTTTTCCAAATTGTCTAGACAACTCACTACCTTCTGATGTGTTTGCCTGCTTCATATTCCTGGCTCCTGACACCAGCTACCTATAAGAGTCATCCATACAGTAAACTTGGGCACTTTTTGGACATCTGTCATTGTTTGCCTATCAGTATCATTGAACGTAGATTTCTTTTTTTTTTAATTTTATTTTATTTGTGAACATGCTGTACAGAGGAGTTACAATTACATGGGCAGGATAATGCGTACATTTCTTACCAAGCATTGCAGCCTCCTCCTTTGTTTACCCTTCACATCCCTTCCCAGCCTCCCCCC
>NW_012267265.1:7435385-7490389 GCF_000151885.1 Dipodomys ordii | reverse complement strand
ATGAATTTTTGGATTGCCTCTTCTATTTCCTTGAAGAATGAGGTTGGAATTTTGATAGGTATTGCGTTGAATTTGTAGATACCCTTGGGAAGTATTGTGAACGTAGATTTCTATGCCCACTAAACAACATACCTTAAACTGCCAAGAAACTTTACAAGGCTAATGCTGTCATTTAGCTATTCTTGTTAAGAAAGCATATAGGAGGTAAGTGGAAGAGATATGGCTTGAACCCAGATAGACTCTCCCAATTCCTACCCAAATGGAGAATCAATATGAACCACTTGTGTAAGAGCCAAGCTCCTTAATCATATGATAGAGTTTGTTTCCAGTATGGAAGAGGGCAGAGGCCCAATGGGGTAGAAAGATGCTGCTTTCCACAGTGTTCTCTTAGTTCTTTTGGTAGCAGGCAGCTTTATTATTTCCTTTATGCTCAAAAATTATTCTTTTAAAAAAATTCACCCCAAATACTAGAGATATTCCAGATTGCATTCATTATTGGCTGATATAAATTTTGTCAGTTGTTTATAAGAATGGTTCTGACATGGCCTTAGCTAAATTTAGGTGATGTCATCTTAAGAACCACAAACAGAGCTTTAAAAAAGCATTGCAAAGCATTCATTCTATACCCACACAATCTTGATCTTCCAGTTTCTTTTAGTTGAAATCCAGAGTCATGTAAGAAAATGCTTGGTTTTCAGAAATGTCCACAATTACCTATAAACAAAATCTAAACTCACTCACTTTTATCTTTTCTCCATGCTGGAAATGGAACCCAAGGCTAACCAAAAAATTTTATCTTGGAACCCACCCGAGCCCATGATCTAGATAATATTTACAGGATTTGGAAAGTGGTTTGTGTCTAATGTCTATATGTAGTCTACAAAAACCTCATCTCACACAGATAAATGAAGAAAAGAGATGAGTAGCAAATCCATAACTTAAGTTTGTCCTTTACCATATAAATCAAGAGAATAAAAGACTATAAAGTATAGATTAAGTTAAGAATTTTGTGGTAGCTTTAGGAGATTGCCTTTTCTAGTACATATCTTACACACAGTGAAACAGAGTAAGTGAATGGTCTTTTGAGGAGCTATCCTGACTCGTGGAGAAAATTGAGGAAAAGACAAGAGCTAGAAGTAGACTTATGGTGGACAGAATGCAGGGCAGAGGTATTATGAGCTAAGAGGAACCCTTTTACTTGATGAGATTAATTAAAAACAAATTGAAAGTCTAGCTTAGTAACAGCGGAGAGGCCTAACTCCTGCAGTTGTAGTGTTGATGAGTTCTCCCAGACAGAAACAGGAAGGAAGAATGAGCAATGCCTTCCTTGGCATTGCATTTGGTCTGTTAGGAAACCACGGGACGGGACACGTGACCAGCCCAGTGTGCTTCTGTCTCACATGCTCCCCATGGAATCTTGAGACATACTGGGATTTCTCAAAGGAGCAAATTGTCTGATTCTGAAAAATGACTACCCACCCAAATACAGGATTCCATATCACAGGGATCTGCTTTGTTTTATACACAGCCGTTTGATGAACACCTGGAGTACAGTGAGGTGCTTAGTGAATAGGAATTTCAGAGCAGCCTGAGGAATATTTGGGATTTTCTGCTGTTTATTCAAGCAGAAAAAAAAAAGGGACAGGAGGAGAAGGAAAAGAGGTCATTCTTTATTTCCTTTGGCAACTGAGTTACCTTGCCCATCCAGTTTGAGTTTGTGGCTTACAGAATTATAATAAAATTGGTATATTGTTCAGTGTGTGTGTGTGTGTGTGTGTATTCTATAAGAATATCAAATTATGCTAGGTGTCAGTAGCACATGCCTGCAACCTTAGCTACTCAAGAGATTGAGATCTGAGGCTGCAGTTCCAAGCCAGCCCAGGCAAGAAAGTCCCTAAGACTTTTATCACCAATTAAATACCAAAAAGCCAGAATGTTTAAGTAGGGATACAGGTTGATCCATTGCAACAATGAGATGTAGAAGACACTATGTTGAAAAATGAACTTTACAATTTAGGTGGGGGGGGGGAGTGTAGTTGTGGAGGTGGGAGGGAAGGTATGGCAGGGGAAAAACAAAGGAGGAGGCAACAATCCTTGATAAAAAATGTACTCATTACCTTGCCCATGTAACTGTAACCCCTCTGTACAGTATTTTCACAATAAAAAACATTAAATAAAAGCCAGAAACAGTACTGTAGCTCAAAGTGGTAGAGCACTAGCCTTGAGCACAAAAGCTCAGGCACAGTGCTCAGGCCCCAAGTTCAAGCTCCAGGACCAACACACACACACACACACACACACACACACACACACAGAATATCAAATCATGTACCTCTATATCCAGGTGTGTGATTGACTTTAATTAACTCATCAACACTGCTGGCATAATTTGCTTACTTTAGAATTTTTTTGTTGTAAATATAGTATAAAAATAGCATACAGAAGGGTTAGAGTTACATGAGTAAGGTAATGAGTACATTTCCTATTGGGCATGATTCCCTTCCCTCCCCACCTCCCAACTCCCCCCACCAACTTGCTTACTTTTGCTGATTCAGCAGTAATTACTTAGAATTATAAGAACCAGGATTAGCTCATAAACAAAACAGCCTGTCCCTGATTAATAACACAGTTTAGTGATAATAAGACAACTGTAATCCAGTAAGGCCACACCCCATTCCAGCAATCTCAGGACATCTAAATTGGGAGTTGGTGTCCATATAAACAAATTCAAATTATCTTGCAGCAAAAACCTCAAACTGCTTGTTTGAGATGGTTTTGGCTAGAAGATGTGAATCCTGATCAAACTCAAAAACCACAGAAGTTCAGAAATAGCTGAAACAGAGACACGGTCATTACAGGAAGCTTCCAAGGAGGTTCAAAGGCGGTTAAAGAAAGAAAAGGAAAATCTGCAGTTGGAGAAGCTGGTGGTATTCCTGCTGGCAATGCTGATGACATTCTCTGAAAAGGAAGGGGAAAGAGTTGGAGGTGCCAAACAAGCAGCCCAGACAGTGACAAAACAGGAAACAGGAGTGCTGACAAAACCCAACTGTAATTTGGGAAGAAACAAAAGCATCAAAGCCACTAGGCAGTTGAAGACACTCAATAAGCACAAAGAAAAAGGAGTGAGACACCCAGAATGAACAATGCTTTTGTAGGATATGTGCTGCCAAAGCGAGCACATGTACAATGCTTTTTAAAAAAAGAATTTTCAAGTAAATAATGCAGTTCTCAGTGTTCCTGTTGGATGAGCCAGAAACAGACTTGGTTTTCTTATCATCGTTTCAAGGAAATTCCATTTCACTACAATTGCACTACATCAAACATTCCTTGTGTACATGTGTCTTCAAAATTCTGGTTGGGTGTGATGGTACATACCTGTAATCCCAGGTATGTGTAAGGAGAATTAAGGTCTAAGGCTGACCCATGCAGAAAACTTGAAACATGATCTGGAAAATAACTTGCTGCTTTTGATCCTTGCAGCCTATGGATATAGATGTGAAACCTGGAGCATTGGCAGCTTGAGATGGCTGTGATAATAAAAGCCACATGTTTTAATAATGGAAGGAAACGCTTGGGCCCTAGAGTAAATCATGGAGTGACCCTAGCTAGATTCTCTCTACACACTCTTAGCTAAACAAACAAAATATAACAAATCTTTCTAGCTAGATTTAGGGATTGGGATTTACATTTTTATTTTATGTGCAGGAGAATCTAATTCCAACTGTTGTATTAGCAATCAGTCCCCCAACCCTTGTCCTACTATTGGATCTCAAAACCTGAACAATATAATCAATATAATATGGGAGTATAGTTTAAAAAATCACAGATTTAGATATTCTTCCTTTCTTTAACAAGTCTATATTTGCCTTTTCAGTCATGGGGCTTGAACTCTGAGCCTGGACGCTGTCCCTCAGCTCTTCAGCTCAAGGCTAGCTCTCTACCACTTGAGCCACAGCATCACTTCCTCTTTAACAAGTCTATAAATAATTTTTCAAAAATGACTTCTATATTTTAGTTTTAGAACTCTTATTTTTGCTCAAAAGGGAAAATTGCCCAAGTTTTCTGAATGTATACCATTCCCCCTGACCCTCTGTTTCTATCTTTCTCATTAAGTAATATCCAAAATAATCTGGTATGTTTTGTCTTGTTCCAAATATCTTTTTCTATATATTTTTGTTTATAAACTTACATTGCTATAAGTTTATTCATTTAAGTTTATAAAGTAACCCATAAGCTTATAAAGTAACTCTTCTAATAGGTCCAAGAAGCAGGAATAGCAAACAGAATGATCTGCATTTCTACCCAGCAGTCATTGCATCACTTTGAGGTGGATGGACTATTATTACTCCTAATATACATAAAGTAGAATCTCAGAATGGCCACAAAGTCTGATTCAATGCCTTGAATCCATGTTGGCATGCAATAAATTCTCCTTGGCTGCCTGGATGTGTGCCAGGGTGAGTGAGTGAGTCTGGAAAATTGAAGTTGAAGGAAATACCAGATTCACAACATTGGAATTAAAATTAAGATTTCATCAGTCCTGTTTTAATTCCTTTTCCCCCCATTACTCCACATTGTCTCTCCCTAGATAACCATTCTCAGTTGTCCATTTGGGTATATTGACAGAGAAAGTCAGTTTTTAGAGAGGTCATCTATGGTAGTCTTCAGCTAGTGTCCCAGCACAACACTGCACACACCACAAAGGGTTTGCTTTTGCTGGCAGCTCTCCCAGTCCTCTCACATTAATGCTGTGCCAATAGCTATTGTCGTTGAGAAGAGACTGTGCTGGCAGTGGAGAGTTTCCTTAAACAAAGTTCTTCACATAGACAGCCAGCAAGGAGATCCATTCCTAGCTTTGCTTAACACCCTCCTTCAGCTGGAGTATGTGTTCAATTTGGGAAAAGGCTTCAGGAGGTCTTGTGCTGTGGTAATTTCTCTGTGTATGTGTGTGTGTGTGTGTGTGTGTGTGTGTGTGTGAGTGTGTGAACCATTTAAAGGAGTGAACAAGGAAACAGAAGACTTATCGTCACCTCTAACATTTAATTATGTATTCTTTCCTTTGAAAGAGCTGAGAGGGGCTGGGAAGGTGGCTCAGTGGTAGAGCGCTTGCCTTGCATGCCTGAGGCCCTGGGTTCTATTCCTCAGTACCACATAAGCAGAAAAAGAAAAAAGCCGGAAGTGGCGCTGTGGCTCAAGTGGTAGAGCGCTAGCCTTGAGCTGAAGAGCTGAGGGACAGCGCCCAGGCCCAGAGTTCAGGCCCCACGACCAGACCACCCCCTCCCCCCAAAAAAGAGCTGAGAAATGAGCAAAAACCAGAAAAGCTTGAAACCATCTACCTGACCCACTCTGTGAAAGGTATCTGAAGTAAATAGATACTTTTTACCACCCTATTGAAGCAAGTATTTAAAGATTTCTTCTAAGTCATCTAAGTTTGGCAAGATATATGGTAGAAAGTCTAGATCATATACTTACCAGTAAGCTAATGGGTGAGATTTTTTTAATACATTTTTATTGTAAAAAAATACTGTACAGAGGGGTTACAGTTACATGAGCAAGGTAATGAGTATATTTCCTATCAAGCATTGTTACCTCCTCCTTTGTTTCCCTCCCACCTCCACAACTACACTTCCCCACCCACCCCTCTACTCCCACCAAATTGTAAAGTTCATTTTTCAACATAGTGTCTTGTGCAGCTCATTGTTACAATGGGTCAACCTGCATCCCTATTTAAGCATTTTGTTTTTTCCCTTTCCTCCCCCAATTAGAGAAGTGCATATACAAGATGCAGGGCACAGACATCAAATACAGTGAAAACAGGGGTTATACCATGGGAGAGGATAATACAAAGAAATAAAAAAAATCACATGGTACATAATAAATATGTTACAAACAATAGTAAACAAGAAAGAAAAAACCACTTGTGTCCCTATCTTGGGGTTCATTTTGCTTATCATTATCTTATCTGCTCATATGTACATAGCTTTTGACCTTTTCTGCTTGTCTCAGATATATACTAGTTATTGCAAATAAGGGAAACCGTAGGACCTGTGTTTCTTTGGGTGGGCTTGACTTACTTTACTTACTATAATTTTTCCAAGATTTTCCATTTCCTAATAAATGGGGCAATGTCATTCTTTCTGATGGAGGCATAGAATTCCATTTTATATATGTACCACATTTTCTACTGAGGGGCATCTGGGTTGGTTTCATATCTTAGCTATGGTAAATAATGCTGCAATAAACATAGTTGTGCCGGTAGCTTTAGTGTGGTCTTGTTTGTGATCATTTGGGTAAATGCCCAAAAGTGGGATTGCTGGGTCATAGGGGAGCTCTATGAGGAGTCTTTTGAGGAACCTCCATACTGCTTTCCAAAGTGATTGAACAAGTTTACACTCCCACCAACAATGCCACATCCCCTCCAGCATCTGTTGTTACTAGAGTTCTTGATTCTAACCATTCTAACTGGGGTGAGGTGGAATCTCAATGTTGTTTTGATTTGCATTTCTTTTATGGCTAGAGAAGTTGAGCATTTCTTCATATGTCTATTGGCCATTCTTCTTTCCTCTTCACAGAAGTTTCTCTTTAAGTTTTTAGCCCAATTATTTATCGAGCAATTGTTTCTTTGAGTATTTGTTGTTGGAGGATTTAATTTTTTGATTTCCAAGTATATTTTAGATATGAGGCCCCTGTCCGTTGTATGGCTAGTAAAGATCTTCTCCCAATCTATTGATCTTGTTAGCTATGTCCTTTGCCATGCAGAAGCTCTGCAACTTCATGCAATCCCATTTGTCCAACCTTTCATTGATTTGTTGTGTTTCTGGGTCTCTATTAAGAAATTTTGGCCTGTGCCAAGGAGACCTAGGGTTTCTCCTCTTCCTTCCTGTAATGTTTTCAGGTGTCAACTTGGAGTTGATTCTGGTACAGGGTGATATATAAAGATCTGGCTGTAGTTTTCTACAAGTGATTAACCAATTTTGCCAGCACCATTTACTGAAGAGGCTGTCTTTCTTCCATTCTATTTTTTTAACTCCTTTATTGAAGATTAAGTGGCTATAGGTCTGTGGGTTCATTTCTGGGTTTTAATTCTGTTCATTGGTCCTCATATCTGTTCTTGTGCCAGTATCAAGGTGTTTTGATTACTATGACCTTGAAATTTGGTATTGATATTCCTCCAGCACTGTTCTTTCTGTTAAGGATCGTTTTTGCTATTCGGAGTCTTTTATTGTTCCATATGAATTTTTGGAGTACTTCTTCTATTTCATTGAAGAATGAACTTGGAATGTTGATAGGTATTGCATTGAATTTGTAGATATGGATGATATTTTTAAGCTTGCTGTTAACTAGAAAAGATAAACCTCTATTTCTATTAGTGTATATTAATTATGACAAATAGTAGATTTCACTATGACATCTTCACATTTGTAAATAAGGTACTTTGATCTCACCTTCCCTATTACCTATAACTATACATCTTCATCTTTTCTGCTAATTCACCTTACTAATCACTCTTCCTTAAAAGCAATGCTCAATAACATGGGAAATTACTATAAGATACTATTAGATCCAGTTAATATAAAATTACCTACAATATGTCCCCAACTTTATGCTTTCCTGTGTTTAACGAACAGAGAATTAAAAAACAAACATATTCTCAATAGCTATATCTCAATGGTAGACTACAGGTTTTTCTCTCTTTTATTGTTTTTAATTGAAAAGGTGATGGGGCGGTTGTTTCCCAATACATAAGTAAGATAATAAGTACATTTTAAAAAATCATTGTTACCCATCCCTCATTATCTCCCACTTCGCCCTCATATCCCCCCACCCAATTGTAAAGTTCAAATCCCACAGAGTGTCAGTCGAGTATCAATGTTGCTGTGGTTCATCCATTATTCTACTGTTTCTGTGATTCCCTTTCCCTTTCACATGTTACATTGTCCATTGTGCAAAATATGAGGTATACAAAACTAAGAGAAATGACGAAAAAACAATAGAGTAAAAAGAACATACTATATACATGGTCTAATGAGAGCCTCTTGTTTCCATAAGTTGGAGTTCATATTAATACACTTCATTATATATAGTCCTTTGCACTAAGCATTTGGGTTCTTAAGATCCCCTGTTAAGAGTCCTCTGAATATTCTAGTTCTTACAGATGAGGGAGATCATGTGACTGCTTTTCTTTAGGTATGGTTTACTTAATAGAATTTTTTCCAAGTCTCCCATTTCCTTATGAATGGAACAATGTTATTCTTTCTGAAGGAAGCATAGAATTCCATTATATACATACATACATACATACATATATATATGTATATATCACATTTTCTTGACCCATTCATCTACTGAGGGACATTTGGGTTGGTTCCATATCTTGGCTATGGTAAATAATGCTGCGATGAACATAGTTGTGCTGGTAGCTTTTTGTATGGTCTTCTTTGTGATCATTTGGGTAAATGCCCAAAAGTGGGATTGCTGGGTCATAGGGGAGCTCTATTCGTAGTTTTTTGAAGAACCAACTCACTGCTTTCCAGAGTGGTTGAACAGTTTTGCACTCCCACCAACAGTGTAGTAGCACTCCCTTTGGTCACATCCCTGCCAGCATCTGTTGTTGTTAGATTTCTTGATTATGGACATTCTAACTGGTGTAGGGTAGAATCTCAATGTTGTTTTGAGTTGCTTTTCTTTTATACACAGAGATGTTGAACAATCCTTCATGTGTCTCTTACCCAGAGATGTTGAACAATTCTTCATGTGTCTCTTGGTCATTCATATTTCGTCTTCAGAGAGGTCTATCTTAAGGTCTTTAGTCCACTCACTTTTCTAATGGGGTTGTTTCTTGGGGAGTTTGTTTTGGGGGAATTTAATTTCTTGAGCTGTTGGTAATATTTTAGATATGAGACTCTTGTCTGTTGTATGGGTGGTAAAGATCTCCCAGTCTGTGGAGTTTTGATATATTTTGCTAGCTATGTCTTTTGCCATACAGAAGCTCTGTAGTTTAGTGCAATCCCATTTATCCAGCCTTTCTTTGATTTGTTGAGTTTCTGGATCATTATTAAGAAAATTTCTTTATAGAGTTTCTTAAAGCTTGTGCAAAGGAGCCCTAGTGTTTCTCCTATTTCTTCTTGTAATATTTTCAAAGTATCCACTTTTGCCTTGATCCATTGTCTTTGATCCATTTGAAGTTGATTCTGGTGCAGGGTGATATATAGGGATCTAACTTTAGTTTTCTACACATGTTTAGCCAATTCTGCGAGCACTATTCATTGAAGAGGCTGTCAAGAAAGACATCCTATTTTTTTTGGCTCCCTTATCAAAGATTAGGTGGCCATAGGTCTATAGGTTCATTTCTGAGTCTTCGAATCTATTCCATTGGTCCTCAGGCCTGTTCTTGTACCAATACCAAGCTGTTTTTAGTACTATGGCTTTGTAATAGAGTTTGAGGTTCAATATTGAAATTCTTCCAGCATTATTCTTCATGCTAAGGATTATTTTTGCTATTCAGGGTCTTTTGTTGTTTTATATGAAGTTTTGGATTGCTTTTTCTATTTCATTAAAGAAAGAAGTTGGGACATGGATGGGTATTGCATTGAATTTGCATATAGCCTTGGCAATATTGCCATTTTCACAATGTTAATCCTCCCAATCTTGGAACATGGAAGGTTATTCCACTTCCTGGAGTCTGCTTTAATTTCCTTTTTCAGATTTTTGAAGTTCTCATTGTAGAGCTCCCTCACTTCTTTGGTTAAGTTGATTCCTGGGTATTTTGTTTTATTTTTATTTATTTTTTAGAATATTGCAAATTAAGTTGCTTTCCTAATTTCAGCCTCTCTCTTCTCATTGTTGGCATAGGGGAAAACTACTTATTTTTGTGGATTTATTTTATACCCTTCTACTTTGCCAAAGTTCTGGATAAGCTTGAGTAACTTGGGAGTGGAGTCTATGGGATTCTCTAGATATAGGATATTGTCATCTACAAAGAGGGAGAGTTTACTTCTTTTCCTATTTGGATCCCCTTTATGTTTGCCTCTTGCCTTATTGCTGTAGCTAGGAATTCTAATACTGGTCTGGTTCCTGACTTTAGAGGAAATGGCTTTAACTTTTCACCATTGAGTATTATACTGACTGTAGGCTTGTCACATACAGCCTTGATTATATTGAAGAATACTCCATGAATTCCTGGTTTTTCTAGAGCTTTCATCATAAAGGGGTGTTGGATCTTGTCAAATGCTTTTTCTGCATCTATGGAGATAATCATGTGGTTCTTGTCCTTGCTTCTATTGATGTGTTGAATTACATCAATTGATTTGCATATATTGAACCAGCTTTGCATCCTTGGAATGAATCCTGTTTGGTCATAGTGTATAATTTTTTTGATTAGTTGTTGAAGTCAATTGGCCAGACTTTTACTGAGAAGTTTTGTATTAATGTTCATCAGAGAAATGGCTCTAGAGTTTTCCTTCTTTGATGAGTCTCTGTCTGGTTTGGGGATGAGGGCTGTTATGGTGGCTTCATAGAATGAGTTTGGTATGAGCTTTCATTTCCAACTTCATTGAAGGGTTTGAGGTGAATAGGAATGAGTTTTCCTTTGAAGGCCTTATAGAATTTGGCTGTGAATCCATCTGGTCCCGGGCTTTCCTTGGAAGGGAGTCTCTTATTGCTGTTTCTATTTCATTACTTGATACAGGTTTATTTAGTTGGTTTAAATCTTCTTATTTAGTTTGGGAATATCAATTTTTGCTGGAAAGTCATCTATTTCTTCTATATTCTTGAATTCATTAGCATACAGGTTCACAAAGTATTCCCTTATGATATTCTGAATCTTGCTAGTTTTGGTGGTAATGATTCTGTTTTCATCTCTGATTTTGTTTGTGTCTTCTTTTTTCTTTAGTGAGGTTTGCTAAGGGTCTGTCAATTTTGTTGGTATTTCTCAAAGAACCAACTCTGTCTTGCTGCTTCTTTCTATGCCATTTTTGGTCTCTAATTCATTTGACTCTGATTCACTTTTAATTATTTCCTTCTGTCTGCTGGGTTAGAGTTTGGCTTGTTGCTCTTGTTCAAGAAGTTTAAGGTGTATCATTAAATTGTGAGTTTGAGATTTTTCCAATTTGTTGACATAGGCACTCAGAGCTATAAATTTTCCTCTGAGAACTGCCTTTGCTGTGTCCCAGAGAAGCTGGTATTTTGTGTGTTCCTTTTTGTTAAATATCATAAACTTTTTTTGGGGGGGTCCAGTTGTGGGGCCTGAACTCTGGGCCTGGGCGCTAACCCTCAGCTCTTCAGCTCAAGGCTAGCACTCTACCATTTGAGCCATAGCACCACTTCCAGCTTTTTTCTTTTTGCTTATGTGGTGCTGAGGAATCAAACCCAGGGCCTCAGGCATGCAAGGCAAGCGCTTTACCACTGAGCCACCTTCCCAGCCCAATATCATAAACTTTTGAATTTCGAATCTGATCTCTTCATGATCCATTGGTGATTCAGCAATGTGTTGTTGAGTCTCTATGTGTTGCATGATTTTCTATTGTGGCTTTTGGCACTGTGCACTAATTTTATTTCATTGTGGTCTAAATGAATGCATGGAATAATTCCATTTGCATAAACTTGCTTTTGCTCTAAAACATAGTCTATTTTAGAGAATGATCCATGTGCTGCCAAGAAAAATGTGAATTCTGGTGTTGTTGGATGGAATATTCTGTAGCTGTTAAGTCTAGTTGGTCTATGCAGTTGTTTAGTTCTGTAGTTTCTCTGTTGAGCTTTTGCTGTGTAGATCTGTCCAGGGGCAGCAGTGGTATGTTAAAGTCACCAATAATCACTGTGTGTGTTTTAGAATAAGTTATGTTTGTTTGATGAACGTGGGTGCTCCAGAATTTGGTGTAGAGATGTTTAGGATTGCTATATCCTCCTGTAGGAACATTTCCTTTATTAGTATGTGTCCTTCTCTATCTCTTCTGACTAGTTTTAATTTGAAGTCTATTTTATCTGATACTAGGATTGCAACTCCCTCCTGCTTATGGGGGCCATTTGCTTGATAGATTTTATTCCAGCCTTTAATTTTCAGTATTTTGTTTTCGGGAAGGGGGGGAGAGTGGGCAATTGTGTCTCTTTTTTTTATTGTGAAAATACTGTACTGAGGAATTACAATTACATGGGCAAGATAATGGATACATTTCTTAACAAGCATTGTAGCCTCCTCCTTTATTTTCCCTTCCCATCCAGCAATTGTGTCTCTTAAAGACAGCAAAAAGATGGATCTTGTTTTTTGATCCAACTGGTCAGTCTATGTCATTTAATTGGGGAGTTAAGTCCATTGATAATGAGAAGACTCCAGGTTTTTCAGTGTCATATATTTTTGTATTTTTCATTAGGAGAAAATGTTATTTTAATAATATTTAAGTCTTTTTAAGTCATATTTAAGACTTTTTAATTGTCTTAAGTGAAGGTTAAAATAAGAAGTTTCCAAGTTATTATTCCAAAACCTCCTTGGGTTGCTGACTGCTTATTCCTCTTTGTATTTCAGTTGTTGTGTGAGATCATCCAACTCTTTGGTATAATTTCCTAGAACAAATGATCAAACATGAGCTATTGGGCAAAAGACATGAGGATGTTGAATAAGAGGGGAGTTGGTTACAGCCCTGTGATACTGTATGACAGACACAGGAGCAAGCTCCATAGAGCCTTAGAGCTGATTCATCAGATAAGGATTTCATCCATATGAGGAAGCAGCAGACTCTATTGTTCCTGAAGAATATCTGGAGATCATCATTTGTGACTTTCTGCCCAGGTTGTTTATTCGTTCATATTTATAGCAGCATCATGTCCTATTTAAATCTCTTTAAGTTTTTACTCCTGGATCCAGAAATATGTTGCACAAAGGTAATTTATTAGTCATGTGTTATGCAGTCATGTAGTCTGTCATGCCAAAAAGGCAACATAATTGAGATCTACATTTTGCCCATCTGATTTGGAAGTAGCCAATACTGACCACAGATGGTACTCCTTCCCCAGCTGAATCTGCGCATGGCAGT
Source organism: Dipodomys ordii (assembly GCF_000151885.1). Classification (NCBI taxonomy): domain Eukaryota; kingdom Metazoa; phylum Chordata; class Mammalia; order Rodentia; family Heteromyidae; genus Dipodomys; species Dipodomys ordii. Next base: position 7,477,364 of record NW_012267265.1, on the reverse strand, counting down.
TCCTGTATTGGTAAGCCTTGCCAGGTTTTTGTTTGGGAGAATGGCTTTAATATCCTTCTGCTTGTTTAAGATTGGGAAACCACCCAGGTTTTCGAGCTCTTGGCAAGCAACAGATGACTTCATGTTGTTACTCAGCATTTTGTTTCTTATTGAAATACCTGGCTCTGAATAACTGGTTTGTTAAGTCTGAAGATCCCTTGGGCACACCCAGAAACATAGCAACTTCAGGAAGAGAGAACTCAAAAAGACACTGGAAACAGAAGGGTTTTACAAGTTGGACCAGCCTGGATCAAGTTTATGTCAGCAGCCTAGGTTCTTGTTTCTACTTACGTCTCTTTTCTTCCCTTCTGTTTGCAATCTTACCTACTCTTCTAGAGCAGCTAATCTCATAAGTTTTTATCTTTCTTATGTCTTACATGTTTCCTCACTAGTTTTAAATGTCCTGGAAAACTTAGAGGGCCACTTTAGCTTTTATCCATCTCTTTTAACCTGACACCATCCATTTATTAAAAAAAAATTTTCTGAATTGAATAGACCTAAATCTCTAATTAGAGAAATTATTTGATTTCAAATAGTCTGAGAATGCTGAATAATATCCAACTTTTTCCTTTCTTAACTAGACCTGAAATTTTGGGTAGATGTGAATTATTTCCAGGTTTATAAGATTTAGCAAGGTAACATTTCCCAAAGTTGCTATGGCCTATGGGACTCTTAGCCTGGCCTTAGTGCTTGTCTTAAAATAATTGGGGAAATCATACTCATTTTAATGGTTCATATACTACCATTGTAAAGACATTGAAAACTATTAGTAGTATGAGTGAAGGAAAGCAAAGTTGTTTTTTTTTTTTTTTTTTTTTTGTCATTGTGGGACCTGAACTCTGGGCCTGGGCACTGTCCCTCAGCTCTTCAGCTCAAGGCTAGTCCAGGGCCTCATACATGCAAGGCAAGCACTCTATCCCTGAGCCACCTTCCCAGCCCCAAAATCAAACTTTTGAAATGTTAATTTCTTGAAAATAAGTTTCTATGCACATATATAGATAAAATAAAACCTGATGTTATAAATTAAGATACTGTATAATGGAAGTTGGGCTTGGGAGTGTAAGCCTGTAATCTCAGCACTTAGGAGGCTGAGGCAGTAGAAGCAAGTGTCCTGGGCCTGTTAGGGGGTTACATAGTAGGAATTTGCCTCATAAAAGAATATAAAATAAAATTATATATATGCATATGTATGTATGTATACATATGTATGTATGTATATGTTGGGTGAAAGTAAACATGTTCTATAACCAGCAGGTAGAAGTAGGCCAAAAAAAGAGAGTGACAAGAAGGCAATAGTACAAAAGTAAGATAGATAGATAGAGATAGAGATCTATCTATATCCATGAAGTAGTAGCATTATATATAGTTGCCCCTCAATATATCACAGTTTACTATTGCTACTTTGTGATTTTCATCTATTGTGGGAGTCTCAGGAAGGTAACTCCTTCGATAGGTGAGGAATCACTATTTACATTTTTTTAAACCTGCAATATAGTGGAGCCACTATAAGTAAACTGCAACATAGCAAGGGACTACTGTAGACATTTATATCTCCTACAGTTAGAAGTGTCCATAAAATGAATTAGACATAGCATAATTAACAAACAAGTAAATGTAATTAGTATGAGCTACTCCTGCTAATAGGTAGAAGTGGCTGGAATTAGTGTTACCAGAGTGGAAAAACAGGCTTTTATTCCCCCAAGCTGTTATGAACATTGGTATAAGCTGGCTTATTGAGTGGAGATGACAGAGTGTCTGAGAGTACTGGGAACCCAAGCAAAGCACAAGGAAAATAGACTTTGTGGTTGTTTTTGTTTGTTTGTTTGTTTTGATTTGATTGAATCTAGTGCTTTGCATGTGTTGGGAAAATGCTTTCTCACTGAACTATGCCATTAGACATGATTTTGTAAATTTCAATCTACAATCTGGCAGTATCCAAATACATTTATGGTTATGAAAGCCTATTTGTTTGCTATTAAAGTTATTAGAGAAAAATATCCTTTTCTATTGGGAATCAGTACCTTTTCTCTTTTCATTTCAACATTAAAAAATCTTCATTTAAAAGTTAAGTTTGCTTAATTTTAGTAATATATCCATTAAAGATAAAAAATCTAACAAGTAGCTGGGTGCCCGAGGCTCAAACCTGTAATCCTAGCTACTCAGGAGGCTGAGACCTAAGGATTGTAGTTTGAAGCCAGCCTGGGTAGAAAAGTCCCTAGGACTTTTATCTCCAATTAAGTTTCAAGTAATTCATTTTTTGCTGGTCTTTAGTCTTTTTTTTTTTTTTGTCAGTCATGGGGCCTGAACTCTGAGCTTGGGCGCTGTCCCTGTGCTATTCAGCTCAAGGCGAGTGCTCTACCACTTGAGCCACAGTGCCACTTCTGGTTTTCTAGTGGTTTATTGGAGATGAGAGTCGCACAGACTTTTCTTGCCAGGGCTGGCTTTGAACCATGATCCTCAGATCTCACCTTCCTGAGTAGCTAGGATTATAGGCGTGAGCCAGGTGCTCAGCTGGTCTTTAGTCTTAATTAATACTTCAGCTAAGGCAAAAACATCTCCTTTTTAGCATACTTTTCTTGCCTACTTTTCTGCAGTCAACAGCACATGAAAAAAAAATCACATTGAAGTCATATTCTGAAAAAAATTTCTTGCTGGAATTTCCATTGGGATTTCTGACTTCCATTTGATTCATAATAATTAAATCAAGTTAATGACTATCTACCGTGGTAGTTTTACTTGAGATGTTTAAATTTATAGTAGATCCATAAAATACATGTATCTTATTGACGATTCCCACATGGACATAAGATCTTACCAGGATGGGCAGGAATCAATTGTACTTATTTATATATTTAAAAATCTCAACATTGGGCTAGGCCCAAGTGACTCAGGCCTATCATACTAACTACTCAAGAGGCTGATATCTGAGGATCACAGTTCAAAGCCAGCTAGGACAGAAAAATCCCCAAAACTCTTATTCCTAATTAACTAGCGAAAAACTGGAAGAGAGATGTGCCTCACGTGGTAGAGTTACAGCCTTAAGTGAAAAAGCAAATTGAAATTGTATGGCTCTGAACTCAAGCCCTTGAACCTGTGTGTGCATGTAAGCATGTGTATAGATGCACATTCACCCCCTACCCACACCCCTGGCCCCGAAAGAACACCTCACACATTGGAAGTGGCCACATCTGAATCTTAAAAATACATTTTCACTATTCTCACTATTCTCACTCTCACAGAGTTAAGTATTTATTTAAGTCCATTCCAGCCATAAGAATTTGGACAGTGGCATCATTTATTCTGACATTTAATGTATCGGTCTTGGAGCAAACCTTAGACCCAGGTGCTAGTCCACCAATGAATTAAACCAGTTTTACATATTGTGTTTTCTGTAAACTTTCTCTTTTCCTCTATTAGCATCCATCTTCTTTTTCTCTCTTGTAGGAGGCTAATGTAAACCTATATGGTAGAGCTGGATGAGCACTGTATGTGGATTTAGGGAGCTAAGCATTCTATTTAGTTCTCTACTATAGTATATTAAGCAAATCACTAATTTCTTCCCTCTCTTCTAGCCTTCTTTCCTTCTACAATACATGCTGAGCTCCTACTTTGAGCCAGAGATGGTTTGAAGTTACAAAGATGAATTAACACATGACCTCTGTGCCTTGGGACTGTGCACCTGTCCCCTCTGGTTGCCATTGGGAAAACAATAGCTTAAAAAAGCAGCTGAAGCAGTGAGTAAGCATAGGTCTGAGACATTCCTCAGCTACTGTCTGGCCAGAGAGGCAGTGTGCCATAGGTGGGTCTCTACTAATGGGAAGTGAGACAAGACTCCAGGAACTAATGTTTGGGACAAAAGATGGCAGCAGTAATTTGATGTCATGCTTTTGAGCAGTGCAAACTGCTCACCAGGCTGCCTTAGTCAGAAAATAAAGCTAGTCTGCATAGAGGTAGGAGCCAGCTCAACTTCATAGTATGATTTAGTAGAAGCCATCCACTGTCTGAAAAAGTCATAAGAATGCAGCTTATTTTGAGCTTCCAACTTGAGAGCTAGTAAGTTTAGAAGTCAAGGTGTAGCCAGTGACTTTGAAGCAAATTATTACATAAAGGCAAACCCTAGTCAATTTGATAAGAGGATTTTTTTTCCTCCAGACCTAGCTTTTTAAAATGCCATAATACTTACTGAATAGCAAAACTCTATAGAACTTGAAAGCACGTTGGGAGTATATCCTTGGTCAGAAATTGAGTGAGATTGATAATCAAGGGCTGAACATTTCATTTGTTGAGATAATGAGGGCACATCAAATGTTGCAATAGAATCAGTGGTCTTGTGAATCCTTGTACTTATCAACAGGGCTCACTGGGAGATTGGAAGGAATCAAACAGAAGAGAAAGAGGCTGGCTCCTTCTAGGCCCCTCTGTGGGATTCTCTGAGGAAGTAACTTGTCTTACAAGCATGAGGACAGACCTGAGGAAGGGGGGCTTTATTGTCAGCCCATGGCTGAGGGAGGATACTGGGTGGAGCACGTAGATGAGGTCTGGAGCTTCTGTTTCACAGTAATGTGGCTGTCTTTTCAACCAAAGCAAACATTTCTTATGACTCAGGTGTTCTGTAAGACATCACCTCCTACTACTTCCTGCAGGGACCTTTTTTTCTTTTACAGGATTTACTTGCTTTAGAGATTCCTTCCTTCCTTCCTTCCTTCCTTCTTTACTGCTTAAGAAAGCATGTTTTAATAAAAATTAAGGGCCAACCTTTTTGGCCCTTACAGTAGGATTTTTTCTCCCTGTTCATTATTCATATTTGTGAAGAGGTGGGTAGGGGGTAAAAAGTAAAATTTCTTGCATAAGACACTTACTTTCTGTTTTCCTAACTGTAATATTTCCATATTTTTCTATTGCATTAAGGTAAAGAAGACATAATTATATATTTTAGTTTAAATCTCGTTCATATTGTTTTCTGGCATGATGCATTCTTCTTTGAAAAGACAAATACATCTTTACTTCTTGTTTATTTTTTGTTTCTTTTTTAATTTTGAAATGGGCTTTTGCTGTGTTACCCATTTGAGGCTGGCCTTGATCTTCTGGGCTCAAGTTGTCCATTTGGCTTAGCCTTTCAAGTAGCTGTGGGTATGCACCACACCTACCTAGAGCCTAAGTTCCAGGATGAAACAGGTCATATTTTGTGAGCTGCAGGAACAGGCAGAGAAGTTTCCTTATTGAGTTGTGTTGGATTGATAGGGGCTAAAAGTAAAGATTCTGAAGTAAAGATACTGGCAGACAGGTCTGATAATAGCATAGTCTGTAGAAAATGACCAGTGGGAAGTGTTAAAGCCTTGTGTAGGCTCTATCAGGAGAAACAAAGCAAAATAGAAATAGAGCAGTTCATTTGGTGGTGGTGAGAATTTAGGGCTTAGTAGAGAATGAAATCAGGGATTTTCTTAACAAAAGAAAAGTTGAGAAGAAAAAGACCATGTTTCAAAAAAAGCAACATGCTTTAGAATCCTGGCTCTGTTGTATTTGCAAGGCTTTTGTTTATTTGTTATTTTTATCTGTAGAATTATGATTTTGTGTAAGAAAAAGCATGGTGCAAGCTCCCCTATGACCCGGCAATCCCACTTTTGGGCATTTACCCAAATGTTTACAAACAAGACCACACTAAAGCTACCAACACAACTATGTTTATTGCAGCATTATTTACCATACCCTCAGTAGATGAATGGATCAAGAAAATGTGGTATATATACACAATGGAATTCTATTCCTCCATCAGAAAGAATGACATTGCCCCATTTGTTAGGAAATGGAAAGACTTGGAAAAAATTATATTAAGTGAAGTAATCCAGGCCCAAAGAAACATAGGTCTCATGGTTTCCCTTATTTGCAATATCTAGTATATGTATGAGTCAAGCAGAAAAGGTCAGATAAGGTGATGTTAGGGAAATGAACCCTAAGATATGTATTCAAATGTTTTTTTTCTTTCATGCGATTGTTTCTAACACATTTATAAGATGATTTCTTTGTTTCTTTGTATGTCCCTCCCCCACAGTATAATCCCTGCTTTCACTGTATTTGATGTCGGTATAATGTGTGGAGGAGAAGGGGAAAAACAAATCATTTAAATAGGGATACAGGTGGACCCATTGCAACAATGAGATGTACAAGTCGTTATGTCGAAAATGAACTTTACAACTTTAAGGTGGGGGGCGAGGGGGGGAAGGATGGGAAGAGATGAGAAGGGGAAACAAAGGAGGAGGCTACAATGCTTGATAAGAAATGTACTCATTATCTTGCCCATGTAATTGTAACTCCTCTGTACAGTATTTTCACAATAAAAAAAAAGCATGGTGCAGATGATCAAAAAGAGAGAATATGTCATTTCTTAGTATGAAATAAATATCCCCCCAAATTATAGGCAGTACTATATATTATTTATCATAACGGTATGTATGATAAATTATATTTACATGTAAGTTACAATATAATGCATAGTTTCTGCACATTATATTAAAATAAATTACATTACTATTCCAATATTGAAATTAATATTACAGTACTAATTATATAATAAAGACTAATTATATAATAAATACCACATGAGGACTGGGGATGTAGTATGTAAAGTATTTGCTTAGTAGGAATAAGGCCCTGGTTTCCAGCCCTATGACTGCAAAAACAAAACAATAAAAGAAAAACAAGACCTGAGAATCCAGGAAGAATGTGTAAAATAATAGCTTCATGACTGAAGGTGAAAGTTCCAAGAATGGAGTTAAAGAGGAGTTGGGCAGAGATCTGCATTAGCAATTGGGATTTCTGCCTAGAAGATACGTTGCATCAGCAGATAATTGAGAGCTTTAATAGACCATCTCTTAGAGGTTTTGCCATCTGGAATGGCAAAAAGTGAGCTTGGTCTAGCTGGGGTCTGAGTTGAAAGGTAGTTGGAAGTCTGATTTGTAGGGCCCCACTGTGTCCTTAGGACAAATAGGAAGGAGAGAAACAAGCTGTGCCAGGTTCTGATGATGAGGTCAGATTTGATTAACTTATATAGGAAATATCAAAAACTTCAGAGGAATGATAAACAGTTTTTTTTTTTTAAGAAATGTAGCTCTCTGCCTCCAAACTGCTCAACCTCTGTGTTAGATTCCAGAGAGCATCAGGCCCTAGTATTGTCTCCCATTCTTTCTGTTTCCTCAAAAAAAGAGAACTTTTTTTTTTGAAAAATGATAAAACTAGTAATATTCTTGAGAAATAAAAATATGCAGATAAAAAATAATAGTATGAAAAAATTTTAAATCCTATTTTCATTCATGTGAATACCGATGAAGCAAAGTCTTAAGGAGGCTAAAAAACTTAGCCATTCCACTAGTATAAATTCCTTACTTTACTATTTTTTTTAACAATTAGCTTATTTTCTTTTTGTGAAAGGGTATTATGTAGTCATTGTGAGAAAAACATGGAGAACAGAAGCTGGAAAAGGCAAGAAGTAATTCATTAGGATTTCTTGTAGGATGGATGATAATAAGAAAAGAAAATAGAACCCAAGGACCTCTGCCACTGTATGAAAGGAAATGAAACTCAAGTGGTAAAACTCATGAAATAAAACAAAAAAGAAACAGCTGCCAGCAGTTTGCAATTGAAATAAAAAATGAGGAAGAGAGAATAAACTGCAGCCTCACCAGAATGGCTAAAATGTCAAACTGACAATATCAAGTTTTGTCAGGGACATAGAACAAGGAGGTGTTGGTAAGAGCATAGTAAATCCTTTGGAAAGTTCTTTGACAGTATCTAATCAAATGTTATACATGCTCATCCAAAGACATTCATGTCAGTGAGCAGCACTAATCCTGGTAATAGTTCCCTAATAAAAACCATCAAGCATCCATTTTCTATAGGGGACACACACACACACACACACACACACACACACACACACACACACACACTTCCTCTCAGTAGAAGACTATACAGCAGTGAGAATATAAGAGGTATAACATGATGGACTCTTACAAGACCAAGCAAAAAAGATAGACACCAAAAAGCCTACTGTACAATTCTATATAATTCCATTTGTATACAGTTCAAAACAAGGCAAAATTAGTGCCAGTCTTAAAAAAATAATCAAGGTATGTTATTATCAGGAGAAAATTGGTGGCTAAAGAAGGCACAATGTTGGTGATGGGGCGGGATGAGCTGTTTCCGGAGGCGTTAGGAATGTTCTGTTCTTTTCTGCTTCAAACCAAGGGCCTTGTGCATGCTAGACAAGTGTTCTGCTCCTTAGGTACACTCCCAGCCTTATATTCCATTTTTAATATAGATGGTGACTTCATGCATAAGTTTGCTCAATTTGTAAAAAGTCATTGAAATGCTTCCTTTCTATTAGCACAGTTGCCCCTCCCCTCTCCAAGAAGTTGGAGTTGGAGCATAGTTGATAGATAAGGTTGGTAAATATAGTACAGCCTTTTTCAGTTTTTCCTTTTTAAAAGCCAACCTATGCAGAGTAAAGAGTTCTTAGACATCCTATATAGGTTGGATGAATTCCCCAAAGTTAGACACATAATAAGTGATGGAGGTAAAATAATGAACTCAGGTCTCTCTGATCACACAGACCGTGCTTTTATCTATTCCACTATATTTTCAGCCTAATAATGTATCATAAAAATAATAAAGAACTGGGTGTAAAAGGGTCTCAAGGAAAGGTGTGAGCCACTCAAAAATGAGTTAAGGATGCTATGCCAGATTTTTATATCCCCATGGTAACATGGGTCAGTTTCTGCTAAGCGCTCTATGTGAACCCCAGATGCCAAAATGGTTGGAATTCCCACCAACTGCCTTCTAGGACACATTTACAAGAGGTGTCTGTGGTCCAAAATATAGTAAACAGTTTAACCCTTCTGCCACAGGCCCCAGAGAGTTTCTCCTTGTGTGGCTACAATTTGTCATTAATCTCTGTTAGTGATTGCCCTTGATTTCTTCTATGCTTTTTCTCATGAGCTCTTTAAGATATAGGAAGGGATGGGAAGCACATTTTTGAGTACCTGAAATGTAAGACTATGCAAAAGCATGTTGACATGGCTTCATAAAGGAAGATCATTCATTTTTATTGAGGCATAAGTTCTACTCAAGGAAAAGCATTCATTTTAGATGCTCATTTATATATTTCTGATAACTGTATACATCCATGCACCCAAAAAAGACACAGATGATTGTCATCACCCTCTAATCATATTGTATAATTTTTTTTTGGTATTGTGTGTCTGCCTTCTTTCTTTCAACATAATGTTTTGGATATTTGTGCACGTCATTGCATTTACCAGTTGTCCCTTTTTATTCCCAAGTAATATTCCAAAGCATAAATATATAGCAAGGTTTGCTGGGGAGGTGGCTTAGTGGTAGAGTGCTTACCTTGCATGCATGAGGCACTGGGTTCAATTCCTCAGCACCACATAAGCAGAAAAAGCTGGAAGCGGCACTGAGGCTCAAGGGGTAGAGCACCAGCCTTGAGCTGAAAAGCTGAGGGACAGCGTCCAGGCCCAGAGATCAGGCCCCACAACTGCAAAAAATAAATAAAATAAAATTATATATATATATATATATATATATATATCTCAAGGTGTTTATTCTCCTGTCAGTAGACATCTAGGTCACTTTCAGTATTTGGCTTGTGAATAAAGGTGTTATGTATATTCTTATAAAAATCTTTGTGTACACTTATATTTCCATTGCTATCAGGTAGATTTATTGGATTAGAACTATTGTATCATAGGTAGATATATACTTATTGTTATATGAAACTGCCAAATGATTCTGTAAAGGATTGATCCATTTTACATTTCTACCATCAATATTGCTTTGCACTCCAGTAGGAAAATTTTCTATGATGACATGTTAGTAAAGAATATCTATCAGAGTGTCCGGGGTGGGAAAGGTTTCTGTGGGAATGATCTGGAGGAAAGAAACAACAACAAGTCCAGAAAACAGAACGAAATGTATTGGCACTCACCAAATAGAGTTTACCAGGAAGCCAGCCCAAGAAGACCACGTGGGCAGCAGGCTCCATAGGTACCAATCAAGGCTGCATTGTCTACTGATGACATTCATTCCACATGCCAGGCTCTCTGTCTGTGAGCCAAGAAATCTGGGCAACTTATTGTTTCTGCTCAAGTTGTACTTCATTGAAATTCTTTTTGGAGTGTCCCTTTTGGTCACAAGTTCCCTTTCTTGTCTGAGAGCCAAGCAGTGGCGCTCAGTATAGCAAAGCCTTTTTTAAAAAAAAAAATAGAATCTGTGCTGCTGGCTTCACTTTCAGTTGTGCTATTTAAACTGGCTACCATGACCCTGCCAGAGTCAGCTTTCCCTCAGCTTCTACAAGTTGAGAGCAAGTTATTGTTTATCTCTTGGCCTCTTCTCTTAGGTTACTTTTAGTAAGGTTTTAGTTTGTTGTTTCTGTTATTATCTTCACTGGAGGGCAAGGCCTTTGGCAGTTCTTTAAGATGATTTCATTTTGTTACAAAGCCTTATTCTCTAAGGCTTTTTTTTTAAGTTATCATGACTGGGTCCAGAAATAGTGGGGAGTTACCCAAAGGAATAAATCTTAACTGTTTTTCAGGATTGCTGATCCTGGCTGTCTTCTTTTTGTTCAGTCTTATTAATAAAAATATTGCTTGGATTCCTCTAACCCTACAGTTGGCAACTTTACACTTTTATACACTCTTAGCTTAATAACTGCAGCAAAATGACTCAGAGTTTTCTCATGCTGTATAAGAAAAAGTCTAGAAAAACACCTGGCTGGCTAACTTGAAGCAAATGTTCATTCTTGAAAACAATTAACATAGAGGAAAGAGTGTTGCAGTCAGGCTTTGGTTACATGTCTGCATTTGTTAAAACTATAGACAGAGGTGAGTTTCTTCCAAGGAGAAAAGGTATAAAATGGGGTCACAGATGCTGTATGGCCAAAAACCAAGAGTCAGTGTGAAACACTTGTACCAGGGGTTTCTGTCTATCTGGAATTTGAATTTGAATTGTAATTAAATCTAATTTTAATTGTCTGCATCACCATCCACACATTGTCATAAAGACTAATTCTATTTCTCATTTAAGTTTTTATGTCACTACTTCTCTCCATCAAAACAAACTCCCATTCAAAGCTGTCTTATAGGTCTTGTCAGTTTGTGTGTCATTTGTGTTACTCAACATTTCACAGTATTGAGGATTAAACTCAAGCACTCTACTGCTCAAGTAGGATGCCCCCAAGTTCTTTTGCTTTTTAGTTTGTTTCTCATACAAGGGTTCTTACTTTTCCCTAGGACAGCGTTGGGCTGTGATCCTCTTACCTTTCCTCCATCTTCCAAGTAGCCCTCATGTTCCATCATGCCTGGCTTGTCTATGAAATGGAAATCCCATTAATTGTTGCCCAATTTGGCATCAAACTATAATCTTGCTATCTTTGACTCCCAAGTAGCTGGGATTGCAGATGTGTGCCACAGCACGTGGTTGATTTAACATTTTAATGACATCTTGGCTGTAAATTCTATGAATTCATTGTTCATTACACACACACACACACACACACACCACACACAGGTGTGCGTGTGTGTGCGCGCACACACACACACACAAGCAGCTACAGAATGAATAAAGAATAAGAGAATAAGACTGAAAAAAAAATCTTAGAGTGGATTACCTTGATCCCTAGTCTAATGTTAAACTCCCTCATACGTTTTAGTAAAAACTCAATAAATGACTAACACTTCAGATTTAGTTGCTAGACCCAGTAAAAGCAACTTGTATCATTTAAATTTTTTTTTTTACTTTGTGTGTGTGTGTGTGTGTGTGTGTGTGTGTGTGTGTGTGTGTGTGTGTGTGTTTCTTGCATGGAACCCAGAACCCCATACATGGGAGATAAGTACTTTACCACTGAGCTATACTTCTAGCCAATTTGCTTTACATTTTGCAGTCAGAAATTTAAGAACTGGGACTGGGGTGGGTTAGCCTGGCTCAAGTGATAGAGTACTGCACAGCAAGCACAAAGCTCTGGGTTCAATCCCTGGTTTTGCTTTGCTGTACCAGAAATTCAGGAAGTGCATAATCCTTAGAAGTGAAGCATATGAAGGACATTAATCTCATCATTCTTTATGGAAAAAATATGTCATATCTTTATGCAACTATTTCTTATAATAAATTAATAAAAACATGTTCCTCCTCAATACTTTTACCTGATTCCAGCCACACAATAACCCAGTAAAATAGCTAACACAAATGACTGTTTAAAAATGAGAGAGAGGGGGGAGGGAGATACTGAGAGAGAGAAATGACTGAAAACCAGAAAGGTGAGATGAATTACACAGAATCACACGGGAAACAGAAACCAAACAAGGCCAGTACTTATCCATCCTTGAGACTAGTTCTGTGCTAATTCTAACAACTTCCGGTTTCCCTTCCTCTCAAACATGCTGTCAACACACCCTGCTGTCTCATTCAGTTTGGAATGTATCAAATGTCATATAGTATTTAGTGCTGTAAATTCAAATAAGACTAGACTTTAGGTTTCTCCTGACGTTTCATGGACATTCTGACCATTCGCGTTTTCAGTTATCTCTGATTTTTATTCACTTACACTGTCCTTCTTCTTAGTACCAGAGATCCTAGTGATTTTCCCACTTTTGTCCCATAAGGTATCTTGTTAAGGATAGTCTAACATTGTCCAGACTGTAGATTCAGTTGAAGGCTGATATAAGGCCCACAAGAGTTGCTAAAGTACAATAACATATTTGCTAAGTGTTTTGGGACAGAAGTAAATGCTCTCTCGCTCTAGCTCCTCTAGGAGTCTCTCTTCTGTCTCTCCTCTCTCTCCTCCCTGCCTCTGTCTCTGTCTGTCGGTCTGTCTGTCAGTCTCTTTCTCTTTCTCACTCTCTCTCTCTCTCTTCAGAGTAGAACTTGAGAGAATCTAAAGGTAGAGCTTCTGCAATATGCTTTCTTGTAGAACCTGAGGCCAAAATCACCCAGTGAAAGACAGAGCTCAGAGATGAAGAAAAACCATGACTTATGAATACAGTTGAACCTTGAATCCAGCTGTGCCTAAAGTCCGTAGTACCACTGGATTTTCAGTTACACAGTCTAGTGAATTCCTTCCCTAAGGTGAGTAGGATTTTTTTCTGTCATTATCATCCAGAAGCATCTTAATGAAAATATTCTGTAATAATTAACTCATACTCAATTGCCTTCCCACACTCTTTTCTTGAGAGGGAGAGAAATGTTACAGCTATTTCCTGGAGAATGTCCTACATGTTGCCAGAAGATGGGGGACTATAAAACAAAGCTAAACTGTGATTCCATTCTATAGGGGTTGGTTTTTTACTCTCTGTTGGAAATGCTTTATTTGGTTACATTCTCCTTTGGGCTTATGCTGACCAGCCCTCTCCTCACAGTGTAAGACAGACTGATTTATTCCCTACTGCTGATCTTGTTGGGCTTTTTAGAATTTTTCCTAATGAATTGTTTTCTCCTTTAATGCCAGAAACTGAACTCAGGGTTTTGCACTTACTAAATCCTAATGAAATTTTTGTCTGCCTCTTTTGCATTTTACCAAATTCCTGAGCCTGTCTTATTCATTTAAAAACAAGAAAAAGGGGGCTGGGAAGGTGGCTCAGTGGTAGAGCGCTTGCCTTGCATGCCTGAGGCCCTGGGTTTGATTCCCCAGCACCATATAAGCAAAAAGCCGGAAGTGGCGCTGTGGCTCAAGTGGTAGAGCGCTAGCCTTGAGCTGAAGAGCTGAGGGACAGCGCCCAGGCCCAGAGTTCAGGCCCCACAACTGGACCAAAAAAAAAAAAAAAAAGAAGAAGAAGAAAAACAAGAAAAAGAAGTTTAAACGAAATCTAGCTTCCACATATAAGGGAAAGCATAGATCCTTTGTTTCTGTGGACCTGACTTCATTTAAGGTATTTTTTTCCAATTTAGCTTATGAATTAATAAGTAAATATGTTGGGTGGAATGTAAGTGTAAAAAAAAGAAAGACATTTATTTGGTTCATAATTCTGGAGGCTCAAGGTATGATGCCAGCATCAGTTTGGCTCTGGTGAGAGCCTCTGGCATCATGATAAAAACTTGAGTGGGTGGAACAGACACAGGGCCAGAGAGGAAGCAATTCAGAGGTCAGATTCCCTCTTAAACAACTTGCTGTCTTGAGAACTCAGAGTCCTGTGATACCTACTACAATCCCTTCCTAGGAGAGCCATTCCAATGGCTTAAGGTCCTCCCAATAGGCCCCGCCTCTTAAGGTCCACACTACCCGCCCAACAACATCACATTAAGTTCTGAACCTCTAACACATGAAATTTTGGATAACACACTCAAACCACAGTCAAACCTGATAACTTAGATCACCTCTAGCTATCTGAATCAACAACCTCCTTTACTCTGTCAAATGTCATTGCAAATCTGTCCAAGAGAAACCTATTGTAATTCTTTCCACTGCCAAAATAGAATTTCTATTTGCCAACTGTTTGAAATTCTGCCTGTCCAAAAGTTAATTCTAGGTAATGAATCATGTTTCTGATTTCTAGCCTCACTGAGACAAGAATAGGGAGAAATGTGGGAACTCTCCTGAGTTAGAGAGGATTTCTTTTAGGGGATAATATAGTTGGTAATAAGATTTCAGCACAAGATGTCTAGGCTTTCATTGTAAAGTGTCATGTCCCCAGTAAAACATGAATTTAGTCTGTATTCTGGCAAGTGAATCCAGCATTACTTTGCATTTGCAAAAATTATGAAGGTTTGAGCTTCCTGGGAATTAACACAACCTAGTCAAATGTCATACTCTTAAGAGATGATAGAAATATAATAAATGGTTGTAATTTGGAAGTTTGCTTTTCAGTGCCAGGGCTTGAACCTAGAGCCTGTGAAAACTAAGCAAGTATGTAGCATTGAGCTATATCTCCAGCCCTAGAGTGTTTCTGATTTGGGGTTTTGGTAACTGGTACTTTGATTCAAATAAATTATTAGGCTATGTTGCTTCTTTGCAATAGACTACATCTTTTAAGGGAGGAAAGTACAGAGCAGATAACTAATTCCTTTCATACATGAAGTTGCCCATGTTATGATACTAGTGTAGGTATAAAGTTGGAGGGCCATGGCATTTTCTAAGCTCAACAGATGAGAGAGCATTGCCCGTGTTCATTACCAGTTACTTCAGCCTTCCTTTCTCCTTGAGTAAGGACTTGTATTCATTCTTACTAGATGTGTGAGACAAACACTCAGCTTCTACTATTGCAGAGACTAGAAATCCTTTTTCCTTTTTAATTTATTCGTAAATAATACATAAAAACAAAAATGTATATATTAATAGGGTACCATGTAATTTTCATGTGTGTGTGTGCCAGTACCGGAGCTTGAACTCAGGGACTGAGCACTCACCTTTTGCTTTTTTCTTCAAGGCTGGTGTTCTGCCCCTTGAGTCACGGCTCCATCTCTGGCTTTTTTGGTGGTCAATTGGAATCTCATGTACTTTCCTGGCCAGGCTGGCTTCAAACCTCGGTCCTCAGATATTAGATTCCTGAGTGGTTAGAATTATAGATAGGAGCCACCAGCTCTTGGCTCATGTGATGTTATAAATATATGCATTGTTAATGTTTAAATCAGGTTAAATATGGTTAATGCTGAGTCTCATTGGCTTACACCTGAAGTCCTATTATAGAGGGTGAAATCTGAGGGTTGTCATTTGAAGCCAGCACCAGAAGGAAAATCTGTGAGACTCTTATTTCTGATTAATTACTAAAAAATTTGGAAGTGGAGCTGTGGCTCAAGTGGCAGAGCACTAACCTTGAGCAAAAAAGCCACAGGACAGTGCTCAGGCCTTGAGTTCTGGTCCCAGTACTGGCATTCCTCCCGCTACCCTCCCCCCACCCCCCCAAAAAAAGGCAATTACACAGGAAAATGGCTGTGGCCTTGGCTTTAGGATTGCATTGATAGTCACTACCTTTAGGCACTCAGCATTGATACACCACTTTCCTCTAAAAAGAGAAAAAAATAAATTATATTCTGTGGCTGTATAGAGGTAAAATGAATCAATTTGATCATAATTATAATCATTATCATTACAGTTGTTGTTGTTATTTGTTAGTACCAGAGTTTGAACACAGCCCTCACATTTTCTCTGCTAACTTGATCAGCTGGTACTCTATCACTTGAGCCATACTTCTGCTTTTTGATGACTACTTAGAAAATGGAATTCCATGAATTTATGTGTCCCAAGGTTGGTATCAAGTTATGACTGAGTAGCTAGGATTATATGTGTGAGCCACCAGCACCCAGCTACATTATTATCATTATTATTATTACAATTCAGCTTAAAAACTCATTTTTTCCCATTTTATCAAAACATTACTGAATTTTTATGGGCTCCTAAAGGTATTTCAGGCTCTGAGAGTGTTCAGAACACTGGACTGAAGAGAAAACAATGGATTGTTTGGTACTCTTTTCTGGTGGCAATCCACAAGGGCCTGTCTTCTTGGTGGTAGCTGAAGAACAACCCGCTGGAACACCCTTTAACTGTGTCACGCTAGGAATCATTTCTGGAAACAGCCTTTCCTAAGGCTTATAAGTACCTGTTTACCTACGTTAAATCTAAAACTTTAAAACAACTAGAATGAATTTTAATTTCCTGCAGTTAATTCTATCAGAATAAAGGTTTGTGCCATTGTGCCATTCATGTGACTCCTACAAATCTGTTCCTTATTCAGACTCCCTATTCAGACAGTCTTGCCCTGGCCCTGATCTCTCTCAGCCTTTGACCAATTTGCCTTTTCCTATTATCTTTGGACCCCACTACATTGTAGATAAAAGTAAGTCCTTATAATGGTCAGGGTTTTCCAGAGAAACAGAACTAGTGAGAAAGACAGAGAGAAGAGAAGGAAAGGGAAGGGAAAGGGAAGGGAAAGGGGAGAAGAGACTGGAGGAAAGGGAAATGAGAAGAGAGGAAGAGAGGGAGGAGAGAAGAGAAGACAGAGAGAGAGCAAGAGCAAGTGAGAGTGAGAGAGAGAGAGGCAGACAGACAGACAGACAGAGAGACAGAGAGAAAGAGGAAAGAGAGAGACAGAGAGAGAGTCACAGAGAGAGAGAGAGAGAGAGAGAGAGAGAGAGAGAGAGAAACAGAGACAGAGACAGAGAGGAAAGAGAAAAGAAGGAGGTAGAAGAGGAGGAAGAGGAAATAGCTCAATGTCCAGGCAGGCAATTCTCAAATCTGCTGGCAATTCTCAAAACTGCTGGATGGACAGGCAGTCTGTCTGGCGACTTAAGGAAGATTCAATGTTGCAGTTCAAATCCAAAGCCTATCTGTTGGCATAATTCCTTCTTTGTTAGAAGAAGCAAGTCTTTATCCCTTAAGGCCATCAGTTGATCTGGTGAGACTCACCCACATTTTGGAGGATAATTGGCTTTACTCAAAAGTTGCTGATCTAAGTGTTTTCAATATGAACCCCATCTTTGAAAACAAAACAAAACACTCTCACAGAAACATCTAGACTAATGTTTGACAAAATACCTGGATGTAGCCAAGTTGAGACATAAAAACAACCACCACAATCTTTATGTCTATAAATCCATTTTTAAGTTTAGTTTTTGCCTCTTTGCGTGAAATATGCTCTGTGAAATAAATCTCTGTTCTCCCCATCATTTTCAGCATGGAGTTCTGCTCCTGGCCTGCTCCTCAAGTCATTGGGCAACGGGGGTGGCCAGTGAGTTTTTACCCTCTTGTTAGCCTAACCTCTCTGCTGCTCAGCTCAGCAGAAGCTTGAGACAGTCCCAGAAGGGACTCCCAGGATCTACCCTGCCTTCTCCTGCAGGAGTTTCTGCTGTCGCTGACCCTTCTTTGTCCCTTCACTTCATTCGCTGCGTGTGGTAGAACACATTTGTAACCTCAGAAACTCAGGAATCAAAGGCAGGAGTTTGAAGACAGCACTGACAAAGTTAGTAAGATTATCTTAAAAAAAAAAACTACAAAAAGAAAAGAAAAGGACCCAAAGGAGTGGAAGTGTGGCTTAAGTGGCAGAGCATTTGTCTAGCCTTTATTAGGTCCAGGGCTCAGTCCATAGTATGGATGGGTGGGTTGGGAGAGAAGACACAGCAATAATCTTTCAGATTCCTTGACCCCAGCAATATTTCCTGAGCTAAAGACCTTCACTTCTGACCCATCTTTTTTTTTTTCTTTTCTGATGGTTATGGGGCCTGAACTCTGGGCCTCGGCACTGTCCCTCAACTCTTCAGCTCAAGGCTAGCACCCTACCACTTGAGCCACAGCACCAAAGTGGTTTTTTCCTGTTTATGTGATGCTGAAGAATTGAACCCAGGGCCTCATGCATGCAAGGCAAGCGCTCTACCACTGAGCCACCTTCCCAGCTCAACCCATCACACTCAGCCTTCTCTGTTTCTGAGATTTATTATCCCACTTGCAGTCACAGCCTGTAATCTCCTTCACTTCACCCAGAAAGCCCATTTCCAACATTCCTGGCACTTCTGTTGCTTCACACCATCTATCTTCTCTGCATTTGCCTTCCTGTTTCCTATCATGTTTGCTAGGCTGCTAGGACATGCCCCTCAGCCCCATGCTAGACTTCACTTTCAAACGTCTTAGGAACAGACATGTAAACTAATGGTAAAACAATAACTGGTAGATAATAAGGTGGGATATTTTCCTCCTCTCCTTTTTATTTTTTCTGGGTTGTAGAATCAATGATTGAGCCACAAACCCAACCCCTTTGCTTTTCTTTTCATTGTTGCTATTCTGATGTTCTCTCATTCATTTTTTCTTCTTTGATGTGTCCAAGCTCTTCTGTGCTTTGGGAAGGAAAGGCAGAGCTCTGAAGACACAAACCCATTCCCTACTCAGTGCTGTCTGGCTTAGCTGCACCAGTGGTGCTACAGCTCAATTTCCCCTCTACATCTCTTAGTGATGGTCTCCCTACCATACCAACGCAGACAATTTGTCTTTCTAAGTTTTGTGTAGCCCTATAAGCCTCCATTTTTTTCTTACCTTCACTCCTTTACCTGCTAATATCACAAAGTTAGGCATAAATAAATATCTCCTCTTTTACAATGACTCTTGAAAATTGTCCTCCTATTTTAGGTTGGTCTTCCCAGAAATAGATTCTGAGAAAAGGACCAAGGCTTTCCAGGAAGCACTGGGAAACAAGTGCAGAATAGAGACAAGAAAAGAAGGAAGCCAGTAGAGAGTGTGTGGCAAGCAGGTTGTCACTTCGGGCCTCTGGAGCTCAGTCTTTTGGGTCATCCTGGAGGAAGTATAGATCCTTCCTGTCTCAGAGTGGTTCCACTTGAGGGGTAAGAGTCTGCATCTATCCTCTACCTCCAATTTGCCATTGGCTGACGCCAATGTGGGAGGATTAACTGTGACCATTTTATTCTGTCTTAGGCATGGGCAGTACAGTTTCTACGGTCAGGAAAAGACTGCATCAGAGTCACAGAGACTTGAGGTGCCAAGCAGTCAGTATCTAAGGGGCATTGAGTGTCAAGGGGGCTATGGTGGGGTACAATAACATTTCCAGTACATTTAGCTACTGTGGCATGTGACTCCTCTTCCTGCTTCTAGACTCACATTCTCTTCTTATTCAAAGTACTGGGTGACCTTGGAGATCATCTTATTTAGTGCTCCTCATCATAGAAGTTAGCATTGTCTTAATTTTACTTCAAAAATAGAAACTAAAATTGAGTGTCTTCACAAAATGTATCTGGCTATGGATTCTGGGTCTGTGACTTTAAGACTAAAAAAAGCAATAGAACTTTTAGTATGGCAAAACTCCAAAGGCAGAATCTTGGGGTCACCCATTCTTACTAGTAATCCTTTGCATAAGAAGAGATGGATTCAAAAATAGAAGAAGGGGGTTACTTTGGAGAAAGAGAAAAACTTCTATCTAAGACAGGTATTCACCACTGTTCTCTACCTCTGTTTATATTCTATTTTTTAATTTATACTAGCTATAACTTTACTTTTTTTAATCCAGATGTCCTTATACAAAATTTAAGAGTAAATATCAGGTATAATGCAACTTGAAGACTACTACATAATAGTAATGAATACTCAATTTTATTCAACAATTATACATTCATTATCTAATACATACAAGGCAGTGGGCTGGATATTAAAAGCAGAATGTTGAACCTCCAATATTCACTGACAAAGGCTGAGTCAGCTTTTGAAGATGACATCTGTCTACTACATTCTCAAACTGACACTAATTATGTGGAGCCATCAACTAATTATAGCCAATTAAGAGGAACCTAGTACTCCATTTTTTTTCTCAGTCTGGACGCTTAGTCTTATTTTGACATTTAATAACAGCAGATAATGTGGGTGTGGAAAAGAGCACCACTTAACATAGGATTGCTGTGAGCATTAATAAAGTAACTGCCAAATCCTAGGCATTTGATGTAACACATTTGTCTGAATCATAGCCTGTGAGAATTAGGAAAACACACTCCGAACTTTTTGCTCACACATCTGCAGCCTTTTAAAACAATGCTTAGCACCCAGTGGGTCTTCAATGTTGGGGAGATGGATGAATATGAAAATCAGTGTTCAATTTTTCAGATGGAAAATACTTGAAGGGAGTGATAAGCTGCTGACTTATTCATGTTTACAAAACTGTGAGTTATAGAAATGTGTTTATATTGCCAATCCGGAATACCCAGTTGTATAATCTAGAAAGACGTTAAGGTGGGATTTTTGTGGGGACAGGGGTTGGGTTTTTCATTGTTTATTGTTTTTTGCTTTTCATACTGTGCCAGTAGGGGGGGCTTTAACTCAGGGCCTCACACTCTTGTTTAGCTTTTTCACTCAAGGCTGGTACTCTACCACTTGAGCCATACCTCCATTTCCAGCTTTATGCTGGTTAAATGGATAGAAGAGACTTGGATTTATCTTCTTGAGCTGTGAGCCTGAGGAGTAGAATTATAGCCATGAGCCATTTGCACCGAGCAGAGTGGTGTTGAGTTTGAATATGAAATGTCCCCATAGCCTCATGTTTGAAGGCTTAGTCTTCAGCTGGTGGCATGTTTTGGAAGATACTGGAAACTTCAGTTGGTGGGGCCTATCTAGAGGAAATAGGTCACTAATGGTGTGTTGTTGGGGATTGTATCTGACTTTAACTCCTTCCTATTTGAGTCTTTGCTCCCTGGCTGCCAGGAGGTGAACATGACATTCTACCATATCAGGGTCCAGAAACAATGAAGCCAGACTACCATGTGTTTGAACCTCTGAAATCATGAACTAAAGCAATCCCTTCCTCTCCTTTAAACTGCCTGGCCCAGGTTTTATCACAGCAATGAGAAGTCTGACTAACATAATGATTCTAACCTTTCTGACCCTTAGTTTTCCAACTAGAAAATGGGGCTAACGTTACCTGCCTAATGGAGTTGTGAGGTTCAAATGAGATAACATACATTAATTGTTCATAGTGAGGATCATGAAAGTGGTCCCTGTTATCATTGGTACCACTCCTTTCAGGAGTGGCAAGCAATGCCTGCTGGGTCTTCAGATCTATTTGTTGAGAACAGATGGTAAGTTCACAAAGCCAAAGTCTAAAGGGTAGCTGACTTCTCCTTCTCATCAAAGAGATTAAAAAAATATGACCTAGTTTGAGTTGTATAAGTCCCATGTGGCTATTAAACAGAATTGGTAACTCATTCTCAGTTTTCTCATAATTACAGACAGTAAATCCTTTGAAACAAAAAAGGATTTTATGCATGTACTAGATACATGCATAATGGAAAATCAAGGAATGATATAAATAAAAATTAGTATTTGCTTTATTACAGATATTGTCCTAGGTACTTTATTTTTGTTATCTCATTTAATTCTGTATATTTTCTATGACCTATCTAAGTATTTCCTCCTGACAGTGTAGTCTTCCTAGAAATATGAGCTATATTTTTTTACCCCACCGTAGAAACACAAGGAAGTGATTGATAAGACTCAGTATTTTCTCAAAGCCTCCACACACAGCAAGTAGGTATAATTTGAACTCAGAGCACTGGGACAGTGGCTCAAGTGCTAGCCTTGAGCAAAAGTAGCTCAGGGACAGTACACAGGCCTGAGAGTTCAAACCCCAGGACCAGCAAAATTTAAAAAAAGACAGAACCATGACATTGAGGAAGAGAAGAACTCATTGGGAGACGCAGGACCACTGCGGTGTTCCTAGTGGCATATGTGGAAAGATCTGTGGAAATTCCCCACAGCAGCTCCCTCTGGGTAGATTCTGAAATCTGAGAAACCTTGAATCTCCCAAAAGTTACTGGCAGCACTTGGCCCAGGCAACTACACACCCAGTACCCGGGAGAAAGGAGACACGAAGATCAAGAACCAATCATCTGTTGCCTAATGGCTCAGAAAGGTCTGCATGTTGAATTAATTAAAAGCAGAATAATCAGTGCGAAGATGTCTTTGTACTGTCTACAAATGGCTGGCATCAGCCAGTATTATAGTTTGTTTTGAGAAAGGATCTCCCGCTGTAGACTTAGCTGACCACCAAACTCTCCATCTCCCTGCGTATGCCTCCAGAGAGCTGGGAATACAGGCATGAGCTACCCCACCCATTCTGCAGCATTGTCACAGCATTGTCACAGTTGACTACAGTTAATAACAATAGCTAGCTGTTCCTCAAGGTTACCACATGCTGGGCCATGCTGAATACTTACATGCATTCGTCCAATTAATCTTTGTAGTCCTAGGTGGTTTCATAATGATTCATAATAATGCTATCATTCAGACTTCACAGATAAGAATAGTGAGGCAGAAAGGATTTAAGTAATTTACCTTTGATCACACAGTAAATTGAGATCTGGAATTTGAACCTAAGCATGCCTGACTACATTCATATTCTTTAGTCAAGCACCTAGTAATCTGCAGCTCCTTTAAGAAGCTTGTCCCTTATCTTTGCACGTTGTGTGGAAATCTTTGGTGTTAAACTGCTGCCTTTCCCCTGACCCCATTTTCCTGATCCCTTACCAGTACCAAGAACTCCCCCCTCAAGCTGCCCTTCCAAATTGCCAAGTTATATGACTTTAGGCTTTTTCCTCAGTCCCCAGAATACCGACTCCTTCAAGTCAAGAAAACTCACTCATCTTTCTGACCCCTGCACATGACAGTAGTTCTGGGTCAAGGTTCTTATGCACTACATGGGATAAAAGACTGAAGAGTTTGTTTTGATTGGTAGCAACCAAAGTAAACAGCTCACACCAGTTGAAATAGAACCTGGCAATAGATGTTCTGGTTGTTTCTTTGTGGACTTGGCTCTGTCACACAACACCAAACAAAATAAAAAGTTAAACATTTCCACGGTGGGATCTCTAAACATCGTGTGGGGTCGTGGACAGGAGCCCCGTGTGTGGGGGTGCGCTCTGGAGCGCTGCTGTCTTCTGAGGGAGGGTGGGAATTTACACTTTTTCTCATCACCTGAACTCTACTGCTCCTCTCTCCTGCCACTGTGGCATGCTTCCTTGTACAAAAGCTGATGCATCTCAGAGCACTGTTTCAGCATTCTGCTGTCATGTTTTTTTTTTTTTTCTGATGCTATTACTGAACTTAGGCCTGGGCACGCTCTCTTTTCCTCTCTGCCTGGCACTCTACCACTTGAATCATAGCTCTACTTGTGTCTTCTTGGTGGTTGATTGGAAATAAGATTGTCATGGAATTTCCTGCCGGGGCAGGCTTTGAACTGTCTCCTCAGTATCTAGGACTACAGGCATGAGTCACTGGCACCTGACCAATACTCTCATTTGCTTTATGGTTGATTCTATATCAACTGGCAAGTCATGAACCTCTTCGTGTCAGAGTAGCATTAGGGCTCTGCAAGTCCCCTTGGATCATGTTGCCACATCGTTTATGCTGAATGAAGACATATGTGAGTTTTTTATGGGGGTGGGTGCCAGTACTGGGGCTTGAACTCAGAACCTGGCACTCCTGTTTGGCTCTTTTGCTCAAAGCTGGAGCTCTAACACTTGAGCCACACCTCCACTGAAGGCTTTCTTTCGGTAGTTAACTGGAGATAAGAGTCTCATGGACTTTTCTGCCCAGACTGATTTCTGAGTATGGTCCTCAGATCTTGGCCTACTGAGTAGTTAAGATTCCATATCTAAGTTTTGTTTTGTTTGTTTTTTGTGCAGGCCTGGGTAGTGTCCTTGAGCTTTTATGCTCAAGGCTAGCACTCTATCACTTGACCCATTGTTCTATATCTAGCTTTTTGGTGTTTCAATTGGAGATAACAGTCTCACAGACTTTCCTGCCTGGGCTGGCTTCTAACCATGTTTCTTAGATTTCAACCTCTTGAGTAGCTGGGATTACAGGATTGAGCCCTGGTGCCTGGCTCTCATGTAGATTTTGGCAACCAGTGTGTTCTAAACACATGCAACTGATAGCTTGAGTAGTGACTATCTTGGCTTCAGGAGCCTGGGATTGCTTTGGATGGTTTGATGCATGCCAGCAGCCTCTCAATGTAAATTCTATTGTATAACTCTTCTCATTTGAAATTTTCCTCTCTTACTTTTGCAAAATCTGCAGAAACAGGCAAACTCTGGTGTCAAAACAGGGCTGATCTTCTTGGTGAATCTTGTTTGGCCCAAAGCTGAGCTTATTTTATTTTCCAGTTATCTTAACTGGGAATATTATAGTGCCAGGAAAACATCGTAAGCACATAGCAGGTAGTACTTGGCTCTCACAGTCCTGCAAGAGGCGTACAAAGAGTGGATGGGAAGGACCCCAGCTTGTTCATTTGCTATGGTAGGCTAGGAAAGAAATTTGGGGGTACTTTCCATGCTTCTTAAAACAAGATTTCGTGGGCAGGAAATTGTTTTATCTTCTTCCTTAACTGTAAACTGAAAGGGAACTTTACAACGCCTCAAAATCCCCCAAGTGAATGAACAGATGCTAACACAAATCTTCCAAATGAGTTAGAGAACAATAGTGAACATTTATGGGGACAGGTCCTGGGCTAAGTGCTTTACATAAACTGTCTTGCTAAAACCTCACACCTACCCTCAACAATGAATGCTATTGCCACCCTGCCTTTATGTGAGGAACTAAGACAATTTGCTCGGTCACATGCCACACAGTTCTCAACTGTTGCGCAGGAAATAAGCCTTGAAAACCCATCTACTGATCCTGTAGTCACTGAGAATGGATACCCTTCTTCAAAGGACACATTGGACAATGCCATGTTGATGTAATTGAATATCTCCCTGAAGATTTCCGAAGCCAGTCTTAGAGATACTATTACTGAATGGTACTAAAATAAATAGCACTTATTTATTCTCCGAATGTATATCAACCACTCACTATCTGCAACCTACTGTGCAAGGCTGTGTCGATGCAATTAATAGTAATTCATTTTTGCTAAGTTAAATTCTTGGTGTGCTTCATCTCATTTAGTCTTCTGAACTCTTTCAGGTAAGTCCTGTTAATTAATTTTGTTGGTAATGGAGCTTGGATTCAGGGCCTCAAGATCTTCTTTTTCTGCCTTTCAAGGCCAACATTCTACCACTTGGGCCACACCTCTACTTCCAGGTTTTTTTTGTGGTGTTTTTGGAGATAAGAGTCTCCTGGGCTTTTCTGCCTGGGCTAGCTTTGAACCATGATTCTCAGAACTCTGACTCCTGCATAGCTAGGATCATAGTTTTGAGCCACCAGCACCTGGGTCTAAGTCCTGTTATTATCAACTGAGAATCAAATTGTGAGGGAAGAAGGAGGATCATGAGTTCCAGACAACTGATTTTTGTCTAAAAAATGAGTTGTAAGGTGGTTTAGCATTTGTCAACTATGTACTGATACATACAATACACGTTGCTATAATAGGTGGAGAGGCCAGGACTTGAACCCAGTTTGATCTGACGCCCAAACTAATGCATTAGAGACAAAAGAAAATGGCATACAACTGATATGGGAAATGAAGAGGATACACTTTTTCAGAAGAAAAGTCTGAATTACATTATCTGAATATTTTCTTCAAAATGTCCTGTCAAATAGAATGTTCTAATTCATTATGTTCATTTGTTGTTGTCTTTGCAGCTCCTGGGTTATAAAACAGGCATTCTTCTATTACCCTAGAAAATCGCGTGCAATCTTTTGTCTGCAATTTGCCAATCACAGAGCCCAGAGCTTGGGATTTTTCTCCTTCAGGGATTGTCTTCAGTGTTTAATGAGCCAACTTGCTCACACTCACGTAAGCAGGTGATCCCTAACAGAGCTCTATACTTTGTGTAAAAGCAGAGTCTTGGGAATGCTGGAAGCCAGAGGATTAAAATAAATGATCTACATGTTCCACTAAGGAGTTTACAGTGACAGTAAGATGCTTAGACCATGACAAATTCCATAGAGGATGTTTCCAAACATTCTATTTGGCCCAGTTATTCTGAAGCACCTACAAAGTTGATTTTGCCACTTGAATACAGTCAAGGAAAGAATTTTGAAGTTGACCTGCCACCTTGTGGAAATTGGAGGCGATTAAAAAAATACGTGTCTTTGAATAATAGCCTATAATATAATATGATGCAAGATAACATTTGTTTTCTTTCTCTCTTTTTGTTTTCTTCTCAAAGTGGGAGAATCTCATTATATGACCAATCTGGTCTTGAACTGTTAGGCTCAAGTGATCCTCTCTGCTTCAAACTCCTGAGTAAAATAATAGCAAATCACATAGTAAGAGAAGAAGTAAAAAAAAAAACTTGTAATGTTAGAGTTGAAATTAAGTGGTTGGGGCTACAAGCAGGTGAACTTGTGCCTGGCTTAGGCTAACGTCTATTGAGGAATTATAATGGGCTATGTACCTTTTAAATTTTTTCTCATTTTATTATAAAATAAGCAGTAATTATAATGGAAATAATGCTGTCCCTATTTTAAAGACCTTAGAGGAAGGTGAAGAAATTTGCTTGAAAACACAGCATGACACTGCTCCTGTGCTATATACAACCACCCTCTCCTCCAGGCATTTAGACACTTCACCACCCTCTCTTCCAGGCATTTAGACACTTAAGTATTTGGAAGAGTTGAACAGTAACCACCTAAGACAGTTGTGCTCCATCTGAATAGTCAGAAATACATTTTCAGCCGCCTGCAGCTGGCCCAGTACATCTGAGGCAAGTTGATAAGCAGGGATGGAGGAGGAGACAGTTTCTCCGTTCCTCTGTGTTCTTTCATTATTTCAATGCTGCTTTTATTTTCAGAGTTCTGTCATGTGACCACTACTCCCTGCACATTCTCAGCTCCCTTATCCAAGCTCATGCCCAAATAAGGTAAAAGTCCGGCTGACCTAGATCTCAAATCCTGGCTTTAATACTGTGTAACCTTGGGCCAGTTACAGGAACTTTCTGAGCTCCTTTTACATAGTTTGTTAAATGGGGAAATCTTGGCACATATAACCATGCTTTGTTTCAGAAATATGTAAGACAAATGAACGATATAAGATAAATGAGACCTAAGGTGCATGCCAAACTATGTGGCATACAGTAAGTCCTCTACTCATATGTAAACCAAAAGTTGATGACTCTGATACCAATAGTATAATTTTATGATACACTTGAATCACACTTGATACTTCTCAAGGTAGCTCTAATCATTATTTCCTGTGATTCTATTACCTCACCTTATAAATTATCATCATTAAGACGTATTGTGTACTTCTTTAAATAGGGAT
Organism: Dipodomys ordii; assembly: GCF_000151885.1. Lineage (NCBI taxonomy): Eukaryota > Metazoa > Chordata > Mammalia > Rodentia > Heteromyidae > Dipodomys > Dipodomys ordii. Next base: position 7,449,639 of record NW_012267265.1, on the reverse strand, counting down.
CTGAGCTGGGAATTTAGAGATACTTAACATATACAGTGATATTCAGAAGGGCATGTCTGTTCTGACCATTCAGCCATGTCTTGTTTTCTATGATTGTACAGTGAATTCCTGATGAAGCAGGAAAGAACCAGGATCTTCTTAGTTTTGTGGGATTTGTTTTTCTACTACATTGTAGCCCTTACTGATTGGAGATAAATCAGTATTCTGTAGCAATAATGGGAAAAGATGACTTCAAAGAAATCTAAAGAATAAGGAGTTAGAGGGAACAAAGAAGAAAGGGGAGAGAGAGGGAGAGGGAAGGAAGGAAGGAAGGAAAGAAGGACGAAATGAAAGAGGAAAAACAATGTAGGAGAACTCTAATGAAGCAATTTTTTTCATAGATTTGTGGGGGTTTTTTTGCATGTGCTGGTACTGGGGCTTGAACTTAGGGCTCATGCCTGGCACTCTACCACTTTAGTCACACATCTACTTCCAATTTCTTGTTGGTTAATTGAAGACAAGTGTATCTTGGACAGCAATTAATATTCATATAAAAAATTCCTTCTCCACAGCTTTGGAGAATGTGACTAACATTAAGTTTATAACTTAATGCCATGTCTACATCTACGTCTATGTCTGTGTTGAATAAAGATCCTCTGCATTTGAACTTTCCTCCAGAAAGCCTAGCACCTGGTTAGCTTTGTCATTTCTGTTGATGGTGACAGGCAGTGTAGAAAAAAAGACTTTGCATGTGAGTAGAATTCCAGAACTTGCCTTCAAGGATGGGGTCTATTAGTCATCTATCTCTATCTGTATCTATATCTATGCCAATATAGATGTATAAAACAAAAACACCCAAAGCCAAATAAATTTATTTTTAAAAGATGTTTATTTAGGTCATAGTTTCTGGAGTTTTGAATGCTGTCATCTAGTGATGGCCTTCTTGCTTAAAGAGTCCCAAGGAGGCTTGGTATCAAATGGCAAATGGAATTTAGTAGCTGCCAAGGTCATGGAGCTAGTAAATGGTAGAATCTGACATCAAAACCATGGGTGGCTGGGTACCCAGTGGCTCATGCTTGTAATCCTAGCTATTCAGGAGGCTGAGAGCTGAGGATCGCAATTTGAAGTGAGTCTGGGAAGGAAAGTCCATGAGACTCTTATTTTCAATTAACCCCTATAAACCTGGAAGTGGTGCTGTGGCTCAAAGTGGTAGAGAGCTACCCGTTAGTGAAAAAGCTCAGGGACAGCACCAGGGCCCTGAGTTCAAGCCCTACAACCAACCCCAAACAAACAATAAACAAAACAAATAAAAACAAAAAAACAAAAAAACCCATATGTGTCGGACACAATCTCTGTGCTTTATCCCCTCATGATTTTGGAAATTCCAGAACAAGAAAGATCAAGAAAGATCTTGCTGAATGATCTCAGCAATGTTGCCAATGGTCTATATTGACTAAAAGTTCTGGGTCACACACATCACTCCTGCAGAATGATTCTTTCTATTCTGGACCAAACTAATAACTTCAAATGGAAATGTTTGCCTCTTATATTCTTATCAATCAAGGTTTTTCTTATTAGGGCCCATTGAAAGGTAAGATGAAGACTGTTTTTTGTTTGTTTATTTTTACGGTCATGGGCTTGAACTCTGGGCCTAGGCGCTGTCCCTCAGCTCTTCAGCTCAAGGCAAGCACTCTACCACTTGAGCCACAGTGCCACTTCCGGTTTTCTGGTGGTTTATTGGAGATAAGAGTCTCATGGACTTTCCTGCCAGGGCTGGCTTTGAACCGCGATCCTCAGATCTCAGCCTCCTGAGTAGCTAGGATGACAGGCATGAGCCACCAGCGCCCAGCATAAGTTTTTTTTTTTTTTTTAATCATAGTTCTAATGACTTACAGGCAAAGGATGCTAGTCAGGCTTTATACTAAATAGCCATTTCTGGGAAAGCAATATTTAATAGGCAAGAAATTGATTAGTAGCTCAGCAGATCCTTTCTGGAGTATGAGTAACTTATCTTCCATTGCTCCTCTTATAGTTTGATCATAGGTGACAAGAGATATTATGACAAATACGTATTTTATAATATCATTAGTTGTTGGTACCAGACAACAGAAATGATTGGCAGACTCAAAAAAAAGCCCAACAAGTTGACAAATTACATTTTAAAAAGGTATCACTTTTTATTATCCTGCTTTAGAGTTAATGATTAGATCTACACTGATTCTGACTTCCTTGGGAAAATATCAGTTAGATTGTATGTACAGATCCTTAATATCATTTTTAAAATTTATTCTATAAGCTACTATTCTATAAACTCTAAGTGGAATGTCCTAAGATCACCAGTTTTGTTTATGTGGTGATTTTGGAATAATGAAAATTTCTGTTAGATAAACAAGTCACTATTGTACATCTGTTTGTACGTGTAAGTACTATGAGAAGAAAGTTAACAGCTGTTAAAGAAGTTCATCATGGGGGCTGGCAAGAAGCAAGGATTTTCTTCTTTACTCGTCATCTCCTCCACAGATCTTTGAGAGAGTGATTTCATAGTCTCCAGAAGTATCTGACTGCAAAGAACAAGACCAACAGAAAACAAAGATGGCATAAATAATGAAGGGAGCAAAATGAATCACAGCACTGGTGAAGTGAGTCTCATCCGTGTAGATGATTGTATCAACTCTTTTCCCCTTTACCAGTCAATAAACGATCTCAGCTCAGAAAAGATTATCATTGTGAGCTTAAGGATTATGAGGAAGTTTGATGTTTGCTATGTACCAAAGATGATCAGAGATAAAACTTGGCTTTTATCCTGGATTGTCCAAAATTTTTACATTCTTTTTACTTTTATTCAAAGCAACCAGTGATGGTTTGTCACCACTTATGCTTCCTGTTTGGAAAGCTGTCATTGGAGAATGTGGTCATGTTAAATATGTCATAAACAAAGATCATTTAGTGAAGAGGTTAAATGTGCTTTCACAGTAAGACACAACAGGTAGTAATATAATATATAATAGAGTATCTATAACATATAATCTATATTATATATAATAAAATAATATATTATTATAATACTCTGTTGTGTGTTGATTTTAGGTCTTCCTCTATTTACAAAGGTAAAAATCAAGTCTTGCTTTGACAAATGTAACATTCTTTCAAATTGTTGGCTGTCAACAATGCTACAGCTTTATATCGGAAAATCTGGGAAGCAATGGCTCACACCTGTAATCCTAGCCATTCCAAGCAAAACAGCCTCAAGAGTCTACCCCTCTTCAAAAAAAAGTAGAGCTGAAGGCATAGCCCAAAAGTGGTAGAACACCAGCAGATAAGCTCAGGGCCTAAGTTCAAAGCTCAGTATTCCCCCTCCCAATAAAGCTCCTTGGGTCATCTCTGATCAGAGTTGTAAACAATTATTAGGGATTCTACCAGTTAGTCAAGAAAATATATCCAAGTGGATTATTAGAAGTCAGTATATAAAATTCTGATTTCTATGTGAACTTCTCCTTACCTCTAAATGCCTTTGCCTTCTAGTAACACAGTCAATTTATTAGCATTCAAGAAATTCTGCTTTCACAAGAACAGTTAAGGTGCCCAGCTGGTTCTTTCTTTTCTTTCCCTACATTTTTCTCTCTAGAGGACTTCGATCCTTGTCTCTAGTTTCAATAATGTAATTAATTTTCTGGGTACATTCCACCCTTTGGTGATATCTCCACTTATCTTTTCCAAAGACACCTCAAACTCAGCACATGAAAAACAGCTCACAGAGATTCACTCCTCCAAAAGGTGACATTTTAAAATCCCATTTGACTATAGGAAATGACACCACGGCTTCCCATGTTAGAATCCTGGAGTCCTTCTTAACCCATCTTCTTCATTTCTCACATCAGGCCCCTGAAGATTTAATTCCTAAATATCATTTGAGCCCTTGTTCTTTCCTGTCTTTGCCTGGCCATCAACCATCATAGCTACTCCAATGTGACTATATAAAACACATAGTGACAAGTCTCCTAACCCAACACTCTACCTGTCTTGCAGCTTCTTCCAACTTACTCTCCACTACCACTGGATCTTTTCACTGATCATAACACTATCTGGCTTAACATTCTCCAGTGGCTTTCTGCTACTCTGAAGCTCAAGATGAACCTACTTAAACACTGCTGAAGAGTTCCAGCATGATCAGTCCCTTGGTCCTCAAATGTTACTATTTTCCTTCTAGTAAGAGATCTTTCCCATCATTTTCAAGTCCTTCCTGGTTCTCTGGTTGTGTAGGTAGCATGACCATTGTCTTGTTCATATCCACTCATTTTCTAGGTCAGAATAATGATTCCATTCATAGAAGCCCTTCACCACACTTAACAGTTGTGATAGTTAATTTGATTTTTTTACATTTATGTGTAATTCTATAAGGGCAGAAAATGTATCCACTCTTCTCCCCTACCCACTTTAATTGTAATCTTGAGCCTGATGTACATTTAGTAAAATTTCATGCGCTGGTCCTGGTGCTTGCTATAACTCAGATACCTGGGTGCTGTCTTTGAGCATTTTTGCTCAAGACTAGCACTCTACCACTTGAGCTGCAGCTCCACTTCTGGTTGTGGTTTCTTTTTTCTTTCTTTCTTTCTTTTTTGGGGCTTACTTGGAAAAAAAGGATCTCACGGTTTTCCTTCCCAGGTTGGCTTCGAACTGTGATACTCAGATCTCAGCTTCCTGAGTAGCTACGATTACAGGCAAGAGCCACTCATGCCTGGCACATTTAATAAAATTTTAAACTAAATGAATGCAGTACTAATGTTGACTGCAAAGCTCTTTTTTTTTTTGTCGGTTGTGGGGCTTGAACTCTGGGCCTGGGTGCTGTCCCTCAGCTCTTCAGCTCAAGGCGAGTGCTCTACCACTTGAGCCGCAGCACCACTAACATTCCCATTTCTAATCAAGCAAGTTGCCTCTTTCTTCCTATCTCTCTGTTGGTAAGCAGAGAATGCAGTCCACAGGAAGACTCATGTATTCTGTTGACCTGAAAGGCATACTCAATACTCATTGCTGCAACTACAAACTTCTTTTCTCTCTGCTCCTACATTTCTATGCTAACCCACAATCTAGCATTTATTCGTATATTATCACCTTTTCTTGATCCCTACCTATCATATTTTCCCTAAAAGATTTATAGTCATTAAACACATACATAACTCAAATATAAATTCGCATACAAAATTTACATTCATATCTTTATATTAAATAAATACACATTTGATTTTTACCTCTGTCTTTCCTTCTCACTACCAATCACCACCTAAGAACAGTGTAAATAATCATTTAACTGCTTAAACCATGGTGCAGGGAGAGGAAGATGGGAGGGTACACAATGGAACTATATCTCTGAATTTCAGAAACTTGGCCATCTGAAATCATTCTGTTCATCAGTAAGGAAAACATCATGAGATTATCTAATAATGTACGTGAGGTGGTGGAAATAAAAAGAATTTATATTATTTCAAACCACAAACTGAACTCTTCAACAATGGATTTCTTCTTTTTTTATCAAACTATAAATAGTTTAAATGTTTTCTAATATAATAACTCTCAATTACCCAGACCATTGCAAGCCTGAGGGCCACAGCTTAATTGAATTTTCTGGTTTGCGGAGGGTGAGCTGAAAGCCTTCCTGTTGTGTCAACCTTGTTACTGACAATTGTTATAAAATGTATGAGTCTGCTTTTTGCCTTAGTAAATGCAATGTGGTTACGGTTATTGAATCTTCCTTTGATGATGGAAACTATTGTAATGTGTCAGGATCAATTCAAATAGAATTGAGAGGGAGCGGTTGAGGAAATGCTCTGTGCTAAGCTCCAGGCAGTTGGCAACTTTGTGTGTGTGTGTGTGTGTGTGTGTGTGTGTGTGAGAGAGAGAGAGAGAGAGAGAGAGAGAGAGAGTTTCAGCTCATTCGAGCATCATCATCTGAAGAGGTTAAGTGCAAAACCAAAGGCTCAAGTCAAAAACTGAGAATTTTGATGAGTAGACCTAGCTGAGTGATTGATGTTAATTCACTCATTCATTAATTAACCCACATTTGTGGATCCTGAAGAATGACTGTTTCCAGGACGGCTGAGGTTTGTCTCTGGTGAAAGGTGGCTGTCCTGGGTCAGGGCTGTAACATAGAAGGAACAGAAGCCATGCCACCTGCATGACCTCTGGGAAGCCAGCCCTGAGCTCCTTCTTTCCTCTGAGCCAGTGGGGTCCTGGAGGCTGGGTGGGTGGCCAGCTCTCTGAGGCTTAGCTCCTACAATGCTTTGGACAAGTTGGACTGCTTCTCTCTATCCTGCATTTGCTGGACACTTCCATGTGTTCTTGGGAACCAAGATAGGAAAATGAATCTATAGAAAACTGATAGATAGGTCTGGAGCTAGCCCCTTAATTCACCATTTGTTTGCCAGTTGCTATATCTGTATTAGCACTGAGACTTAAAGTATGGAAGACAAAGGAGCAAAACCTCCAAAGAATAATGGACAAAAAGACATAGAGACATTGCAGAAAAATAATCACAAGTATCATTTAAAACACGGAAATATCCATTGAAGCCAGATGTGGTGCTATACACCTGTAGCACCAGCACTCAGGAGGCTGAGGCAGGAAAATTGAGAATTTGAGGCCAGCCTGAGCGACATAGAAAGACCCTATTCTCAACAAACAAATGGCAATAAAAATGTTATAATGAGACACAATGCCTCACCTATCAGATTGTAAAAACACAAATGGGTTGTTTGTGGGTTGAAGTCAACTCTCTGTTCAGGCTCTAAAAGAACAAGGACTTACATCTTACCTCATGAAAGAGGAAAATGAAACTAGGTGGTAATATTTATCATGATTATAAAAACATATCTGTCTCAACACTCCTGCATCGGGAATTTATCCTACAGATATCCTCGTACCTCACGAAATGGTAATAAGCACATAATCATATAACATGCTTATAATAGCAAGAAACATCTGTGATCTCTTTGGTACAAATATACAAACAATGGAATGATGTACAGCCATTAAAAGTGAGAAAACATCCTGTGTACTGAAATGAAATGAACTAGAGCAGCAAAACCTGTGTTCTTTGTATACAACAAAGATGTTTATTATTATTACTATCAGGGAGGCTCGAACCTAGGGGCTGATGCATGCAAGGCAAGAATTCTACCACTGACCTACACCTTAGGCCAGAAAAAGAAAAATTTAAATATAGTTTTTCCTTTCTTTATATTTTCACAAGCAATACACAAATTGTCACAAATACTTCAGTGTACATCATAGGCAAACAACTTACACACGCACTTTACAAATGAAGAACAGCTCATTAAAAAAAAAACACAACAAAAATGCCCTTGATTTTTGTTTGGCCAGCCTGGACCATGATCCTATTTATGATTACCAGGTAGCTGGGCTGACAGGTGTACATCACTATGTCCACCTATTGGTTGACATGAGCTCTCATAAACTTTTTGCCCAGGCTACCATTGAACTGTGATTCTACCACTGGAGCCACACCTCCACTTGTAGCTTTTTGCCCAGGCTGGCTTCAAATGGCTATTCTCAATGCTCAGCTTCTGAGTAGCTAGGATTACAAGCATGAGTCACTGGCACCTGGCAATGGTCCTCTCGACTTCAGCTTCCCAAGGAGCTAGAATTACAAGAGTGAACCACCAGCACCCAGCTTGCTGTAGTTCTTTTAACTCAGAAAACACATAGAAAAGGAGAGAAATCTAAGTCGTCCTACTGCACTCCAGTACTGAGGCTTGAACTCAGAACTCTCAGGGCTGGCACTCCACCACTTGAACCATACCTCGAGTATCATATGACTTTATGTTTTAAGAGATGAAAAGCAAAGAAGACAAGTAGAGAAAAACAAAGTATGCTCTGCTATTTTTAAGGAGGGGGTAACCATGCTCGGTAGGCAATGTACTCATTACCTTACTCATGTCACTGTAACCCTCTATGCAGTATGTTTACAATAAAAAATTTTTTAAAGGAGACTTACTTTGATTGCTGAATAGAGGGAATACCCATAATGCTTCTTAAACTCATGTCGAATGTCCAGAAGGTCAATTTCTGATCTGGAAACCATTATTCGGTTCAGAGTGAACTCATCTGTTCCAGCACCCTGGTAAGAAATGCAAGTGATCACACTGGAAATCTCATTGGTCACAAAATGATATGGAGACCTTTATTTGTAAGATTAGATAATGGTACATGAAATATTCAACCATGGTGCTTTTTCCTCATTCATTTCCCATTAGACCCAATCATTTCCAAAAAATACTTGTTGAGCCCCTCCTCAGCACCAGTATCAATCATATGCTGAATAACAGAGATGAGTTATCCATAACAGGTTTCCAATTTTGTAAAGAGTACAGGCAATAAAATGAGACATTAAAAATAGTCTGACATATGGCAGATATTGAGTATTATGGAAGCATATTATCAGAAGAAAAATCAAAGACTTTTTTTCTGTCCAAGGAAGTGACATTACAGGAGTACTGGGCATAGTGGCAAACACCTATAATCCCAGCCCTTGGGATGCTATGGCAGAAGAATCTGAAGCAAAAGGTCAGTCTGGGGTACACAGGCAGACTCTGTCTCCAAAAATATTAACCAGGAGAAGGAGTGTTTTCATATAAGCTGGAAGGAAAAACTGTTTCAGTGGAGGATATTGTATGTTTTAAGGTTTAGGACAAGAAAGAATATCATATATTCAAGAATAAGAGGACTAGCGAGAGATGTGTCTGGAAAAGCCAGGCCTAGGTAACCATGAAATGTGGTTAACATCAACTCAATAGAAATAACTATTATATTTTAACCAGGAATATATGGAGATCAGATATACTTGTGGTTTCACTCTACAGTGCAAGGAGCACATTTTGGATTGGAGTATGATAAAGGAGAAGACTAGAGTCTTTAAGATTCATTCAGAGGTAAACAAAGAAAAGATAATGGCAAATTGAGCCATAATGGGAGAAAAAAGGAAAATCTGAAGGATGCTTGTTTAGGATTGTCAAGAAAACGTTGCTTCATAGAGAGGGAGAATGTACACATTTCAGGTGAGCAGTTGGACAGATGTTGATTCCATTTATTTATGCATCCCCAAAATGCTTGTTGAATAGCCCTTACATTTCAGGCATTGCTCTATTTATTACACATATGGTTTAGGGAAACACAGATCCTATCTCTGACCTCATAGATACTATATTCTAATCAAGACAATAAATTGTCCAATTGTTTAGTGAAACATAGGAAGAAAATAAAGCAGGGAAATAGAATAGAATAGCTGAAAGGGAAAACAGGTGACATAACACAATCAGGGAAGAAACCTGAACAAAGAGGCAGCCATTGGAGGAGGAGGGTCCCAGGTAAAGACAACAACAAATTCAAAGAACCAACTTGGCATAGTCAGGGAATGGAAAGAGGACTGAGGTGGTTGAGACACAGTGCATGAGGCTATGGAGAAATATATAGCCCTAACAAATGGGTAAGGTTAGTTGCTATTGGAGCTCTCTCCTGAGATGACTGCCTTGTAGGTAGCACACAGTTATGGATAGGAGGTGTTCTCTTGGACATTCATGTTTTTTTGTTGGTACAGAGTTTCAACTCAGGGCTTTGTGCTTGCTAGGCAAGTACTCTGCCACTTGAGCCATGCCCCGGCTCCTTTTGCTTTTGGAACTTGTTTCTCATATTGTTTATTTTTCAGTCCAGCCTTAATCTGCAATCTGTCTATATCAGCCTCCTAAGGAGCTGGGATTGCAGATATGAAACAGCACATCCATTTTTTAAGGTATAGATGAAACTCCAGGAAATTCCCTGTAAAGAAAGGGTCTCTCCCGAGACAGGCCTTGTTCTGGGATCTGGAAGCAGACAAGAGCTTGACTCATGAAATTCTCTGATCCAGCAGACAGAGGGAAAACACACAGGGTTTCAATATCCTATAAAGATGGATGATTCAGCCTGGTTTATTTCCAGGAAAGCTTCTTGAGAAGCACCCAAACTCAGGGGTTACGTTTGATGGCATTCTAAAACAAGTTCTGTTGTCCACCCCTGCTGCCAATTTTACTAACATTTTGCTGTAGCTAATCCTTATTTATTGGTGTGTCCATCAACCTATCAAGTAAATTAGCAGATAAATTAGCTACAAAAACTTACCAATATGGAAGATAAATATGACACTATCAACACTAAGCAATTTTTTTTGGTGCCAGTTCTGAGGCTTGAACTTGGGGCTGTCTCTCTACCACTAAGCCCCACTTTCATTTCCAGCTTTTCTTCTGGTTAATTGGAGATAAGAATTTCCTAGATTTTTCTGTTCCAGTCTAGCTTTGAACATCCATCCTGAGAAGCTAGGATCGCAGGCATAAACAGTAGTTTTCTTCTCCTTGAGGAATGCTAAGAATGCATATGAAATTTGCGGACCAACCTTCAAAGACTGATGCAGTCTTTCAGCTAAAAAGGCAGGCGTGTTCCTCACACAACGAACTGTTATAAAGTAAAAAAAAAAAAAAGGAATTATTATTAGCTTTACCTAATAGAAATTGGGTAAGCAATAGTAATTGGTTTGTTTAAAAAAGATAACAATTCTTTCGACTGTTATACCATTCCACTCCTCCTCACAACTGGCTTCTATTCAGAATGAAAGGAAGACTGCTTAACCTGAATTTCAAAGCCTTGTAATGCCATATTTGCACAGAACCTTAGCATGGTAATTATCTTCAGCCATGGAGAAAAAACATTACCTGCCAAAGGAACTCCCACCGTATCTGACTCACTTCTCCACCCCAGACACCTACACTTACATTGAGGATTCCCTATTTCGCTACTGATAAAGAACTTTGACCTAGCAACTGCAGAGATGTGGTTCCAAATAATTCATTAGTGAGAAAGGGCACTGGAGTTCCATTTAAACCCTTTCCCCCCTCCCAGCCCCATGGAAGGATTTTCTTTTCAAGTGTCTGGATGAGTCTACATAGGCAGTTACTGTTAGAATAACTATATTAGAACTAGTGCCTATAACTTAACTGCAATCATTGAAAAACAGAATGGATAAGTCTTTATTTTGACCTAACAAGTATAGCAGAAATAAATCCAAAAAAAGAAACTGACAAAAAATGAGTAAATGAATGATTCTTGAAATAAAACGAAAATAGGAGAAGTCTGTAGGGAACAAACCTATTTACTGCAACACAATTATTTTTGTTATCTTAAATCTGATTCCTAGGTGAGAACCTGACCAAATGAGAATGGATTTTATAATGCATTTTGGATCTCAGAACAAGACTAGATTTTTCTCATCAAGACTTAGGAACTTTCTCAAGCAAAGCAAGAGATTTGGTGTGTAAGTGATTTAAGGGACTATTAGATGTGAAGTTGTTTGGCAAAGAAAATGAACCATTTGAACTGCATGTTTAAAAAGACATTATATTGCTGCACTATTCACAATAGTCAAGATATGGTAACAGCCCAGATGCCCCACAATAGATGAGTGGATCCAAAAAATGTGCTACCTATACACACAGACATTAGAAAGAATAAAATTATGTCATTTGCAGAGAAATGGGACTAGAACAAATCATATTAAATGAGGCAAATCAAGCTCATAGAGGCAAATGGCCCACATTCTCTCTGGTATGCAGAAATTAGAACTAAGATACACTGGGATATGGTAAATTATGCAGGATTCTAGATACTCACACACAGTGAGACCAGAAGAGAATAGTCTTAGCAGAAAAACACAAAGGTGCAATGCCTACGTGTCTCTTCATGCTAATATATATTTACTGAAGTGAACTCTAAGATATGGAAATATGAGACCTCTTTCTTTCTCTTTCTTTTTCTATCTTTTTAAAATTTTTAGTTTTAGATGATTCAGTCTTCTTTATGGTATATTTAAGTGTACATCTTCAGAAGGGTTGCGGGGGAGGGAACAGAACTCCAGGGAAAAAGAGTGAAAACGTGTAGCACTTGAGCTCACTAGACATTGATGATAATGGACTATATACAACTTGTGAGTAGAGACGGGAGGGAGGGACTGGGAGAAAACGAGAGAACAAGAGACACTGTATGAAAGGAATGTGCTTATTTCTTGGCACATGTAATTGTAATCCCTCATCACCTCTATAATAATAAATTAAAAATAAGCCTTAATAATTTAACCAAAAATCATTATGACATAATTTATTCTATTAAACTTATTATCCTTCAATTAGATTTTTGGAATCCTTATTTATTTATTTATTGTGTCAGTATTGGGGCTTGAACTCAGGGCCTATGCATTGTCTCTTCGTTTTTTCACTCAAGCCACAGTTCCCTTGCCAGACTTTTTTTTGGTGGTTACTCAGTTCTATTTCCAGCTTTTTTTGGTGGTTGCCAGGGCTGGCTTTGAACCATGCTTCTCAGATCTCAGCCACCTGAGTAGCTAGGATTACAGGCCTGAGCTACTGGCACCTGGCTCAATCCTTTCTTTTTCAAATCAATTTTTTCCCTTTAGTTTGCCCTTTGCTCCATGTTTTAAGCACATTGTTCTTTCTGTCTGCAAATGTCAAAAGTGGCAGTAGAGGATAGGGATAAGGAAGTTTGTTTTAGTGCCCAACCCTCAGAGGGAGGAAAACTTGAGTTCACCATTGCCTATGTCCTACCTCTCTTCACTATCCTGACCAAACTTCAGTCAGGCTCTCTTCCTAAAGGCCTATGAACTTTGGCTTGTCCCATCCTTCATTTTAGTAAATGAAGATCATGTCCCTTTATGGTTTTATCCCAAGAATCCAGCTACCAACAATGAGCCACCTGTCATTTCAAAAACCAGTGATCATGCCTTCTTGTTGTCTAACTTTCCCTAAAAAGTGTCTTCCTAAAAAAAAAAAAGAAAGTTTGCTGTTTGAATTTTCAAATTTGCACATTGTTAGGATCCAGTTGCAAAAGTCTTTTTGAATAAAACTTCTCATCTTCACATGGATGTGGTTGTATTTGGTTGCATCTATTAGTAGATTCCTATTATGTAATTCTAAGATGGTGGTGCTCAGATTTTTTTTAATGTCAAAAACTATGTGGTGACATATTACACTAGAGTTCTTGTATATGAAATATCTAGAACAGGTAAATTTAAACAGCCAGAAAAACATCTGTAGCTGCTGGTGTCTGGGTGGTAGATAGGAATGGGAACTGCTGAGGGCTTTTCTTGGGGGCTAATAAAAATACCCCTAACTTAGATGGTGATAGTGACTGCAAAACTCTGTCAATGTTAAAATGCGGTGAATTACACAGTTTTAATGGGTGGATTTTATTGCATGTGTGATACATCTTAGTGAAGATTTTTTTTTTCCATCCTGGAGCTGGATCCTAGAAGATTGTACATGCTAGGTAAGAACCCTTCAATGAAGTTTTCTGTAAATGAAAAAAGCTTTATTCCAATGGTAGACTGAAATAGACAATGAACATTGTGACGCATTTTGAGTTATCAAATTAGTAATTTTTGAGTAATCAAATTAATGGTAAAACAAATGTACATTTTAGCCCAAATTTAATGCCCAATTAGATGTGTGCTTTCAAGAGTATTTTTTTTTTAATTTCTTAGCTTGCTGCTATAGTTTGGATGTGAAATGTCCCTCACAGTCCCATGTGCAAATGCTTGGCCACATCTACACTATTGGAGGTGGTAGAACCTGTAAGAGTTTGGACCAAGTTGGAAAAAGTTATTGTAAGAGAGTGTGTGCAGTTGAAAGAGATATTGAACTCTGACCCCTTCCCGTCTCTGTCTTGGCTTCCGGACTGCCATGAAGTAAGGTGAGAAGCCAGATGCTCCCACCATAATCTACAGGGCTGCTCCAGCTCAAAGCACCTGGGCCAAGCAACCATGAACTGATACCTCTGAAACTGTGAGGCAAAATGAACCTTTCCCCCTTCTAAATTGAGTAGCTCAGTTATTTTGTCATAGTGACAGAAAGTTGACTCGCAAAAGTTTTTCAAATATTGTTGCTCAGTAAGAGCAGGCAAAGCTGCACATTAATATAAGGATTAGCATTATGAAATAGAAAAAATAGAACTAGCTACTACCTCTGAAACTCTTAGAACTATTTCTAGAGACTGATATTAATTCCATTTCTTTAATTGAAAAAGGTTTTCTTTCCCTTTGATGGGTATTTTAAAAACAATTTTACTGGAGTTAGTCTCATTCTCTCTCCCCCCCCTTTGTTTTTTGTTTTTGTTTTTTGTTTTTGGCGGTCGTGGGGCTTGAACTCTGGGCTTGGACGCTGTCTTGCACTCT
>NW_012267265.1:7201663-7434330 GCF_000151885.1 Dipodomys ordii | reverse complement strand
CCCTCCCTCTCCCCTCCCCCTCCCCCTCCCCCTCCTCCTCCTCCTCCTCCTGGCTCTCTCAACCAAGAAGGATGAGACCTGCAGTTCTGACGGCAGCCACTGACATCTTCCAGAAATAACCAAATAAGATGAAACACCATATTGGCTGAAGCCTCAAATTTCAGTAAGAATGACATTAAAATGTAATATCTCAACTCTCAAGGAGTCTATAATGTAAACATGGCAACAAGGCAAATGCAGATTTAAAAGGCAATGTAAGAGGTAGAAAGTTATCTGTGGCCTGTGCTGGGGGATGGAAGAGCTCACCTTGACAGTAAGCTAAAAGATGTGCAAAGTAGCCCCATGTATTAGCATTCAAGAGCTTACCTATGGCCAGCAGTAAGTCTTCAAAATGCCCAGATAATTCTCCTTTGATGCTGTCTTCAATGTCCTTCTGGCTAATATTTCTGTATTCATCAAATGCTAAAAAGTAGCACCACAAAAAATTTTAAAGCATCCCAATTGACCATGCTTGAATATATTTCATGATTTCTTATTTGAGATAGAGCAGATGAATTAGCAAACTCAAAACCTCCTTTAAACTATTACAATTTAAGCACAGTAAAACCTGAACTTCATAGACCATTGTCTTCAATGATCTCTCTTTGTTTCCCCAAGACTGAAGCATTTAAAATAACTTGAAAGTTTAAGTAATACATAATTTATCCAGTAAGATGCCCTATATTAAAAAAAAACAAAAAAATACTGTCATCATTTATCAAAATATATCTGCTGAAGAAATCTGCTGGAGAAATATCTGATGAAGAAATCTTAATTATGAGGATTTGGGGGGCGCTCAGACGATCATTCTCTTTTTTTGGGGGGGGGTCTTTTTTCTTATGTGGTGCTGAGGAATCGAACCCAGGGCCTCATGCATGCAAGGCAAGCACTCTACCACTGAGCCACCTTCCTAGCCCCATTCAGATGATCATTCTCTACTCCAGTATAGTCTACCTCACATCTCCCAGAAGCGGTTGGAATATTTTTATGTGTATCCACCAGTATTGGGGCTTGAACTCAGATTCTGAGCATTGTCCTTAGCTTTTCCACTCAAGGTCAGTGTTCTACCACTTGATTTCAGCTTCTTTGGTGGTTAATTGGAGATAAGCCCGTGCGACTTTCCTTTCCAGGTGGCTTCCAACTACAATCATCTGATCTGAGCCCCCTGAATAGCTAGGATTACAGGCGTGAGCCCAGGAATGGCTCATGTGAACTTCTTGTCAGCATTTATCCCAAGCAAAACCTGAACATAGGTTATCATGTGAGCTACGGAAACTTTTCATAAGTCAAGTCATTTTTTTTCTTAAATAAATTTCTGGGGAAAAAAGATGTTTTGTGTAGCAATCTAGGATTATTTGATCAAAGACATTAATAAAGCAACTGCAATATATTACCATTATTTTATTTTAAAAAATCCAGTAAGGCCAAAATTAAGGAAAGACCTTTATGGAATTAAAATCATAGTCTTTGTTTCCTTATTTCCCCATGGGCTCATCCTAAAAATAAGTCATGCACTGTGGCTGTTCTCTAGTCAGCACCTGGAAGTCACAGTCAGCTGCTGTGGGCTCCCAGGTCTTATTGCTTCCAAGCTGGCGAGGGCTGAGGCATGAGTGACAGGGTAAATGATTAGCAGTGGCATATGATTAGCCGTTCCATCTGACAAAGAATAGCTACTCTTCCCCATTCCCTTATTTGCTTTCAAATCAGGAAAAGCTAACCACCAATCAACCCACAAAAACTCACCTGAATTGAATGCCTGGCTTTTCTGGAAAGTGACTAACTAGGAAGTGGTGGGGTGGGAACCATTGTGCTAGTTTCACATAGCCGTGGGTCTTTCTGCTCTCTCCCTGCTCCCTTGGTCCTTCCTGCTGTCTCCCTCCCTGTTTACTACTTATTCTTAGTCTAAGCAATCAATTTAGTCCTTGGGGGAAAACAAGAGAGTGGTCAGTATTGCTGGAGTTAGAATACCCCTTCCCCGTGTGATTTCCTGAAGTACTTCTACATAATGAACAGACTTTAGAATCTTTAATTTCTTGGGTTCCCTAGATAGGGAACATTTGAAAAAGCAACATAAAACAAGAAGGATCTAAGTTCATACTTAGTTTCAGTTGAGGAAAGCTCCTTAAACACAGGATCTCGGTGAACTGATCTTCATCGGTGCCCCATTTATTCTCGCCAGCATTATAGAGGACCTGTGGACAGGAAAAAGGCAAGAAGACATTCCTGCCATCACAGACATAAAGCTTTCTCTTTTTGAGGCACAGGCTGAAAAGAGTTGGAGCTTTGTTTTAGAGATCAGGGAGATGATGCGCTGTCTACATTTCTCAGTTTGAGTAGACTCAAAATCTGAAGGCTGGGGTAGCAGCAGCCAAGGGAATGCTCAACATCCTGAAGACTTAGAGGCAGGGCTGGTGAGAGCCTAGCTCCAGGCTTCTGCCCTCAAAACAGGAAAGGAGATGACCGCCCCATGGGGTGCCATCTTGCTCCCTTTCCACAGAAAAACAAAAGCCATGAAGATGGAGGGGAGTTAAAAGGGAGGTCTTCTTTGTTCACTTACTGACCTGGGCATCTTTTTTGGCCAGATGTTCATCCACCTTCAGACTTTCATCTCGTCTTCCCTAAGCAGAGAGGATAACAACAAGGTCATTGTTTTTTTAGCACAGATAATTAATTCTCAACTTTCCATCAAGCAGTGTGTCCTGATTTTTCTCTAGTAGAAATTATGTGGCAGAGAGGAATCGGGAACCTTCTAAGCTTCAGTTCTGGCTCTGCTGTTAACTAGTCATGACATCTGTACCAAATCACACAATCTTCTCTGAAAAACCCAAAGGTATTCAAATGAAAAGGTAAGCCACAGCCTGAGGAAATATTTACAAGACTTTTCTGGTAACGCACTTCAAACCAAAATCTATCAACAATTCTTGAAACTCAATAACATAACCACCCATTTAAACACTGACTAAAAGATCTGAGAAGGCAGCTCACCAAAGAGATGCACAGACACCAAGAAAGCACATAAATAGATGTTTAATATCATATGTCATTAGAGAATTATAAATTTTACAAATAAGATTTCGCTCCATATCTAGTAGAATGGCTAAACTTCAAAACACTGGCCACACCTAGGCTGGGGGTAGAGCACTTGCATGTAGGTTTTGCTTTCAATCCCTGGCATCAAAGCCATAATGACTGAAGAAAAAAAACAAAACATTGACAGGACCAAATACTGAAGAGGGCATGGAACAGCAGAAACTCCTATTGTCAATGCCAGTGGAAATGCATAATTGTATAGCTGCTTTGGAAGATGGTTAGCAGGACTGACATTTACCCAAATGAGTTGGAAGCATGTACATTTAAAAACATGCACATGGCCAATTGCTGAGATCTGAGGTTTGAGATTCAAAGCCAGCTGGGGCAGAAAAATCTGTGAGACTCTTATCTCTAATGAAACAGCAAAAAGCAGAAAGTGGAGGTATAGCCAAAGTAGCAGGACACAGCTTTGAGAGAAAAGGCACAAATATAAATATATAAAGAAAGAAAGAAATACACCTTGTGCATAAACATTTAAGAGAAGTTTTAGTCATAACTATTCTAAATTGGAAGCAATCAAGAGCTCTTGAATGAAACGAATATTTCCTCCAATGGAATACTATGTGAGGATAAAAGGGATGAACTATGCAGCTATAGAATAATATGGCAGAACCTTAAAGGCATCTAGCTAAGTAAAAGTAACTGGTCTGAAAGTCATAGTACATTATAGAAAAGGCAGAATTATAGAGACAGTGAAAAGATCAGTGGTATTCAAGGGAGAAGAGGAGGAAGGTATGGACAGAGCCCAGACTTACATTTCTCAAAACCTGTACAACACAGAGTGAACTCCCACATTCAACTACAGACTAGTTAACATCAGGGTACTAGTGTTCATTAAACAAATATTATCACACCAATGCACACTATTACTTCATGTTACAGAGAGAGAAATGCCTGAATTACTTTGAAGTGAACAAAATATTGGGCTCTGAGGTTTAAACTAGATTTACTTTTAATTTCTTATGCTAAGTCCTTATATGCCAGTGCCTCTTTTCTAGGCTGCTGACCTCAGGTACTATTAATTTGATTTCCTTACATTCTCTTACTTTTTTATTTATTTATTTTTTTGTGCTTTTTTTGGGGGGTGGGGGTGGGGACTTGAATTCTGGGTTTCTGCTCTCATTTGACTTTTTTTTTTTTGGAATGGTCATGGGACCTGGGCGTTGTCCCTCAGCTCTTCAGCTCAAGGCTAGTACTCTACCACTTGAGCCACAGCGCCACTTCTGGCTTTTTGCTTATGTGGTGCTGAAGAATCGAACCCAGGGCCTCATGCATGCAAGGCAAGCGCTCTACCACTGAGCCACCTTCCTAGCCCTCTTACTTTTTTTAAAAAAGAAAATTCTTATTAATGTATATTAATTGTACAAGGTGTTTGTGATATCTTCTCCTATTGTGGGTTCTGCTCCATTAATGCCAGTGTTGATTATCATCAGCCTTAATTATCTACTACCACCATGTATCTTTTACTTTTAGGCATTAAGTATTCTACATTTCCTCTTAATCTGCAAAGCACCCTGAGGGTTTGGTACTATCGGTGTTTTAGTTTCTCTGATATGAAAATGAGTGCTTAAGATTAAAGTAACTCATTTGGATATAGGATGCAAGGAGGCAGCATCTGAGTTCTGCCCTATTTTTTTTTTTCTAAAACCCTTGCTAGGAGCTGTGCTCTCTACTGCCTCCTATGGGTAACTGAGCTGTTTTGCCTCTCCATGTGCTTGCATAATGACTGGAAGTCTGAGACCATGTTTATTTACAGCAATGTTTTATGAATTTGGATTTATGGGTTCGACTTCATAAAGGTCTGAGCATTTAAAACAACCAAAATTAGAATGAGTTATTTCCTTATGGCAAAGCACCTTATTTTGATGAGTGCTGTTTCAAAAAACGTCAGGGGCAAATCATTACTGAGATTTTTCTCAGACGTTAAGGGCTGTGTAAATCAGCTGGGAAAAGTCTGTGAGATATAGAATAATTCACTTCCTCTCTGCACATATTACCTTTACCTTATCAAACTCATGAGCCTTCTAAATAAAGCAAGCAAGGAGTGGCTTCATCTGGTCACACAGTGATAAGTGGTTGACAGCTTTTGCAAGGTGACAAAAATAAAACTTAGTTCCCTCCCCCCCTCTCTTCCTTCCTCCTTCCTTTCCTCCTCCCCGTCCATTCTTTTATTTCTCTTTTTTGGTAATTTTGAAACTGATACTCATTTTTAAATTACATGCTCATTTCTGAAAAGAATTGTTCTGTATCATACTTCCCACTTAGTTGAAAAGAAATAAAAATCCTTTCGAGTCCAGAAGAAAATAAGTATGTTCCAGAAGTGAAAGTGAACAAGTAATTACCTTATCTCAGATTATCAGAATTCTTCCTAATGTATTGTGAAAACTAATTAAAAAACTTTAATCCATATTTTAATCCAGATTTTCTTTTTTGTTAAATCGCTATGCCTGCTTTTATTATCTTCATTAAACATTTCACTGATGCAGTTGAACATAAACAAATCACTTTATAAGAAAATATTAATCTTGTTATCTCAGGGTATTTCTTTAAACTCTGTAAAAATTATTACTGAGCATGCGTCTTATTAGGGAATTAAACATAAAAGATAAGACCTTACATGTGCCAAAGTCAACAGAGCTTTCCGGAAGTCACCAGATGTCTCAGAACTAATATCATCTCCAAGACTCTTCTTGAATACTAAAACCAAAGAAGAATAAAATTAAGCCTTGGCAACTAAAACATATTGTTATAAACGAGACTAAAGTTTAAATGTCAACACTAGCAAACAATGAGTAAGTGATAAAGAGAACCTGCCCTTTTATTTAACTCCCAGTTGTTCTGCTATGAAGAGATAGAAACAATCTCATGTACTGATACCTGTGCTGTGTGTTATGATTGCTGCAAAGAATGGGAAGATTGCCATTCTGGACTGAATCATGATTCATTTCATCTGACAACAACTAAGAGGGTGGGCAAACTGCTAGTCTGCCTTCCAGTTTCAATTATTTCCTTTTTTCACCTTAATAGAACCCAAACCATTAGGAAAGTCATGCAAACAAACTACAAATTTCATTCTCATCTTTCCTCTTAGTGAGACACAGCTTCATAATTAGCTCTTCACAATGGAATGTAAGCCGACATACATGATTTGGCTAGAAAATCTCCTTAAAAGGATGAAGGGAACTGTGCCCAGATTAGTGTTTCCTTGATTCTACTGCCTTGTATGTAAACCGAGACCTGAAGCCACCAGTTACAGCCACCTATGTCTCTCAGCAATGGCAAGAAAGGAAAAAAAGCCACCAAGAAGAGAGCTAAGTTCCTGAAAGTCTTGAGGACTATTCAGAACTGGCCAGCTCCAGGTTTTTCCCTAGATATAATTGAAATAAACCTCTATTTTCTGTAAGCCATTGTTATTGTCCTACCTTCTTAAACTAACCTTAATTTTAACAGATACATCTAGGTCATACCACTGAATATTTTCAAAAATGATAAAAGATAAAAAAATTTTAAAATGTGGTGCTGTACATTCACACATTTTTGTACCATCCTGTTTCATGGATTGTGATCTACAGTGTCTTCTATCATTTCATTTCATATTTCATTTCATTTTCAGTGCTGGAGATGTTAGGCAAGAACTGTGCTACAAATCTATACTCCAGGTCCTGCCCATCATCCCCTGCTTCACCTGTGGAGCAGGGGATGTCCTTGTAGGTACTGTGGCGGACGTAGGTGAGTATTTGAACTCTGCATTATTTTCAAAACCTCTATATAAGTTAACTATGCAAATGTTCAATTAGGGAGAGTGATAGGAGATTATCCACTAGCCAGTATCGGGTTGGAATGAAATTTTACTCACCATAATTTTACTAAGCCTCTTTATTCTCCCCAAGACCAGGAACTCCAACTTGGTATCTGATGCTTTCACTCATTGGCTGGCCCTCTACATCTGAGCCACAACATCAACCTAAGGCTCTTTTGTAAATGAAATTCATAATTTCTCAAAGCAATTCATGTAAATTAAATCAACTGCAAGTATAAATTATTTATCCTAATGATGACAATTGAAGAGCAACATTAATACCCAGTCATATTATTGTCTCTTTCATGCTTTAGGAAAAAAAAATCTTTTAAACACCAAGACAAAGAATAAAGCTATCTCTTTTAGGGCTGGGAAGGTGGCTCAGTGGTAGAGCGCTTGCCTTGCATGCCAGAGGTCCTGGGTTTGATTCCTCAGCACCACATAATCAAAAAGAAAAAAGCCGGAAGTGGCGCTGTGGCTCAAGTGGTAGAGTGCTAGCCTTGAGCTGAAGAGCTGAGGGACAGTGCCCAGGCCCAGAGTTCAGGCCCCACGACTGGACCCCCCCAAAAAAGCTATCTCTTTTAATTTTTAGAATTTGGACAAGTATTTTGTGATTTTAGAATTATCTAGCTTTGATATGCAATTTTCCTAGCATCTCTTCACTTCAGATATTTTGCAAAATATTTCTTTTTTTTTTCTGTCAGTAGTGGGGCCTGAACTCGGCCTGGGCACCATTCTTCAGCTCTTCAGCTCAAGGCTAGCGCTCTACTACTTGAGCCACAACACCACTTCTGGGTTTTTTTGCTTATGTGGTGTTGAGGAATCAAACCTAGGGCTTCATGCATGCAAGGCAAGCACTCTACCACTGAGCCACCTTCCCAGCCCCAAGAATATTAGACTAATAAAATGCAAATGGAAAGAGTTGAATGGATGGCGAATGTGATTAATGCATCATCTGTGCAGATATGTGAATGTACAGTACACATCAATGTGTACAATTACTAAGTGTTAAATGACAATAAGAAAAAAATTCAAAACAAGAAAGAAAACTTTCTCAATTCAAATTCACAACTAATTTATGCATTCTGAGGTATAATAGAGAACAGAAAAAATAAATATGATTTTGTCACATTAGAGCTGTTGATCCCTGATTCACTGTTCTATTCACACATCATTAGCTCTGGAACTTGGGAGAAAGCTGAGTATTTAGCTTGTAATCAATTTCAACTGTAATGCCCCACATGGTATGGATAAAACACATAAGATCCTTGTTCTCTTCTAGGAGAGCTAGGTTGATCGTCTCCCTTAGTGGATTCTTGTAAGTGGGTCAATATTTCACAAGTAGAACACCATCATTCTTGCCTCAGCTGATGCAACAGAGTTCATACAGGAATAG
Organism: Dipodomys ordii; assembly: GCF_000151885.1. Taxonomy (NCBI): domain Eukaryota; kingdom Metazoa; phylum Chordata; class Mammalia; order Rodentia; family Heteromyidae; genus Dipodomys; species Dipodomys ordii. The sequence continues at coordinate 7,426,006 of NW_012267265.1, read as the reverse complement.
CAGTGGCCAGCAGCTAAGAGATGGCCTGGTGCGCGAACTTTGCCTAAATTAACACTATCTATTTAGACAGTGATTTCTTGAACCCACTGAATCCTCTCTCTCAGGAAGTAAACTACAGAGAGAAGGGGGCCGGAACAAAGATGCTAAAAATTCCTCAGAAAAAGACACTAAAAGGAACCAACCACCATGCACAAATATAAGCCTTGGGTAGTGAAAAAAAACCCACCATAATTTGGTAAAGAAGAACAGCTTCTCAGTAGTGTCAAGAACATCAGAAGCAAACAGTGAGGGGAACAGGAGGGATAAATACCTGATGCTGAGATAGTGACAAGATAAATGAGTACCCAAAGTAGGACTGTGTCCCAATTCTCTGTAAAGCTTAACTCTACCTAATTGATGTTATTTCTTCTTGAGCCTCCTGTGCACCTCGAACATCTACTCATCAGGGTAACCTAGATGTAATTCTACTCCTTGTAGCCTTAAAAAGCTTTATATGTATAGAAATTGAGGCATTGGAAACTTCAAGCCATTATCATGCATCATATTTGCAAAAGCCAGTCCTAAATCTTCGAACTTTCACTTAGCTATTCAGACCTCAATTTCAACTTGAAAACATTCACTCATAAATAGTTGAACTTAATTCTCCAGTGGTCTGAGCACTAAGAATGCCACAGAGAGTGAAAGAGACAAAACTTCCCACCCTCACAGACCTTATGTCCTAAGATTGTAGGTCCTCTCATGGAGCATCAAGGTTCTAAAAGATACCAGGAAATAACAAAATAACAATCTCCTTTGGGACAGAGCTTCTGCTCTGATGATTTATGTGTTGGGCCTCTGTGTGTGTGTGTGTTGTGTGTGTGTGTGTGAATAATATAGGGCAGATGTTTTATAAACCAACAATAAACTCACTTGTATCTATTACTAAGCAATTCTCTCATTCTTTCCAAATTCACCCACTTCAAGTTAGATTCCACCAATGGGAGAGAGGCAGGAGAATGGAGGGCAGGAGGAGGAAAGAAGGGTATGCTATTAGCCTAGTACACATCTCAGTGTCAAATCAGAGAGCTTTTACCCTGGTAGCATCTATTATTTTCTAGAACAAGTTTCTTGCAGTACCATGGAGGTGGCCAGCCCCAGCCAGATGGAGGCCCCTTCACAGAGGTCTCAACTACTCCTAGATCCTCTCCTCTGAGCCACTTAGGTACCAATACCAGGCAGGTAGGTCTGTCTTCTCCACTTTGTACTTTCAGATAATCCCTTTATTGTCTCAGCCCTAGGGGTTTAGATGCTCTATTATCCCTCTGTTCTGTTTTTGTCTTTTTAGGCCCCCAAATATAATTGAAGCAATTCACTATATTAAATTCTCTCCATTAAAAAACCTAGTGCTGTTTCTATTTTTTTTTTACTAGATCATGAGTGTAGCAATAACAAAATAGTGACTTTCATTAATAGGTATTTACTTTTTAATGAGAATTTCCCAAATTATCTTCTCAAATACCCATCTGGAGCCCAGCAGACTCTTTCTTTGGGCCTCTTCTACTACAAAAGCTATCGTATGCAAAATTGACTTCTAGGGACACAAATTTAGAAACCATAGATCCCTTAAGGAACCTTGCAAGAGTAATAAAAGGCTATTTTCTATTAAAGAATTGAGCTGGTATTTTTTTCCCTTGATCTATAGAGGAAATCCTTAGAATTTTCCAAGGTTTTTGTTGTTGTTATTGTTGTTAGTTAGTTAGTTAATTAGTTAGTTAGTTGGTCATGGGGCTTCGTGCTTGAACTCAGGCCCTGGGTAATGTCCCTGATCTCTTTCACTCAAGGTTAGTGCTTTACTACTTTGAGCTACAGTTCTGCTTCTGGACTTTCCTGCCCAGGCTGGCTTTGAACCACAGTTCTCAGATCTCAACCTCCTGACTAGCTAGGATTATAGGCAGGAGCCATCAGCATCTAGCTAGTCTTTCATATTTGTGATATTTTTCTGAGTTTATGTTAACAACATATCTTAGAATCCAGGGCAGTTACCTCAGAAAGACTAGATCTCTGGGGATGGGGATCACTGCAGACTAAATTCAGCCACATGGACAAGGATTCAATTAATCGTGTCTGTAGACTGAAACCCAATAAAAAGTATGGATAGCAGCGATTGTGTGTGTTTCCTGCCTAGTAATACACCCATGTGACCAGAAACTTCAGATTTGACTTGAACTTTCCCAGACCTATGTCTTCATTGGTTGACCCTGACTGATATCCTTCATAATAGAACTATATTTGCAAGTACAGCACTATGGTGAATTCTGCAAGTCATTCCACTCGACCATTGAACATGAGAGGGCAGCCAAACCCTGGGATTTGTAATCAATTGGTTAACCACATGTGCGGCCTGGAAACAAGTGAACTTGTGGACTGGTGTCTAAAATAAGAGCAGTCTGATGAAGACTATAATTAACAAGTGAAGTCACACTGGGTAGAGTCAGAAGAGCATTGTAAGGACTTTATGATTTTTACACATCTAACAGACCTTTAGGACTTCAGCTAATTACATTGAATTCACTTGTTCACCACACCTCTTGAATATCTCATCTAATTTCACATGCTAAAAAATCACAAGTTTACTTTAAGTGGTTTTTAACATATAGTAGTACACAATGATTTGAGTCTCTTATAGTGATTAAAATGGTTGATTCAATTAAGCAATTGCTGAGAGCAAATCCATAGTAGCTGTAATTTCTGGCTCAGATCACATCCTAATTTTCTCCAAAAAGCCACATGCCATTTAGAATGCAACCTTTTCTTGTAACTCTTGCTTTTTTGAAATGTCTTGTGAAGAAATTGGAAGAATGCTGAGAACATCTATTTGGCTCATATGTGTGTGGATAGTTGTAAAGGTAAGCAGAAAATGGGATTACCTGTATAATAGGCTTGCGAGATCTCCTTTATTTGCCTGCTTGTCCTAGTAGTTAAGATTTCAATCAAGGTATCTTCATCTGTTCCAGTGCCCTAGAAAGGGAAAGGAATTCTAATTTTTAGGACACTTAAAAAAAACTTAATTTCATGCCTTTCAGTCTTAATATCTTATTTTATACAGATGAAAGAACAGTTTTGAGTAAATCAATATAAGATCTCCCATTGCTCTATAGCAGATTTCCAATTTCCCACGCATTCCAGAATTAAAATAACATGAGTCAGCTAGAGTGAACTGACATCAAATTCTGCAAGAAGTTTTCTTCTCTGGTACAAAAAAAAAAACAACTGAATAATTCTAAGAAGAAAGAATATAAAGGAAGAAAAAAGCCTTTGTCACTAAAGATCAGAAGTGACAATTTGGTAGGATTAATCCCAATAAACAAACCAGCCAATACGCTTAGCAATGTTTTTGAATGAAAGTTCATCCTGGCACCACAGATTGTGGAGGTCATCATGGATCATTCTCTTCGTACATGGAGGTTTTCAACTCTTCAGTGGTGTGTGCTAGGGACCTAGCTGGCTTGGGAACTAGTTGCCCTGCGGCCTTGTTTATACTAGTATCAGTGAATCACAAGAGAGGGTGTGTACATTAGGACTTGATCAAACGAGGCCAAGGAAAGATGTGAACAGAGATTCAGTTTTGTCCCTCTGACAGGGATTCCTGGTTGCCAGCAATTTCTTTTGTAGTCCTTGTTTAGTTATAGACGTTCAAATTTTAACTAAGCACCTAATTAAATACAGAGCAATGTCTCAGCTTCCTTTATACCAAAGCTTATCTATACAACTAAATTCTGACCAAAGCAATACATGTAGACGTCTCATGTGCTTGTACTAGGAGTGTCCACAAAGAGGATGAAACTTGATTTGTCTTTTGTTCTGGTATGGAGTTGCAAATGGTTTTAATCAAGAAGTGGCAACCATGGGTGAGAGCTTTAAGATTGATAATGGTGATGCCACCACATTCAGTCCTGGACTGCTTACTCTGGATTTCTTTTGTATATATAGAACATTTTATTATACTGATTGGTGACTTTCATGTCCACCATACCTGCTAAACCCTCCCCACACAGAAGCCATAGAGGCATGGTGTGCACATTTTACTTCAAGACTACCTGCTTCCAAGAATGTAGTTGATCAACAGCTTCTGACTGGTACACCTTCAGATCTGCTCAACTCCACTGAGGATCTTCTCTGCCCAGGATGCTCCTGGCTAATGAGTGAGTACAGCAGAGTTCTTGGAGGTAGGCTATTTCTGCCCAGCACAGAAGGACCAATACCACTCATGAACAGCCGTCAGCCTGGCAAGCCTTTCTCGGAGCTGCTCTGTTCACTGAGGCTTTTCCTATCTGAATCTGCTTGTTCTTTCTCCTCTCTCCTAGATGTCAGACTTGTCGTGTAGTCTGAAGCTCATCCACCTTCCGTGCTGTGTCCTCTTTGATCTTCACTGGTGTTTCTCACAGCACATCTCTTGTACATTTGAATCAGTTTTGCCATGCTTTTTCCATAATCGATAAAATGATTCCTATTTCTGATTGTGGGGCAAATAGAATCTGGCTTATAGCTCAAACCTATATACCTCCTCTCCCACCTTCCTCCCAATAAAGATGTTATAAACTAACTTCATTTAAGATCCAGTTCTAGCATCAGAATGTGCAGAATGGGATGGAGGTTTCCTTTTTAGTCAGATTGTTTTAAAAGCAAGTAAATAAATGGGCAAAAAATGTAAAGAAAAAGAAAAAAACCCAAAGACTATTTTATATATAATTTAAAAACATAAGAATTGGACTGAGGATATAGTTCTGTGGTAGAGTGCTTCTGCTTGCCTACCATTTGCAAGGCTATAGGTTCCTTCCCAACAGCACAAAACAGAAGAAACAAGAAAAATGTCTGGCTCTTCCTTTAAGTGACCTGACATGATCTGTGAAAGAGTTTGCTATTACTTGACCCAGAAAACCCACACAGCCATATAGATTAAGAGGTTCAAGTCTTTTGGGTTTACTTTAACAATAGCCATGGCTCTCATTTTGTAGGCATATGTCTGGAAAGCTACCAAGTATCTGAATGATGTCACTCCAAAGAAACAGTGAAGCAATGGGGACCATTTTGTGGTGACATTGGTGATGCTGGAAGTTGTTCAGTACATAGGACACATGGTGGGGGTGACACAAGGTCAGTAGTCTGAAAAGAATGCCAGAGTTTGGCTATCTATGCTTAAAACTCCAGAATAGTGCTTAGCTTTAGGGTTGACCTATAGCTTCTCTACTACATTTACATCGAGGTGAACAAAAGCACCAAGGATGCACTACCATACTTCTAGATATTGGTATGAGCATCACAGTAGAGTGGGAGCAGTTGGTTTTGGGGTACAGCTAATGGACTGACAGGTTAAATGAGGCTTTCAGCCTAAGCAAGGGGGCTAGGATGGTGCTATTCACTTTCAATAATGACCCAATAGAGAATTTGGTCCTGTTAAAAAAGCAAACAAGTAGGGGCTGGGAAGATGGCTCAGTGGTAGAGAGCTTGCCTTGCATGCATGAGACCCTGGGTTCGATTTCTCAGCACCACATAAGCAAAAAGTAAAAAGCCAGGAGTGGTACTGTGGCTCAAATGGTAGAGCTCTAGCCTTGAGCTGAAGAGCTGAGGGGCAGTGCCCAGGCCCAGAGTTCAGGCCCCATGACCGGACCCCCCCCAAAAAATAAATAAAAGCACACGAGCCACGTATGATGAGTCATGCCTGTACTCCTAGCTACTCAGGGGGCTGAGATCTGAGGTTGGCCGTTTAAAGTTGACTTGCGCTGGAAAGTCTGTGCAACTCTTATCTTCAATTTATTATCAAAAATGCCAGAAGTGAAGCTGTTGGTCAATTGGTAGAGCACTAGCCTTAAGCAAAAAAAAACAAAAACAAAAAAAAAGCTCAGGGCCAGTTCCTAAGCCCTGTGTTCAAGCCCTAGGACTGGCAGACACACACACACACACACACACACACACACATACGAGAGAGAGAGAGAGAGAGAGAGAGAGAGAGAGAGAGAGAGAGAGAGAGAGAGAGAGAAAGTGAGAGAAAACGAGGGAGGGGGTAACAATGTTCAACAAGAAATGTACTCACCACCTTACTTATATAACTGTAACCCCTCTGTACATGACCTTTACATTAAAATTAAATTAAAAAAGAAAAAGAAAGCAAATTAAAGATCTGAAATATCATTTTAACCCAGAAATATCTGAGCTAAAACTTCCACAGCTGTCCCTTTTCAGGTTCATCCTACCACAGAAGAACATGACCAAAATGGCACCCAAGTCCACTGAGCATGACTGGAAGAGAGCTCCTGTTTTTGATTACAGTCAAATCCAAGGGAGGACCAGCCTGTTCAGGGCTCATACCTTCATAGATTTCTTTAGCTGCTTCGCATCAAACACGGCTGGTGGAGTTACAAGAGCCACCATGATATATTTAAAGTTGCCAGAGAGATCGCCCTTCAAATCATCTTTCAGCTCCTAAAATAAAACCCCAAGGAGGAAGTTGTGAAATACGTTTCTCTATATTCTTCTCGTGAATGATGAGCCTAAGTACCAAAATCAAATGAAAATATACCCATCCACAGAAATAAACAGAGATGTCGAAAGCATTTCTTGGATATGAATCTATATTTTATGATTACTTCTAAAATGTTGTTTTAGAGAGGATTTTTTAAAAGAAAATCAAAAGAGCTGGGTATCAGTGGCTCATGCCTGTGATCTTAGCTATTCAGAAAGCTGATATCTGAGGATTGCAGTTTGAAGTCAGCCTGGGCAGAAAAGTCCGTAAGGTCTTATCTCTAATTAACCACCAAAAAAAGCCAGAAGTGGAGCTGTGGTTCAAGTGGTAGAATACTAGCCTTGAACAGGAAAGGCTCAGGGGCAGTGCCCAGGCCCTGAGTTCAAGCCCCAGGACCAGACATAAGAAAGAGATAGAGATAAACAGACAGAGACAGAGAGGGAGGGAGGGAAGAAGGGAAGGATTTCTGTATGAGCATCATGGTGTCAGAAGAGTATATTAAAATTTCCCCTACCCCAATTTGATCAGTATATATCTATCAAATTACCACATTGTATACCACATGTACACAAAATTAATATCATAACTAATAAAAGCATTAAAAATCACATTTCCTGCATTCTCAATGATTATGACATTCTCTAAGGATTCCTTCACCCAATAAAGAATTACAAGTCAGGAAAAGTGGGAGCAGAGCCACAGTGTATTTGAAAGTGAGATTAAGGATCCAGGGAAATTGAAGAAAGCCACTTAGCTATGGGTGGGTTGATACAACCAACCAAGCCTGCTTGCTGGGAGGGTGGCTTTCTGCCATATGAGATCTTGTCTACTTTCTTCCTGGGCAAGGAAGAGGTGCGGGGCGGGGGGGAGAGACTGCAGAGTTCTTGGGGCAAGAGAGTGAGAAGTAGGCAAGAAATCAGCAACCTGATGCAGACTCATAGGGGGTCCCTCTTTTATGGCCCTTTTGTGTGAGTTTCCACTATTCTGGCATCTGGCTGAGCCAATGCCCCTCTCACCCCAAGGGAGGGTGCCAGTCTTATGTGTGAGGCTGATCCAGGGTCCTCAGGGGTGTGGCTTTTCTCAGAGCTTATTCTGGTTTTCCTAGGGTCTTCAGGGAGAGGGGTGTCTCCCACTCTTAAGAAGAAGAGAGGACATTATCTCCTTCTCTCTCTGTCTGCCTAATCTTTCCTTCTTTTGCCTCAGTTGGGCGGTGACTAGGGAAGAAGAAGAGGAGGGAGGAACTGTACAATTCATACCCAGCACCCCTATAGCTGCTGGATTGCTGGGTATCCTGCTTCTGAGAGACTCCAGTGAACTCCAAAATGCAAGAAGACGGTAGGACAGTGGCTGGTCACTTTTCTCTGGTGAGAGTGATGAACTAGGAGATGTGGGAAGCAGATTTTTGGTAATAACTGCCAAGGCAGCCCTAGATGCAACAGTGGGAGGGAGTCCTTATTGGCATTGTACTTAGGAATTGTGTTTATATTACCTACGCACAGATCATCTCTTCAGCCTTCAGCTAGGTAACATGGTTTCTATTACCAATAGTTAAAGGGATGATACTGAATAATACTTTTTTCCCCTAGCCCTGATTATGTTCAACCCTGATGCTGAGGCTGCCAGCCTCCCACAGTGCCATGCTGACACAGACCCCCCCACACACACCATTAGGGCTACAGCAGGGTCAAATGAACCCAGCCAAGTGTTGGTAGCTCTGCTTCAATCACTACAGTGTTTATTCCCTCTTTACATGCTAAACTGCACTATCATCTGTCTCCAAGACTTTGCATCTTATTTCACATGTTCTTATTCTATCCCACCATGAGAAATGGTTCTGACCCTTTACATTGAACTTTCTTCCTCTTTTTATTTTGCAGCCCCTGATCATGGAGGTTAATGGATTATTCATGTCCCCTATAAGTGAATGTGTTGCCCAGCTTGGTCAATTCAACACATAATTATAGGCACCTGCTTCTCAAAGGTAAGTTGGATATAATCCTTAGCTCCTTACCTCTCTTGTCAGATGGAATTTATGTTCCATCAAGTAAGGCTTCAAACATGCTAGAAAAGTATCTTAAAATATATCTTACCAGGAACACTGAGCAAAATCCTAATCACTGTAATAATATTTTACAAATAAAAAATCACATTGTATTGTCCTGCTTGCAAATTTCCAATAAGTCTACACTCTGTACCAAGACCCAAAGCCCAAGATGATCACCATGGCACATACCTGTAGTCCCAGCATTTGTTGGAGAAGGTAGAACGAGCAATTGAATCCAGGAATTTGAGGTCACAATGGACAATATAACGAGAAAATGTTTCATAATGAATAAAACCTACTGTTGTCTCACATACTTGGAAGACTGAAGTGGGAGGATCATTTGAGCAAGCCTGGACAACATAGCAAAACCCTATCTCAAAAATAAAAAGACACAAGGCCCAGAATCCTCTAGCGCATCCCCTGCCTTTGCTCCATTCACGTCCACATTGTGTCATATTGGAATGCTGTCTCTTTTGTATGCCCAGCTGCTTACCGCTGCAGGACATTTGCATTTTCTCTACCCTGTGACAGCAGCATTGCTCTTCATGCCCAGACTAGCACAGGAGAATCTAGTATTGTTTACTCTTAGCTCAGGGTCAGCCAGCAACCTGTCACTAACACCTCTTCATCATCTTCCCAAGGATCAGTGACCAGTCAGCTTCTAGCCGGATCACCTCATGTTCATAACACTTTTCAATATCTGGGCTTTTAAAAAATGATTAGTTTGCTAATAGTAGTTTAGTACCACGGGGGAACAGAGAAACTGCTTTATATACTACTGAATCTCCAGGGTCTCAGATGGCTCCTGACATAGTACATAACAAATACCTGATGACTGAACAACTTGTGTAAGACCAAGTCTTATTTGTTCTTATGTGATTAGTGCTTTTCCTTTGAATGACAAATCCTATAATTACATAATTTGCTTCCTTCCTTCTTCCCTCCTTCCCTTCCTTGTTTTCTCCTCTCCCTCCCCGATGACACTCAGGGTCTTACTCTAACACTAGAATCACCCAAATCCTTTTGCTTTTGTGTGTTTTGGAGTTAAGATCTTGAGCTTACTGCCTGGACTGGCCTCAAACCATGATCCTCCTGTCTCTACCTCACAGGCAGCTGGGATTAAAGGTGTGCTCCCATAACTCCATTAACATTAGACAAAATTTAAGGATCATGTGAGAAAGGATTTATCAGGTCAAGCTGTCAGGCTGTCCTGTGCTGTGGACAATGTTTAGCTGCATCCCTGACCACCACCCACTAGAGACTACAAATGATTCTAACCCTCCCCCATCTTATTTATGATCACCAAAATTTCTCCATTCAAGCTAAGGGTCCAGGGGGGAGCAAACTCATTCCTGATTTAGGATGACTGACTTAAGGCAACTTTCTGTATTCTACAGAAACAGAAACCCAAGTGTATTCAGCCAGTTAGAGGGCAAACCAGGAGTAGGATTCCAGATCCACGGCTGGATACACAGGTGTCATCTGTCCCAGTGACCTGAAGCTACAGCTCTAAGGCCATAGTCATGTAACAGTGGCCATGGCATAATAGGGACTTGACTACCCATCCTGTTAAACTGCACCATACCTTCTCATACGCTGTTTGGTATTCCTTGGCAATCAGTTGTCGCTGTGCATTTGATCTCTCAGTTAGAATGCTGATGAGCGTTTTCTCATCCGTTCCTAAGTGAAACAAAAAATATTTTATTCATCATTAACCCAGCAATGCCAGTTTCTGTACTGAACAACAACCACAAAAAATGCCAATGCAGAAATGTAGGGATTTTAATTTTTAATTTCCAACTTCTCATTAGGTTGGAAAAGGAAATCAAAACTTTACCTTTTTTTTTTTTTTGTTGAGAACAGAACAAACTCCTCCTTTGTATAGAACTGACATAGAGAGGAACACAAAGAACTTTCTGCTTCACCTTATGAGGTTCAGGAATGTCTTACTACTGCCTCTTACCTATTACCTATATTCTTTCTGTTTTTTTTTTTTTTTTTGTCGGTCTTGGGGCTTGAACTCTTGGCCTGGGTGCTGTCCCTCAGCTCTTCAGCTCAAGGCGAGCGCTCTACCACTTGAGCTACAGCGCCACTTCCGGTTTTCTGGTGGTTTATTGGAGATAGGAGTCTCAAGGTCTCTCCTGCCCGGGCTGGCTTTGAACCGCGATCCTCAGATCTCAGCCTCCTGAGTAGCTAGGATTACAGGCGTGAGCCACCAGCGCCCAGCTTATTCTTTCTGTTTTTTTGTTTTGTTTTTTTTGTTTTATAATTCAGTCCTCAGATTTGAACTCAGGGTCTTTTGCTTGTCAGGCAGGTGCTTTGCTACTTGAGCCACACACAGCCCTTTCTGTTTTTGTTATATTTTTAAAATTAGGTCTTGGTGTTTTGTTTTGTCAGTCATGGAGTTTGAACTCTGGGCCTGGGCACTGTCCCTCAGTTCTTCAGCTCAAGGCTAGTACTCTACCACTTGAGCCACAGCACTACTTCTAGTTTATTGGAGATGAATCTTACAGACTTTCCTGCCCGGGCTGGCTTTGAACCGTGATCCTCAGATCTCAGCCTCCTGAGTAGCTAGGATTACAGGCATGAGCCACCAGCACCCAGCTTGGGTCTTGGTTTTTGCCAATATTGTCCTGCAATTTTTCTGTTTATGCTTCTGGAGTACCTCATAAGACAGATGCATAACAATCACATGCAACTTTTTATTAGTTGACATGAAATCTTGTGAACCTTTTGCCTATTCTGGTCTTGAACCATGATCCTCCTCCTCTTAGCTTCCCGAATAGCTACAACTACAGGTGTGAGCCACCATGTGGTTTTATCCCTATTCCTGACATCCAGATCTTTTTCCCTCAAGATAACAGGACCTCATATTTAGTAAGAACCTACTATGTGGGCATCTTTTTCTTTTCTATTATAGCTAATAAGTACAGGGCCTCTAGCATCAGACAGAACTAACCTGTTCTAAAGATGAAATCATTAACCCTTAGAGAGCTTGTTTCACTTGCTAATATCACATGGCTTCTAAGTGACCCAAATTTCTGAGCCTCAGATATATATGCCTATCTCAGGTCCACATCTCTCTAGCGTTCACACTTATATATGTAACCACCTGTTTGTAAGTAAAAGGTAACTGGGCCAATTCTTTAGATGTTAAAACAAAAACTTGGAGAAGATCTCTCCATGGATTGAAATTATAAAAGAGATTTGTATGCAGAAATTAGTGAAAAGACAAAACAAACAGACAAACCCCCTCTTCCCAATCATGAAGAAGACAACCCTGTTGGAATAATAAAGGACAAAATACATGAAGCAGATTAAGTAATATACACCGAAAGAGGAAGCAAATACATAAGGATACTTAACTACATCACTAGTCAGGGATACAGAAGAAGAAAGAGCAAAAAATATACAGAGTCTGAGAGACAATTTTAGATCTAGTCAATTGGAAAATCTGAGCAAGTATATGGAACATACAGAGTAGGAGAAGTCCCCTACATTGCCGGAAGGAATGCCAATTTCCATTTTTGTAGAGCAGTTGGGCAAAATTTTAGTGAATTTGAAAATAAGCTTCCCCTTCCACTGGGAAATTCCACTTCTTGTCATATTCTGGCAGAAATGCTGGCAAATGTGCACAATGAAACATTAGCAGGAATATTCACTGCAGTATTTTTATATTGTAATAGAAAAGAATTGTAGGCAATTTAAATGTTTCATCAATGTTCCCACTTTATGATGCAGTATGCAATAGACTACTATGCAGTTAAAATTAATGGACTAGAGCTAAACATGTCAACATGGATAAATCTCAAAGACATTATGTTCAAGGATAAAAACAAATGGCAGAAGAATGTATAGTATAATTCCATTTTATACTGGCTGAGGCTATGCAAATGAATATGTAGTTCTGGTTCTGACAGGTTCATGGGAATAAATACTAATTTAGGATGGTGATTTTTCTCTAGGCAGTGGGTGGGAATGAAATCTAAAGAGAAATGACAAGTATTCTATCTGGAACGATGGATTATGATGGTGGTGGTGGTGGTGATGGCGATCAGGATAGCTGTCATGGTGACAATGATGGTAATAGTGATGATCATGATGATGATGATGGTGATTATCATGGTAATGATTGTTGGTATCATCAGTGGAGATAGTAGTGTTTAACATGAAGACAATATGTCAAATATTATATTTAATACAACTAGTTTTTTTTATATTGTTCTCATTGGTTTACACTTTGAAAAAAGTCCTGACAATTTCTCTAATTGAGCAGGCTAATTTGGGCAGAACAACTTCAGGTACATACAGAGGGTGACTTTCCTATTTTCTCCAATATGAAAAAGGAATCCCAGTCTATCACTCACCAATTCCTCTGATTGCCTTACGAACAGCTTCAGCATCCACAGATGGGCTAAAGCCTGGATAGTCTCGAATGGTTCCTCGGTGCCCAACCTAGGAGGAAATAATTGAAAAAGAAATCACACTAGTTCCAAATGATAACTTTATTCACATTAAATATGCATAGTCTTTAAAAATAATTACATATTTTTTGTGTGTGGTCAAGTTCTTGAAATTTTGAAAAAATGCTCTGTTTTAAAATTTTATTGTCTTTAGAGACTCACAATGTCACTAAATAATTGCTCTGTTTGTCAACAGGAGCATGAGATGGAGCATAACCCCAGGTTGCCTTCCTACAAGATGGCATTAGTATGTGACATTCACACACAACCCACAATGCTGGGTGGTATTCCATCAGAACTGGATTTGTATATCAAGTACCTGGAGCAAATGTGCTTTTAAAGACATATTTTCATGGCACAGAGCACAACATATTATTTCCATTTGGTCCTTGTGCTTGCATTTTATTTGATGATGAAACTCATTTTTCTGAGCATGCAGTGCTACAATGAGCTAGGACAAATGATTATGTGAACCTTTCACATACCTTACTAAACAGAAAGTAGTGCGCTGATGGAACACTGGAATGGATGATTGAAACAACTGTATACTGTGTTTAAGATGCTAAAGGTATCAAAGGATGGCTTATCCATATATATATTTTTAGATGCTTGTGAGGACATGTGACAGATGCATAATTTGTACATGTTTTGGTGTCTCAAGAGTCTCTTCTCCTGACACCTGCAGATATTATAACGTCTATCAAATGCGTCATAAAGCCTCTCTTTTTTTTCTTTTGTGTATCAATCAAAAACATAAATCATTGTTCTGTAGAGCAATAACTTGAGTCAATTTTTTGGTCAATCTTTTTTTTTTTTTGGTGCAGGCCCTGGGATTTTAAACTCAGGACTTCACACTTTTCCTTGGGTTTTTCTACCTCAGGCTTTTTGCTGGATAGTTGGAAGTAAGAATCTCAATGATTTATCTGCCTGAGCTACCTTCAAACCTTGATCATCAGAGCTCAGCCTGACTTGGGTCAATCCTGATGAGTGAAGACTTGCTTTACAGTAGCGTCTACATAAAAACAACAAGAAAGCTGAAATTTTGGCATTCCCTTTGTTCTTGGTGATTATTCAAGGCTTTTTACTAAACCACACACAGAAGTAATTGTGGTTTGCAGACTTCAAGACGTTTAATTAATGTTCAACACCATCCTTGGGGAATCCTACACTAAAGGATCCATAAATGAAAACCCTATTAGGATTGTCTGTTCTTACTCTTTGTTTAATGCATATGCAATTGTGCCTGATAAATTCCTTTTTCAAAGCTTCACTGACATCGTAGATCTTCAGGAAAAGCATGCAAATAAAAAATGCCATGCTACTAATTTTAAGCACATAAATTAGAAACATGTCAGAAGAGCTGAGAAAGATTGTACTACCAAAACAACAAAGTATTCTAAAATTGCTTAAGAAACTATTAGAAGGGCAGTCAGAAAGGTGGTGAGAAAAATCAATGTATACATGTACTTACCTGGTATATTTTTAACCCTTTGAGAAAAAGTTTGTCTTTATAGGAATATTATTTTTGTTCAGATAGGATTTTCCTATGCAGTTACTGAATTATGTTGGCTCACTGTCTTGTATGAATTTGCCTTCATTTAGGCTCTTCTGAAGTGTTTAATATTTTTATGAAAGGACATTGTCTTGTCAAATTAAAGTGAATGGGAAATTAATGGTCTGGTTCAGTAAAAATGATGGTGTATTATTTCAGTAGTTTGCATTGAACAATTTATTTCACTATAGTCAAACATTTGTTTAATCTTTTTTTGGGGGGGTCCAGTCGTGCGGCCTGAACTCTGGGCCTGGGCGCTGTCCCTCAGCTCTTTAGCTCAAGGCTAGTGCTCTACCACTTGAGCCACAGCGCCACTTCCGGCTTTTTTCTTTTTGCTTATGTGGTGCTGAGGAATCGAACCCAGGGCCTCATGCATGCAAGGCAAGCGCTCTACCACTGAGCCACCTTCCCAGCCCCATTTGTTTACTCTTAAAGTACTCAAAACAGTTTTAAATCTTAAAAACATTATATCACATTAGAAACTAGTGATGCATGTACAAGATCAAAAGACACCAATAAGAAATCAACCGCTTTAGCATAATCTTTGGAGAATTTTCTAGCTCCACTGCTTAATAAATATTTTTAAAAAATTGCAGAGCCAGCTGGCTTCATTTAAATTCTCTCTACCTACGAGCTTTTATGTTTCTTTTATGTATCCATTGTCCATCTCTGGCATTCTAAAAGGATCACTGTTAAACATTTCATGCTTCAAGGCCAGTACTGTATCAGACACTTTACACATTAACTACAGAAACACAGAAGCCCCGGATACATACAGTAAGTCTTTCATGTAAACAGCACATCAGTTTAAGATTGGAGAATTTGTTCCAAGTCCACACAGCTAGTTAACCAGCAGAGTCTGAATTTAATCCAGTGTAGACAGTTTTAGTCCACTCGATGTTTCTTGAAATATAGGCTCAGCCCCTTCTAGAGCAATACTATAAAATGCATGACAGGTCCTACCCAGAATAGGATACACTTTGAATCATATTCTTATAGACCAGCGTCTGGATTCTACACATTTTAGGAGCTCTCCACATGATTCTATACTATGCAGATGTTTGCCTCAGCTGATTCTGAACATAAGAAACTAAAATTGTGCTCAGATTCTGATTATTCATGGGTTATGAAAGCCCGGGGTTTGCATTCTAGCCATGACCTTTACACTGCCCTCTGACACCTACGAATCAAAATACGCTGTTATTCTAGTGTGCAAATTAAATCAGGATGAAATTCCTGACCCATTATGCAATTTTCTGTCTAACAAGAGTTAGATAAAGAGAAACAACTTGTTCAATTGAAAGCAGAAGAAAACTACACACATGCATTACCCCCCACCCAGCCATATACCAACTTGAAAGAGGAAAATGGGAGTTTATTTTTTATTGTATCTTATTTAGTTATTTGTTTTGTGATGGTAGGAATCAAACCCAGGACTGAATGAATAGCAGGCAAACTATTTCACTATTGAGCTGTAGATCTAGCCCAGCATATGAAAGTTCTGAAGTAGAGGTCTAGTGAAATATTTAAAATTACTTCAGTTATTTAAATGAACAGTATGACAGTATTCATTAAATAGACTTAGTTGCCAATGTCTGTGAGAAATATCAATATAGTTTAGAAAAGATCTTACCATAAAAATAATTAATAGAATTATTTTACTCTAATACATGCAAAAGACAACAAAGTGATTAAGTATTTCCATGTTTAAAATGGAAGGAAATCATGTTGAGTGAAATAAGCCAAGATCAAAGAGACAAATGGCACATGGTCTCCCTGATAGGCAGATGTTAAATTCAAAATGCAATGAGATATGACAAAGTAAACAGGACGCAGGGAACAAAGGACCTCTTCTCAATTTGTCATATCATTTTTACATGACTGTATGCTTTTGACCTCACCTATGGTATATACATATGCACATCTGAGGGAAGCTAGGAGGAGGGCACAGAATCAGAGGGAAACTGGAAAAAATACAACAAAGGGGCCCATCAGCTGCACTGGACATTGATGAAAGTGAACTAAGCAACTCAAGGGCAGCGATGGGAGGGAGGGAATGAGAGGGAAAGAGGGAACAGCTTACACTAAGCAAAAGGAAAGAAATGTATATATCACCCAATTTGGAAGAAATAGCTGTACTGTGCAAGTTTGTAGAGTCCATGCTTTATAGGCCATGATAATGACAATGTGCCTTGTGAAGGTTAAGATGTGTTTGTGACTTTAGCTAAGTATCACTATCCCACAGTAATCATAGGTTCCTGAACCAATCCCATCATAATCAACTGGAACTTTTCTCAGAGCCTATGCGCTTCTAACTCAGTTAGCAACCATGGGCGGGGGATTTGGAATCTGTTTGGACAAGGTATCTGTTTTAACAATTTAAGAACCATTGCTCCATTTCATCCTCAGCTGCTTAGAAAACCAAAGCAAAAAATGAGCAAAAAAAGTCATAGATTCTTTCCTGGGTGTGGAAGGAAGAATTTGGTGATGAGCTCACTGTTTCAGGAATGTTGGCATTTTTATAGCCAAGTGGAGCTGTATGCATCGCCCGATTCATTGCAGGCTGACTGCTTGACATTTACCTCACCATTAAGTACTTGGCTGAGTTCCTTTCCAGTATCCCAGGACCCTAACTTAGCATCCAAGCTAGTGTAGGACAGCACATAAATCTTTTTCTAATATATATATTATAATATAATATATGCTACGTATACTATTCATATTGAATAGTATATATTTTATAGTTATATATTATTCCCATCTATATCCTTTAACACATTGAGTTGTTTTCTTTTTTGCAAACTTGGTCTTTAGGTGTCTCCAAAAGGAAAATTATGCTGAAAATACATGAAGGCAGGAAATGTCTAAATAAAGGAGAGAAAATAGGAAGAGGTGTTTATAGTCAAAACAATCACTGCTATTCTGCTAAGCACATTTTCTGCATTTGCTTATTTGGTACTCACAGTAAATATATAAAGTGGATACAATTCATCCTCTTCACAGATGATGAAACTGATGCTTAAGAAACTGGCCCAGACCTGCACAATCAGTAAGTCATCTGTCTTATCAGTCTTTGCTCCTGATCTCTAGTGTAGGCTGCATCTTATTTGAACCATCTTCTTTGTGCCAATATAATTTTTCAAAACGGCACTTTGGAGGTCAGCCACAGAATGTGGTATTTTGAAGCCACTGATCTGTATAAGCTGGCACTGAGGCACTGTCTGTTGCCACTTTGAGAGGCTACTCTGCCCTACACACACACACACACACACACACACACACACACACACACAGAGTTGTACCTACTTCTTCATGTTCTGAATTTACAAGAAACTGAATGTTTGTATTCAGAAGAATGAATAAAGGAGAAAGTCAAGATACCAACTGTGTTAACAGACATAACTGCAGCCAAATACTACAGAGCAAAAAGAGCAGCAAGTGCAGGTGCGTTCTGGAGATGAGCAAAGCCACATCACTTATCACTGCATAAACCCCAGAAACGTAACAAAGAATTAAGGCTTCACATGAAAGCCTGGGATTAAACCATTTAGACACAGGCTCTCAAAGAGCCAGACAGAACTGATCATTCTCTGCTCAATGACATGACAAGACATTCTCTTGGGTCATGAAGCTTTATCATACAAGGAAGAAAATGGAGTGGATTCCAAAAAGTAAAGCAACAAAAATTTAGGAAATATAAGATTTCTTGTTCAATTCTTCAAGTATAAAGTAGCCTTCAGAATCAAAGGAAGAGGCCCTGAAATGATATAGTTAAGTGAGGCAAGTGGCACAGATGGAATTCCCAAAGGACATACACTCAACACCCTAATCACAAGCACCAGTCTGATTTGGATACAGACTTATTTCAGATATAATTAATTGGGTTGAGGTCATAATGCAGTAGAGTGGGACTCTAATCCAAGATGATTGGTGTCCTGCTAAGAAGACAGTCCTGTGAAGATAGAGATAAACACAGAGAATAAAGACAGCCCAGAAGCCAACCAAGGATTGTCAGTGTGGGAGACAGAAGGACCTTCCCCAAATAGGAAGAACTATGGGGAGTTAAAGCAAATTAATCTACTGAAAAGGCTACAGGAGAGTATCCTATCCTATCCTGCCCTGATGAAAACCAAGCTTAACCACTGAAGACAACTTGAGATCCTCTTCAGTTTGGAGCCGGAGACTGGAGGAATTCCTCCTAGCAAGGTGACTTTATGCTGAGTTACTTTAACTGCAAATACATGCTTTCCCCTCCTTAAACTGCTTCTTTTAAAGTCTCATGTTGTCTTTTCCTTTGTCTTGTTACTGGCCCCAAATTTTATTACTATTTTTCATTGAAGATGCAGTGTAAGTTGGAATTCAATGCCATCCCTTTGAGACCTACTCATATTCTAGGTGTTTCCTAGAATATGAAAAACACATTTTAATCAATGTCTGTTGTTTTCTCTTCCTATTCTGGCTTTTGAAACAGTGTAAGTTCCAGTGATTTGATTAACATATGGGGGTTCTTCTCACTTCCCTAGACTGGCAAAATGTCAGAAGCCAGGAAGAGCAAGGAAAGACTCCCACACAAGTTTCTGGGGGACAGACACCTTGATTCAGGATTCTACCTTCCAGAACTAGGAAATATTTCTTAGTACCAACTCTTGAACTCAGAGTTTCATGTTTGCTGGGCTTTTTTTGCTTATAGTTGTTGCTCTACCACTTGAGTCACACCTACAGTCCAGCTTTTTGCTGGCTAATTGAAGATGGAGTCTCACAGATTTCTCTGCCCAAGCTGGTTTTAAGCCCTGATCTTCTGAGTCTCAGCCTCTTGAATGGCTGAGATTACATGCTGGAAGCCCTAGGAAGCTAATGTGGTAGATGAGATACCAGAGTACAGGTAAAGATTTGATTCCCAGAGCACAGGGTGCATACTAGGAGCATTTTCAGCCCTCACAGGCTGCCAGCGGGCACTGGACAGGTGGAAGGCTCTGGCTTTCAGCAATGCTGCAGGGACTTCTGTAACCCCCAGGGCCAAGCTGTCTGTTCTTTTTTTCAGAGGGTGTGGTGGCAGCCATCAGAATTGTCAACAGGGCTGACGTCCTGACCTGCTTGCAAACTGTCTCACAGGTCTGAAGGAGATGTTTGGATCTGCTGTTGTGTGCACTCAAGGGAAAAACATTCAAACTTTTCTTTTGTAAACATAGTGATTTCACCAGATGGAGAGCACTGGAATGTGATGACACAGGAGGTGAAGGCTAGAGTTGAAAGATGAGCATGGCTCAGAAAGCAGAAGGCACGGACAAACACAATGTATGCGGCTTTCCGTACGGCGTGAATAATAAGAAACCTTGATCCTGCCCAGTTATGTGTTCGTTACTACTAAGCTGCCCAGCCCCATCTCCTTTTTGCTACAGGGTCTCACTCCTGGGTTTCTTTCTCTATTCAGGTGTGCATTTATTCTCTGCCAGCACCTCCCCTTACCTGATCTCTGCAAAGTGGCTTTCTACCGTGGAAAGCCCCTTACAATCCTGCAGCTGGCTATTTCTTCCATGCTTGTTTCCCTGTGCTGACAACTCCATTTACAGCTCAGCTTAGACTTTGAGCACAGGTCTTGTATAGCCCGTGTCTACTCCATATGTTTTAGTATCTTGCCTATTAAGCTGTTATTACCTCCTAAGTCATATCTTCCCCCATGGAACATTTCCATGGTATTTTACATATGACATGTATTTACATATATTTGCCTAAGTATTTTACACCTTCCCCGTTCAGTCTTCAAAACCACACTAGGAGGTAGGTACTGTTATTAACTTAGTTTGTAATAATATTGTTTTATAATGGAGGTAATGGAGGCATGCGTAGTTGAAGAGAACTGTTCAAGGTCATGTAGGTAGTTTGTGGCAGAGCAAGAATAGAACCCAGGCAATCTGGCTCCAGTCTTGATGTTCATCCCTACTTTCCAGTGATTCCTGGATCAGCTGACACCATCAGCCACCAGAAACCTGAGTCTCCTGTGAGCCATTCATCTTCCATTCCCTCCAAACCCAAACCATCAGCAAGTGCCACTAAAGCCATCTCCTGCGCCTCCCCCCCCCCCCCAGCAGCCTTTGCAGAGCTCCAGGCATGGCACTTTTCTACCAGTTTCCTTGAGTGTCTATACTCCTATTCAAATTCACTTCCAGGATGCAGATAAGGGATTTAATCAGAGAACTGGAAGTTGAAGGAGTCCATCTCTGATTGGTCCTTCAGAGAGGGACAGACAAGAATTCTCTGCCCTTCTGACTTAACTGTTTTAACTCATGTGCAACTTATGTATTCTTCTTACTGTAGAGTAGGCTAAAATATTTATCTTTTTTTCTAACACTTTTTCCTTGCACTTCTCCCCAGATTTTTAAGAAAATGAAATTATACTTGGCCCAATTCACATTCCTTGTTGAATTTACAACTTTTCCTTCATCTTTGCCTCTGATTTACCACATCTATTGCTCATTAGATATACAATTTATACTCTTATCATGATGAAATACGAAAGAAGGACCCCATTCATGACTGGACTGGGATCAGGGAGTGGCAAAGAACAACTCTTCAAGTTCATTCCATTCATTCCTAGGAAGTCTGGTGTCTGGTTTCTGGTTCTGGTTGGAGCATATATCTTTCCAGGCTTCATCCTGAGACATTAATGTTTCAATTTGAAATCCAGGTTGAACCTGTTTTTCCTTTGCTTCCTGCAGAGAGCCAATTGTCTGTGGGCCAATATTTGCCTAAGGAAGCTCCAGGAGACATGTGTAAAGCACACATCTCACACTGCTAGTTGCAGTCAGGTTGCAGGCTTGGGAAGTGAGAAATCAGTTGCAGGGGAGGGGGGGAGGGGGGCTGGTTTAGAAGCCAGATCTTCGGTTCTGCAGGGGGGGGGTGTAGCAGGTTGTGGATGGGAGGCCATCTACCACAGGAAGAGGAAGACCAAACATCTGCCTAAGTGAACTCAGGCAACCTCCTCTACATGTTTAAATCTGCATAGTCAGGAAGAACAAACACACTAGGAAAGAAAGTATAGTAGGATCTCTTCTGTCTAAGCAAGAAATACAAAATTAGACAATGCTTTCCGAACTCCCTGAAACCTCAACCAGTGCCCAAAGTTGGTCTCATGCTTAGAATCGAGTTTGAAAGGTTTTCAGCTTCCCTTAAACTCTTTCTATCTCAGTGTATTGAGTGTTCCAGCACTAGAGTCATTCTGCTGGGGGAATAGCAGAAATGAGACTCCTGGGTCCTTAGCTATCAGAGGAAAGAGAGGGTCTGGTGGAAAAGGAAGGCTGTGCAGGACCTTAATACTATGGGAACAAGTTTCTACCTTATATCAGTGTTTTCTTCTATCAACAGTCAGTATATATACATATGTATATATATCTACATATATAAATATACATATACATGTATATATATTATATATGTATATTATATATACATATAATACATATATGTATATATTATATATACATATATTATACACATCTATGTATAATATATGTATATATACATATGTGTGTGTGTGTGTATATATATATATGGATGAGGTGGTGTTCAAGCTGGAGGCCTGTGCAGGGTAGAATTATCACCAAGCGACACTCTCAGCCCAGAGTATCTGGGTTCTTTCTTCTACACGACTCCTGTGGTTTCAAATGATTCTCTTTGTCAGCATTTATTTACTACAAAACATTAGCTCAATTTCCCCCTTTCCCCTCATCATTAAAGATACAACCAGTTCCTTGAGTGTGGGTATAATTTTATTATAAAACACAGAAATATGGTGTTTGGAAAATTCTGCTTTAATGTGAGGGAAACAGGTGTGGTAAAGTTAACAACATATCTGCTCTTTATCCTGTTTCTTGGCACAGATTTTCAAAAGCCCTTGGAATTTCCTGAGTGGCAGGATTGTGTTGGTTCTGCTGCTGAACTGGCCCACACTGGACCCTTAGACAGCTTCAGACGAGAGATGGTCACCGAGGGACCAACCATGATGTTAGAAGCTAGAATTTTGAGTCAGCCTGATGTGGGAAAGAAAAGGAGGTTGGATATGAAACTCCATAAGGTAGCAACTAATTTAATCAAGAATGCTCACATAATGAATCAGATTAAAACTGTAAACCCGGAGGCTTAGAGGGGCTTCCTGGTGGCTCAGAGAGTGAAGTACAGAGAGGGTACCGTACCCTGGCATCACCGAGGAAGGGATCAGAAGCTCTACTGACAAAACTTGTCCAGATCTTGCCCTATTTGTAAGTCTAATAACAAATCTGTGTTTTAACGTATAGGACTTTCACGAAATTCTCTGGGACATGCTAGTGAACTTTGAATTTGAGGAAATTGTGGAGATTCTGAATTTATGGTCTATCAGTCAGCAGTGTGGGAAGTACTAAGGAACTGTGACTGGTGTCAGAAGTGAGGACAATCCTGGGACGTGATAAATTATACAGGGCTTTAGGCACTCATACACAATGAGACTTAGGGAAGGACACAAAAACATAATGCTTCTGTGCCTCTGATCATATAAAGTAATATTTATCAAAATGAACTAAGGTAAATGGAAATGAGATATTTTTTTGTTGTTTGGTCATTTATCTGTCTTTGGGAGGGTATGTGGGGGGGACATAGAAATGGTGGGACAAAGGGTGAACACATGCAGTAGTGGTACTCACTAGACATTACTTTGGAAATGAATTATACAACTTGTGGGTGAGGACAGGAGGGAAAATGTAGGAGAAGACAAAGGGAGAGGTAACAGTCTCCAAAAAGAAATACACTCATTATCTGATTTACGACTTGGTAACCCCTTTGTAGATCACTTTTATAATAACAATAAAAATATGTAATCAAAGGAAAAAAAGTGAAGGTGATCTTCTGCAGAACAGAGCTCCTCAGGCCTGGAAGTCCGAAGCTCTGTCCAGAAGGCCAGAACTGGATTCTATCTAGTATAGCCAGAAAGGTGACACACAGAACTGTTTCTTTAAAACTATGTAGCTCTTTAAAGTATTAAAAACAGAGGTAATCAGAAAGAATGTATTGATGATAACAATCTGTTTCAGATGGGTCTAAGAAAACAGTTCCAATGGAGGCGAGACACTGTTGATTTGAAATAAAATGAAGCCCAAGAAAAAAGTTGCAGGGGTATTATTTAGCAAGGAAAGATTTTAGAATAAAAATCATATACATAGGAGCTGGGAAGGTGGCTCAGTGGTAGAGCACTTGCCTTGCATGCATGAGGCCCTAGGTTCGATTCCTCAGCACCACATAAGCAAAAAGAAAAAAAGCCGGAAGTGGCGCTGTGGCTCAAGTGGTAGAGCGCTAGCCTTGAGCTGAAGAGCTGAGGGACAGTGCCTAGGCCCAGAGTTCAGGCCCCATGACCAGACCCCCCCAAAAAATAGTATATATAGATAAAAAGCAATGATTATAACTAAACCTTACTGAATGTCCAATTACTCCATTGCAGGCAATCTTCATATTGTTTTTTTGTTGTTATTTTGTTTTGTTTTTGTCAGTCATGGGACCTGAACTCTGAGCTGGGTGCTGTCCCTCAGCTCTTCAGCTCAAGGCTAGAGCTCTATGACTTGGGCCACAACATTACTTCTGGCTTTTTCTTCTTATGTGGTGCTGAGAATTGAACTCAGGGCCTCATGCATACAAGGCAAGCGCTCTACCACTGAGCCACCTTCCCAGCCGCTGTATTTTTTTTTTCATGCAGACTGGTTTAATACTTTCACACAACATTTGGTGTCATACCCATTTTTATGGATGAGGAAACTGATATAAAGACTATGCAATTTGCTCAAGGTAATATTCAAGTGTTTCCTTTATGGGCTAGGGGTATGGCTCAAGAGGTAAAACACCTATCTAGAAAGCACAAGACCTTTAGTTTAAACCCCAATACTTCCATGAAGAAAAGAGTTCACATTTTAATAAACAAGAGAGTTATGAAAAGGGAAATTGGGTTTGTAGTTGAACTAGATTGTAACTGAACTAAAGCAGTATCTGCTCTTTGAATGAACTAAGGCACCTCCAGCATGCAAGTTAGACATTATCCTTTGCTTTCAAAGTGGCTCTTTGTTCTCAGCCTACTCCCCATACAATAGAGAGAGAGAGAGAGAGAGAGAGAGAGAGAGGGACATTCCAATTTATGAGGTTCCTAATTACAGACACGTAAATATGATAAGTAGCCTCCAACAGAACGAGTGCAAACCCATCAACCAGCAGGTTCTCTTACAAGGAAATTTTAGACTAGAGGAAATACTGACACAACAGAGACTGCGTATTCATCTGAAATGATGGTTGGGTTGCAACACACTGGAGGGAATGAAAAGAACTAAGAAATCAGCCATTCCTTCCTTTTCAACTGCCATGTACTCAACTTGCAACTGAAGTCTTCTTCCTCAATCATGTTACTCCAGTAAACTAACCACAAACTAGCCACCTCTTACTGACCTACCGTTTTGTAGAACTGGGTAGACTCCATTGCTTGTTTGCAATTGAGTACGTGAAAGAAGAACAGAATAGAACAAATAGGACTGAAACCAGCAGTATTCCTAAGTTGTTTCATGAAAAGCCCCTAGGATCCAATCAAAGATAGTTTTTGGAGCCAGCTTTTCAAAAATGGACATGCATGGAAGATGCTTGCTCATTCAGGCCGTGACCTCTGGATCTCACAAGTTCAAATTTCACCATGTAGAACATGTTGGCACCCCTGAAAAGAAACTTGTGAGCTGCAAAACAGAGTAAGGCCATTTTATGAATGTGCCCAAGAATTTTAACTGTCCATTCTCACAATCTAATGGAGAGACAGGTTCAGCTCCTGGCCTCTTTGCCAGTTGACAACACAACCAAGCTTGCTTTTATTATTGTTGTTGTTGTTATTGGTTGGTTGTAGGGCTTGAACTAAGGGTCTGAGCACTATCCTTGAGATTTTATGCTCAAGGTTTGTGCTGTACCATTTTGAGCCACAGCTCCACTTCTAGTTTTTAGGTGGTTAATTGAATATAAAAGTTTCCTACCCAGTCTGGATTCTAACTACAATCTTCAGATCTCAGCCTCTAGAGTAGCTAGGATTACAGGTATGAGTCACTGGTGGCCAGCTTATTGTTAATTTTTAAATCCTACTGCCTTACAATTGGCCTCTTGCTCACATAAGGACTTTAATCATAAGAATATTTAAAACTGAAAAACAGGTCTCCAGTGGCTCATAATTTTAATCCTAACTAGTTAGGAGATAGGAAATAGAAGGAACAAGGTTCAAAGCCAGCTAAGGCACAAACATTCTATAGATCCCTTCTAAACCATAGCTGGGTGAAGTGGCCTGTCATCCCCAGCTACATGGAAGGTTGAGATTGGGTTCCAGACCAGCCTAGGCAGAAAAGACCCAAAGATTCTATCTCTATTGAGAGAAGCTAGACTTGCTGGTACATGCCCATGATCCTAGTAACACAGAAAGCCTAAAAGCTGGAGGACTGTAGCTCAGGCAAGTGCCCAGGTTGGAAAGCAAGACTCTATCCTTAAAGTAATTAGAGAAAAAATGGCTGGATGCATGGCTCAGTGGTAGAGTGTCTGCCTAATAAGCACAGGGCCCGGAGTTAGTTATATATACATATATACATACACACACACACATATCTATGCAATTAGTAATCTGAGGGGATTTTTTATTATTAAAGTCTAAACATTTTGAAGTGTGCAATTTTATAATGGTGAGAATATTCACCAGAAATTCATTTTGTCATATAAACTCAATACTGACTTAACAATGCCTCATTTGCCTCTTGTGCTCTCTGGCAGTCATTTTCTTTTCTGTTTCTGTGAATCATGGTCTGGCAGAGTGGCCCAAGTGGTACAGTGTCTGCCTAGCATGAATTCAAACTGAGTTCAGACCCTAATATGACAAAAAAAAAGTTTCTAGTCAAGTGCTGGTAGCTCACACCTGTATCCTAGCTACTCAGGAGGCTGAGATCTGAGGATCTCCACTCAAAGCCAACCTGGGCAGGAAAGTCTGTGAGACTCTTTACCTCCAATTAACCACCAGAAAACCAGAAGTGGAATTATGGCCCAAGTGATAGAGTGCTAGCCTTGAGCAAGATTGCTCAGGGATAGCGCCCAGGCTCTGAGTTCAGGCCCCATGAACAACAACAAAAGTTTCTAAAGTCTTGACAAAGTGAGATTAATAAAACTAAACTAAATAACACAATATTTGTTGTTGTAGTATGTGACAAGATTTAATTTTTCTTTAAAGGTAATGTTTAGCCGTTCATCTGTCCTCTGACTCTGGGTTGCTTCAACATCTTGGATACAGTGAGGTATAGCCAGCCCCATGATTTTAGAGCTGTAAGATCCACTTAAGGTTTCTAACAAATAAGTTGTGAGATAATAACCAGATGTTGGCTGAAACTGCTAAATTTGTGATCTTTGGTTATGGCTGCAATAGGACACAAATGCACCACCACTGGGTCTTTCCCAGTCCTTTGCAGGTGTCAGCTGAAAGGCTAGTCAACCAATTCCCTGCCAATTTTCTAGTGGGCCAGGGCTGCCATTTGCCTCTCATGTCACTGCTAGTGAATTGCCACAGGAACCAAGGATTTTTAGAGCTAGGAAAAAAATCTCCATTAGCTTTCTGGCCAGCAGGGTCTAGGCACAATATAGGGCCAAAGGCTGGTCACTGTTAGCATGACCTCCATCTCAGATCCTCAGACCCTCCCTCAACACCAGTTGATGTGGCCAGGCCTATCTGCAGCTGGCCTTCAGCCCTGGCAGCTCCTCCCACTTCACTTGCCTGGAGTCCTGTTTCACCCCTAGCCCTCAGCTACATCCTGGGAATGCTGCCTAACTGTAACTGTTACAATAAAAAAAAAAAAACCCACCCCCAACTAGGTGCCATCTTCAGTGTTCAGCTGCAAACACACAGGAAGGACTTCCCATACTTCCTGCCCCTAACCCCCTGAATATAATTTAACCCTGAACAAAAGATGGGCACTATTTCTCCCTCCTTCAGGGGAGAGGTGGCCTTGTCATCGTTGGCTGGCAAATAAACTCCTTTTCCTGTATGTGATTGTGTCTGGGTGGTCTTCTGGGATGGCTGCTAACAGTCACATCTTTACATGGTTTTCCTTAAACTTCCCCTCCCCCCAGTACTTAAAATATAATGCATGTTCATGGTTTAAGAAATACAGAGGAGTTGGGGGTGGGGAGAAGGAAGAGTTGGGGAGGTGGGGAGGGAAGGGATGGTAGGGGATAAACAAAGGAGGAGGTAACAATGCTCGATAGGAAATGTACTCATTACCCTACTCATGTTACTGTAACCCCTCTGTACAATATTTTTACTATATATATATATATATATATATATATGGAAAAAAAGAAGAAATACAGAGGGGTAGAAGTGTGCGTTAACTCACAATAACAACAAAAACCGAAAGAGGACAGAAGTTGATTCAGTGCAAAGTAAAACAGCCTTGCGCCCTTGCTCAGGATACCACCTTTCTAGAAGGTCTTCCTGTAATACAGTTTTTGTATAATTCTCTTCTTTTAGTTTTTTTTCTTTTAGACAGAATAGCTCTATACATATTTTCTATAACTTGTTTTTCCCCTTGATTATTAGATCTTGGTATATTTTCTTTTTTTTCTATCACACAAAAGCTAATTTAATATATTAACTGGATTTTGAGCAGTCACAATAATGTGGCTCCATCTGCAATCAGCACTTTCATAGATAAAATTATGCATATACATGTGTAATGTGTAATACAAATATTTTGCCTACCTTTTAATGTTTAAATCACGTCCACACATTGAGTGAAATGCACTTAAACATTCTTTAATATCAGCTAGAATCTCTACTTTTTCCCAGCTATATAAAAAGAAAACAAGGGGCTGGAAAGGTGGCTCAGTAGTAGGCTGCCTGCTCTGCATGGATGAGGCCCTGGGTTCGATTCCTCACATAAGCCTCGGACGTGGCGCTGTGGCTTAAGTGGTAGAGCACTAACCTTGAACTGAAGAGCTGAGGGACAGCACCCAGGCCCAGAGTTCAGGCCCCACAACTGATAAAAACAAAAGAAGGAAAGAAAGAAAGAAAGAAAGAAAGAAAGAAAGAAAGAAAGAAAGAAAGAAAGAAAGAAAGAAAGAAGGAAGGAAGGAAGGAAGGAAGGAAAGAAAGAAAGAAAGGAAGGAAGGAAGGAAAGGAAGAAAGAAAGAAAGAAAGAAAGAAGAAAGAAAACAAGCAGGGCGCTGGTGGCTACTACTCAGGAGGCTGAGATTTGAGAATTGAAATTCAAAGCCAGCTCAAACAGAAAAGTCTGAGATTCTTATCTCCAATTAACTCCTGAAAACCGGAAGTGGCTCTGAGGCTCAAAGTGGTAGAGTGCTAGCTTTGAGCAAAAAAGCTCAGAACAAAGCCCAGGTCCTGAGTTCAAGGTCTACAATCAGTGTGGGGGATTATAAACAACAACAACAAAAACAGATGGAAAACAGTATTACAGAACTTCCTCACCTGAAATTACAAAACTGTGCATATGGGTGTGTGTTGACATTTATATTTTTCCCCATTCAATCCTTTTGGCTGAAATACATTCATGTACTCCCCTCTTACTGTGAAGCCTTCCTGTCACTCAAGCCAAACTTCTACTCCTTTACTAATACCCCACCTCCAGTTGTCATTTGGCTGTGGAATTATATCTTCTTCATTAGAGCTCTCTTTTAAAATTTCATTTCATAAATCTGGCATGTGAGGTTTGAATTGCTCTGTCACCATTTTCTCTTCTTCAGTCAATGGTGACAACTCCAGATCTCTATGCTTTTGGAGTTCTTGTATCATAGTCATGGTCTTATTCAAAGTAGTACAAATGCGGCTCTTAGTCTCTTTCTGCTCAACAACGACTGGCTTAAAACATGCATACCAGGTTTGATATCGAGACTTTAAGGCTGTCAATTCCTTTAAAAGTTTAACTGGATTTTTCTTGCCTGCTGAATCAGGATGATTAGCCTTGATTTCATATTCTAGCCTGTATTGAATGTAATCCAGATCAGAATCAACTTTCTGGAACATGTGTTGAATAGTCCTTGGTATATTTTCTAATTGTCAGTACTCACAGGGTGGAGCCCACTGTCTCTCATTTCTTATGACCACATTAAAAATAGCTATACAGTTAAAATACATAATTTATTCATTTGTACCTCTGGAGGGTTATGTACATTTTCAATAGTATGTTTTCTCTGCATATTTTCAGTAGTACATGCAATATCCTCACCCCCTTGTTATTCCAGCCTTATGCAAGTTTATTTATGAAACATTTTCAGAAGTGAAATTATTGCGATAGAGGACACAGGCATTTAACCATCATAGATGCAGACTTAACAGTATCCAAAGTCACACCATGAACAGAACATACAAACATCTGTTCTGCCCACAGCCTCTGGATACATGTTTTCATCCTTATAATTTCATAGGTAGAAATGATTTCTCATTGTTATCTATATTTTCTCTGTGTGTTTCTCCCCACCCCCTCTCTTTCTCTCTCTGTGTCAGTATTGGGGCTAGAACTCAGAACTTGAGAGCTGTCCCTTCTCAAGGCTAGCACTCTACCACTTGATCTGCAGCTCCACTTCAGGCTTATTGGTGGATAATTGGAGATAAGAGTCTCACAAACTTTCCTGCCTGGGCTGTCTTTGGACCATGATACTCAGATCTCAGCCTACTGAGAGTCTTATTGGCATGAGTCACAAGTGGCTGGCTTACATTTCTTTAATTTTCTGTGAGGTACTATATCTTTTCTTATGTATATTGGATGTTTATCATCTTTTTCAGGTCCTATTTATGTCCTTTGCAAATTTTTCCACTTAATTTACACTCCTTCCTTCCTTTCTCTTTCTTCCTTTTTTTTCTTTTTCTTTCTTTCTTCTTCTTTTTATTTTTTTGTCAGTTGTGGAGCTTGAGCTCAGAGCCTGGGCTCTGTCTGTGAGCTTTGGTGCTCAAGACTAGTGCACTACCACTTTAAGCCACAGTTCCACTTCCAGTTTTCTGGTGCTTAATTGGAGATAAGAGTCATAGTTTCTGCCCTGGCTGGTTTCAAATCATGATCTTCAAATCTCAGCCTAGGTAGGATTAAAGGTATGAGATACCAGTGCCTGGCTTAAATTTATTTCTTAAAGTCACTTGTATATTAAGAAGTTAAATCTTTTGTCTGATGTTCTACAAATATTTTCTCCATGGGTTGTCTTTTCTCACTGTCCACTGATCTATTATTTGCTGTCACAATTATACATGTAAATCTAGGTAAATTGACTGATGCTTTTGTTTTAGGCCTTTGGTTTGGGGTTATGGTAGTGATTACCTACTTAAAGATTGTTACTTTTTTGAGTAAAGTCTAGGTATGTTAGCACATGTGTGTAACCTCTCAGCCACTGGGGAGGCAGAGATCAGGTGAACTGTGTTAAATGCTGGCGTTATAAGCTGGTGTTACCTCACTGGGATTCTAGGTGATGTCTTTTAACCAACTTTCAGAAAGAAATCTTTTGTGATATTCTGATTTTCTGTATTTTCACTTGACTCAAATAAGTTGCTGTGTTCCAAAGGCTTAACTATTACTTACCCAGACAGATGCCATGATATCTTACACTTTCCTTGAATGAAGATTACACTGACCTATTAGAAGAAAAAAAAGCAACTAAGTCATATAAATCTGAATTCAGAATCCATTATCTTCAGTTCAGTTCTTGCTGTTCAATCCAGAAAACAGAAGTAAACTATTAAAGAAAAACCTTCTCAGGAAGACACTGCATCTCTGTTGACAGGAATTCCATTTACTAGTCATCATAGCAGGTATCCCAAGAGACTGCACAGTCCCTCTGAGCACCACAAGGGCATAGGACAACCTCTACCCACCAGGGCTTCAAAACAAGCTTCCTGGACAGTCTGGTTTTTACCTACTTAAAATCCGGTAGCCAGATATAGTAATGCACACTTACAGACCAGCTACACAAGAGGCTGAGAACAGAGGATTGTTTGAGCTCTGGAGTTTCAAAGTTTGGATAATATAGCAACACACACACAAACACACACACACACACACACACACTTCAGTAGAATTATGTATATTACTAACTCCTGCAAGACAGATTGCCATCATAGGCATTCTGGGGGTAAAAGAAAATGGAAGAAGGAAGAAAGGGAGGAAAGAAGAGGAAAAAAAGAAAAGAGAGAGGGAAGGGGAGGGAGGGGAAAGGGAGGAGAGGGGAGAGAAAGAAAGAGGAGGGAGGAAAGGGGTGGGAGGAGAGGAGGGGAGAAGAGGGGAGAGGAGGGAAGAGGAGAATAAATACACCAGAAATGGCTCTTTCCTATGAAACCAACACAAATCTGAGCTAGATTCAGTCTGACTCTTGTCCTTGATGATGATCTTCCTGAGCCCATTTTTTTTGCACAGCCCTAAGGCTATATGCTGTGATAAAAAGAGACTCAGCTACTCTCTGGAGTTCCTTCCCATCCTTGGAAGGTGAGAGGCAAAAGGGTTCATGCGTAGGGATTGCAGGCACACTGTCCATAAGTACACATTACTCAAGCATGCTGGCTTGTCTCCAAGCTTGATTTAGAAGTGCAAGTTGCTCCCACCCATCCTGGGAACAAAATATTCTAAAAGTTCAACGATAGCCTCATAGCAAAGTTCAACAGGAAATCACAAGAATCCCAGGAAATAGTTAGCCTGGGATTTCTCAGGCCCTCAGTAGCCTGGGACAGTGGACTCTAGTTATAGAATCTGACCCTTTATCTCTTCACTGTAACTACAGGGTATTTCTTCTGGGTTTACCTCTTATTATAGTTTGGATCTGCAATGTCCTGCATAGGCACAGGTGTTGAATGAAGGCTTGGTCTGAAATGTAGCCGTATTCAGAGTTGGGGCTTCTGGGAAGTGACTGGATCATCAGGGCTCTGATTTCCTCAATGCAGTAATCCATGAATGGACTCAGAATCTGGTGGGCCACTGGGTGGAAGCTTAGGAGGTGGGAACTCGTTGAAGGTCCTTAGGGGCATGCCATTGTGGGGACACATCATCTCCCTGCCCTTCCTGCCTCTGTCTTCATGTATTTCCTGGCTACCACCAAGACAGCAGCCCTCTTGTCACCACCATGCTCTGTCATGGACAGCTGGCTCTACTGCCCATAGCAGTGAAACTGTGAGCCACTAGAAACCTTTTCTTTTTGAAAATTGTTCCTGCCAGGCATTTTGTCACAGTAATGAAAAGCTGATTAACACCCTCCTTAAATCTAGACTCAAATATCTTTGCGACTAAGTTCCTCAGCTATAAAAAGGAGAGCGGGCTGTTGCTAGCATGAAATGAGACAATATGTATAATATCAGCTAGGATTTTGTGTTCTTACTACCTGACAAGTTAAACTATACAAGTTTTCGAAGGTCAGTTTTACAAGGCTGGGGATTTTATTTTAAATCACATTGTTCACAGGGGCATAATAGATACTTACAAAGCACTGATGGAATAAATAGTTTAATGTATGTTTCACAATAATCTGGGCCTAGTTTAATCACTAGTAACATTTCAGTTTTGCCTATAAAAAAGCCAGGAGTTCAAGAAGTTTCACAGTCACACAGCTAGTGAGTGAATCTCTCTGAATCCAGACTGCCAGACTTCAAGTATGAGCTTGGTCTCCATGGCTTGCTACACCCAAGTACCCAGTCCACATCCGGCAAAAAGCAACCTTTTGTATTGTAAATCACACTGAATTATTACTGATCTTTAAAAAAAATTGTAAAGAGACCAAATGATCCCACAATAGAACTTCAAACACATCCTTCTGGAAAGGAATTACAGAGGTTACATAATTTCCTATTCCTTCCCACTCCATCCTGACTTCTCAGCAGATTTAACAACAAAAACAGCTGTGGGAAGGACAGTCTGATTGTCCATACATTTTTAAAAATCCCTTTTCTGGTCATTCTGAGTTTCTCCGCCTTCATGAGAACCAGGATCTTCACAGAATAATGTTTCGATGAGCATATCTTGATGAAGAGTAGGAACTGCAGCTTTATCCCAGAGCTGTGTTGCACAGCAAACTCTTGTAATGAATTTAGACTAGCCAAATTCTCGTGCCTCACACCTGTAATCCTAGCTATTCTAGAGGCTGAGATCTGAGATCGTGGATAGAAGTCAGCAGGAGCAGGAAAGCTCAGGACAATCTTATCTCCAAGTAACCACTATGAGACAGCACCCAATCCCCCAGTACCATAGCGCGTAACCCCTCTTACCCCCAAGAATGTAGACCCCTGACAACTTCTAATCAGCAACAAAAGGGGCCTCCAGTGACCCAGAACCCGAGTGGAAGCCAGAATTTCCCAGAAGTCTGCCATCACCTCCCAGACTCCCACTGCTGACTCAGAGGCCACAGGGGAGACTCAAGCCCAGGGCTCAGTTGCAATCCAAGTAAATAGTGAGTCTTTTCCTGGGGAAAGCTAACTCTCCCAATGTCCTACCCCACCACACCCCCAGAAAGTAAATGACATTGTCTAGGTGAAAGGGAGAATGTGCAATGGAGGATTCCAAGTCCTCCAAACACAGCTCTGCGCCAGCACCCCGAGACCCTGCGGTCAGACTCCCTGCCTTTCTTATTTCGGACTCCATGATCTTTAGAAATGGGGGGGCGTGGTTAAAAGATCCCCGAAAGTGTGAGGATTGGAGGAGCATCCTGGCTGTGGGGACAGCTTGGGGCTTGGGCATCGCCGTGACCCTAGTGGGTGACCGTCCAGGCAAGCCACATTCCCCCCCCCCCCGCACAGTTGGGCGCGGGAGTCCCCCAAGGCCGGCCGGGGACCAAGCAGCCAGGCGAGGCGCGCACCCCTCGGAGCCCGAGCCCTGGAGGACCAACACTTACCCTGAGCCCCCTGGACCAGGAACACAAAAGGCCGGCCAAGGTGTTCGCTGGGGATCCCAGCTCGCTCCCTCCCGGATCGCGACCGCACCCCGTCCTCTGGCCCCTCCTCCCTCCCCGCCGTTGGACTCCACCTGCTTTCCGACCCAGGGCGGGGGTTGGGGGGAAACCGCGCCCCTGGCCGCCTGGGCCTCCAGCCTGCATCCCAGCCTCCACTCCTTGCCTGCTCTCCTTTCCTCCAACCGCACAAGGAAACACTTTCATTTCTTCCTTACATACACAGAGATCTGCAAATCTGTTTCAAGGCTTATTTTGTTCAAGGCACTGTGGATTCAGACATTACAATCCTCACCTCCAAGAAACTCACCCCGAAGACTAGGGGCAAATACCTACCACTTGTAACAGCAACTTTGATCTAGTATTTAATTTGTGCCAGCACTAGTCTAAATTCTCCATCCCTGCCTCAATTTCCATTTGTATTCTAGCTACCCTGTAAGGTACTTGCTATTACTATCCTCATTTTATAAGTGAAGGTGAGACAGAGAGGTTGTGTAAAGTACACAAAGTCGCCCAGAAAGTAGGTGGCAAGAATGCAGGAGAAACTAATCACAGCTATCATTTGGAGGAGATATTGAGTGTTCAAATCATTGTTCCATTACATTACCTGATTTCATTTTTTATTTTTATTTTGTTAACTTTCAAGGCATCTCTAAGGAGTGCTACTTTTATTAGAATTTGAAGAACAGGAAACAAGCTAGCCTGTGGCTAAGCTTTTGACTTCATGTAAGAAGTATCCTAGCTGGCCCTTGCCAGCACAATGCTCAGCCTTGTTACCCCACCTCTGGGTAGGGCTAACTCAAGAATGACACATTTCCGGTTTCAGGGCATATCTTAGCAGCTAAGTGGGAATTATTGAAAGGTTTTGAGATAGGCAAGCATGAGATACATAATCTAAGAATATACTTTTGTAAGGGTTGTTTTGTTTGTTTTTTTGTTTTGTTTTAGAATCAGGGCTGCTCATGGAGGTAGATGCCTGTAATCCCAGCAATAAGAGAAAATAAGTCAAACTGAGAAGATAAGGCAAACAAGCTTAAAACACTGAGTTCAAACCCTCGTACTACTAAAAAAAACAAAACAAAAAGTACAGTGACTGAATGGCCATTTCATGTAAACTTCTGATTTAGTTCATTTACTACTGTAAATGTGTCAAAATATATTTTGTCTAGTCTTTCAGCAGTTTAATACACAGTGTTTTGTAGCCAATAAAGGAGCAGATTTGACCTTTGTGTATTTGTGCATAAGTTTAAGAGACTGGAGCAAAGGGTTCTCAAAGCTGGGTTCTGGAACATAGAAACTTGTTAGAAATGTAAACTCTGTAAAACCACAACAAAAAACTTCTCCAACAAAGGAGGAGGCAACAATGCTGGATAAGAAATGTACTCATTACCTTGTTTCTGTAACTGTAACCCTTCTGTACAATATTTTCACAATGAAAAAAAAAAACTTCTCCAGATCCTATTCTACACCTCTTGTTTGAACAATCCCATCAGATGATTGCAATGGACCATACAGCTTAAGAAGTAATTATTTAAAAGAAACTGCTATGGAGAAAGCAAACGCATTACCCTTCCTCCCAAACCTTTTTGTACCTCTACAGGGGTACTGCTTAATCTCAGGGTCCCATGTTTTTTACTTACCTTTATTGCTCACAGCTGGTGCTCTACCAGTTGAGCCTCACCTCATTCTGTCATTTTGATGATTATTTGGAGTGCAAGCTCAAAGACTTTAATGCTCCGGCTGGCTACAAATCAAGATCCTCTAGGTGTCAGCCTCCTTCGTGTGAGCCATTGCTGTCTGACTGGGATTGGATTGCCTAAAAGATGAGTGCAGTTGGGTACCTGCGGCTCACATCTGTAATCCTAGTTATTTGGAAGCTTGAGATCAGGAGGGTAATGGTTCAGATCCAGCCCAGTCAGACAAATCTGAGAGACTCTTATCTTCAGCTAAGTAGCAGAAAGCCAGAAGTGGTGGCATGGCTCAAGTGGCAGAATACTAACTGTTCAAACAAAACCTCAAGCAAGAGCTGGAGTCCCTGAGTTCAAGCTTTAGTTCCAGCAAGCTGCATACAATCAAGCATGTCTCCTTTGGCCTCACATGACTTCTTATATAATGGAAAAGTTTAAAATAAGAGACTGGAGTTGTGCTCAAGTGTTTAACTGTGATTTGTATTTTAGAACTACAACCAATGGCTCATACGAATCCAAGCAGAAGACCAATGGTATACTCAAGTGTTTGCAAAGAGTTCAGCACAGCCATGTGAGCAAGGTGATGCCAGCCACAGGAATCAGAGTCCCTGATGACTACAGCCAGCATGAAATCGTTGTTACTTCGCATGGGCAAGGGACAGAAATGTTTCATCAGAATGAGAATTAAACCTGTGGAAGAGGGGCTGTCCAACAGGGCTTGCGGCCAGGAATGCAGGCAACTATGGCCACAATGGATGGCAGGGCAGGAGGAAGCAGCCAGTGGCCCAAACTCCACGTCTCTCCCATCAGTAGATCTCTCTGTGCAGTTAGTAACCTAGCAACTTTGGGAAGTAACCCTGTGTGTGTGTGTGCGTGTGCGCGTGCGTGTGTTTGTGTGTGCTGGTACTGGGGCTTGAATTTGGGGCTTCACCCTTTTACTTAGCTTTTTCTACTCAAAGTTGGAGCTCTAGTACTTACTACTTCCAGCTTTTTGCTGGCTAATTGGAGAAAAGAGTCTCATGGGCTTTTCTGCCCAGGTTAGCTTCCAAACTTGATGCACAGATCTCTTGTGAGTAGCTGGATTACAGATGTGAGCCACCAGTGCCAAGTGTGTTGATCTTGGAATGCAATACCTTATAGAAATTGTCCCAAACAAGGAATCTTAATAAACTTTTATCACTTGTTGAGTACTTGATGGTTTTAAACCAAAATGAGGGTTAGGAAAAAATTCTACTTGCCTTTAAAGAGAAGGTTGCAGCCTGCTTCTGTTTTATCAACTGGGTAAATGGAACAGTTGATGGAAAGAATTCAGCCTGGGTTATAGGAGCTTGAGGCTGTGTGTGTGTGTTTGTATGTATGTGTGTGTACTAGGGCTTGAATTTAGGGCCTGGGTGTTGTCCCTTAACTTTTTCACTCAAGGATGACATTCTACCACTTGAGCCATAACTCCACTTCTGGCTTTTTGCTGGTTAATTGGAGATTAGAGTCTCACAGACTTTCCTGTCAGGGGCTAGCTTCAAACTACAAAACTCCTATCTGAGCCTCCTGAGAAATACGATTACAGATGCACGCCATGAGATACCTGGCTTGGGGATAATTTTAAGCAATGTCAAGTTGTGCTGGTGAAGGCTTTGAGGATTTGGAATTCTGTAGTTCATGTGGAATGTTCAAAGAAAACCACACAGGACAAGTGTCACACAGTTGTTGAGGACAATGAGGCAGAAAGTGTAAAGGAGTCATTGTACTTGATTATATATAGTATTGCCAGATGTGCCCAATATATTATTGGCTATTGTCCCTAAAATATTACCAGGGCTATTAGCTACTCTCAGTGTGCCATTGTAAAAGGCTTTTGTTAAGAACTTCTCTCTCTCTCTCTCTCTCTCTCTCTCTCTATTCTCTCCCCCCATTATCTCTGGCTTATTTGGGAATATAATCTGTTAATTCATTGTGGTATCTTAATATCAGACTAAAGCATACAACAATGTGATTATTGGACTACATATAAACTGCAAGTTCCTCAATTCCATATACGTGAACTTAATAATACATTTTCAATAGTTTTCCTTTCCAGTTCCCAATGTTTCCCTAAAACTGTAGTCAATGAGATAATGTAAATTCAGAATGGTCATGCATATGCTACCATTCCATGCCTAAATCTATGGCCATGAAATTTCAGAGAAATGTGCCCCAGAGAAATGATGTTAGGACTTTCAGTCAGCTTTGAAAATCACAGAAAACAAAAAGAAAGTATTAAAGATTTGGAGATTACATTAGGTTTGTGCTTCTGGGAGCCGATTTTATGAAAACATGCCTTCTCAAGTCTTGTTCAATTTGCAAATGGACCAACAGAGCCCGGTTGGCCACAGTCCCTGGCAGTTTTTTGTTTTACTGAAGGGCGAAGAGACACAAATGCACAGCTTGCAGAATGCCAAGCCTGTCTGGGCTCTGTTCCATTCTGTCCCTGCCATTTTGCCCTTCACAAGCCAATGAACTCATTTGGAGGTTTGATCATCTCCAGGATGAGTGATGGACTTTAGCAAATTTCTGCCTGCACAGAAGGACATAGACATGCTCACAGGATGTCAAGTAGCCTGAGGTTTGATAATACAAATATAGTTTCAATATTCATCCTACTGTATTACATGTGGAAATTCAACTCATTTCTTTTCCTGAATGACAAAGAAAAGCTAAGATCATCTGACAATATGTAATTTTTTTCAGTGTTTTGCTCTTAATATAGTCTGACTTACTGAGTCAACCCCATTATGGAGTTTCTCTTTGAGAAATTCTACCTCAAGTTGCTGAATAACTTACTAGCTCAGTGGCTTTGTCTGTTAACGAGATGAGTACTCTAAAAAGGATGTGGCAAAACAAAGCAAACAACCAGACTGTCATTTATTAATTATTTATACAAATTTGTATAGTGGCATATGCTACTGGAGAAATCAGAAATTCATAACACACACAAATTGATACTGGAAATACAAAAATCATTTGAGGGTCAAGAAATCAGGTTGACAGCACCACCAATTTAAAAAAAATCAGTTTGAGCAGGTTTGTGGTATCAAGAATAACAAATACCTATAGGACACAGATTGTGCAAACACTTTGCAACACTATTTCCTATCTGACAATAGGAATCTGTGGGAGTCTTCTAGGATACCTGGAGCACAATAAAAAGGGAGCAAGGCAAAAAAAAATGGTGCAAACCATTCTTTCTTTGAACCTTCACAGTCAATGTTTGATAGCAAATAGCAACCCCTGAGGGCTTTTTCCTGCTTACATGAAGGCTTGATAGAAAAGGTTAGTAAAACACACACAAGGCATAAGTGAACAAGTTAGAGAAATTGAAAGCTGAGCTTTCACTGAAATATAATCCACATTAATCAAATATCTGATCCCTAAGATGAAGCAGAAAACGCAAATGCAAGGAACAATTCTATATCAAAGAGGCAGATCCCAACCCCATATCACCACCTCTTCAGAAACTGTCTCCACCAAAGGAGTACTGGCATTCCATATAGTGTGAGTGGCAAGAGGAAGAGCAGAAGGGGAGGCAGGAATATTTCAGGGACTTTCCATTCACATGGATCACCATCTCCAGGCCTTCCTGTCATTTTGTGAGGATCCCCAGGGCTCAGTCTCCTTCCCTACACCAGGCTCCATCTACTACTTATCTGCACCCCTCCTACACATATGTGAAAATGGAAGGGCTGTGCAAGTAGAACATTTGAACCAATGGAGAAGTGCTGCTTTAATGCGAAGCATTCTGGGAATTTGAGCAGTGACAGATAGTTGGCCAAATGCAAAGTTGTGCTACAGAAGATTGGCTCCCTGTTGTGTAGAACTAGCATTCATTGCCCTCTAAGTTGTTCTGGAGCAGATTCATTGCTTGGCTCATTGGCACTCCAACCATGAGAGGCCAATTCTTGAACCTGCTCAAGTCATCCTGCCTTGAGTTGCCCAAGCTGGTCTGAGGTAGCACCTGACCTGTCATGAGTTTCTGTGCTCACCCCAGTCCATCCTTTCTTGAAACTAGACTGACTTCTAAATCTGTTCCAGAAGTCAATTCAATTTTTCCTCTTGCTAATACATTATTACAGCTTTTCTTTTCCTGACTCTAAGGACCACTGTTAGAGCCACATGTAGGCCAAGTGGTGGTTTTTGTCCCCCATCAAAGAATTTCTTTTTTACTTCTCCAAGTAGAAAACTTATTTTTTTTTTGGTCAAATTGCTCTTGAGATGTGGCCACTATACTGACCTCTTCTTCCAAACTCATTCCTTCATTACACTCATTACACAATCCATTTGTTCAGCCAACCAAGATTTCTAGAGTACCTGTTTTGTGCAAGGCAAGGCTGAAGAATGTGGATGTGTGACTCCCACAGGCCCTACACTCAAAGAACTTCTAGTCTGGTGGAGTTGCCTAAAACGTTTCCCATGGTTCATTCTTCATAGGTTTTAACACTAATATATTTCCAGTAGAGAATGTCTTCAAAGAGCCTGGGTCTTTCTGACATGACCACTATACAACATGGATGCCCCGTTACTTGCTCACGGACTATGGTGTGCTCAGTGAGTACGGTGTGTCATGCATTAGGAAGAGAATGTATCCTTTACTCATGGAACTGTGCCTCTAATTCAAAACAACATGACGTGCATGCTTGTGTTTTGGCCAATAAGGCAAGAACAAAATAGAAACAAAGGCAAGCCATGTGAACACTACACACAGAGTAGTTAAGCTGATATTTGACTACGCAATTATTTTAAAGCCATGTATTTATGGCCTTGTCATGTGCTGATATGATTTAAAAAAAAAGTAAGTGCCTGAGCTACCAGCAAAGAACCCCCAGAGAGAAATCCCTGAAATAGTGTATCAGGAACAGAGCCTCCAACTGCTGTGTGACACAGCAAAAAAGGACCAGTATGCATCTGTCAATTCTGGTTTCACTCAAATCTGAGCTTTCTCTTAGTCTACTTCATTAAAATGAATCATTTGCTTTCCTGAAGCCCTAATAAAATTAATAGACATGGTCATGTCTATTATAGGACTGGGCAGAGCCTGGGGTTGCAAGAAAGTGTGATTGGTTTTAGTTAAGCAAAATCATGATGCATCATTGATCCTGTTTTGTGGCATTCTTCACCAGGGCCAGACTCGCCATCTTCCCAGGTTTCAGCTATCTCCTTTCTAGAGAAGTTTTCTAGTCTCAAGCACCATGAGGCCTCTAGGTGAAAAGAGCTCTGGAAGAGCTAAGTATGCTAGAGGCTGCGGCACACAGACAGGTAGAAATGATATGCAAATGTGTATGTTGTGCTGAAGAGTTTCATGGGATCTGAGTGTCAGCAATTCACACTCTGCTGTCCCCAGATCTAAGAAAAGCCCAAGTAGAAGAAGGCTGGGGATAGGGGAAGAAAGCACAGGCCCTGTACCCCTCTCACTATCCCAGAGATCCACCATGATGCACTCACATTCTGAGATAATGGGCTGGCCTAATTGTCCAGCTCCTTTCAGCCTAAGACACCTGTTTTCTATGGTCAGCTTCTAGAGGAGCTCTTTGTAACTGCTGAGACTATTAAAGGGACCCACAGACACAACTACTCCAGTACCCTGGGGGTCTCAGTGGTTCTTTGTGCATGAGGTAGCTCAGTTGTGAGTTGATGCATGTAATGTGCGTGGTCTGCCACTCAAAGCTATAGTTTTCCCTTTTTATCTGCAAGATTATAAAAATACCAGTATTTCCCCGCAATGTATAAAAAATGGTTTTTAGAAAAAAAATACACTTGGGACTCCTTCTATTAAACTTCTGTTCCATCTTGTAAGTTGTTGTGGACTCTGACCTCCAGATTCATTTTTTTTACTTTAGCACCTTTAAACATGTAAGATTCCTCACCATCACTGAGTATATTGACATTACGCACAGTGCAGTACTGTCTGTTCAGATTCTTCTCCACCCTATCCTGATTCCTCTTGGGTACGTCTACCTTGGTATTCAGAGGGTATTCCTCCAAAGTGTCCTCCTGGGGCTGCTTCTTCCTCTGCTTCTGGCATTTCCTGGTGATGAAACAAGCTACCAAAAACACCAAAACTAGAAGCATGATGGCAGCCAGGGCACTGCCAATTGATGCCCCAGTTTGAGACAGAGAAGCCGCTACAACTGGCTCCTGCATCTCCAGATTCAGGGATTTCATATTGGTGCCATTCTTGACTTGGTCCCCTTCATTGTCATAGATGAGGGAATCGTCAAGAGTTAGCCAGCCACTAGGTTCTACCAGGTCCCTTCGGTGGCGCCTCAGAGAAGCTGTGAGTGAACGCTGGACCCGGGGCCCTGAGATAGTGTCTGGGCCAATGATGTAGATCACCTGGAGATACCACTGGTGTCCGGCTTCCACCTGCAGGAAGAGGGAGACAGGAAGATAAATAGCACATCATTGTTGCCCATAGATGACCTCAGAAGAAAGAGAATGGCAAGGTAAGGCTGCCATATTCCTATCTAGGGTAACAGTTTCAAGAAAAGCACTTAACAATGGCTGGTGTCTTCTAACACATAGAGAATAGAACCAAGGATTACAGGTTCTATTATATTTCTAAATGAGACTGATCTAGGGGAAACTGTTCATTTACACTCTTTGCTGTCTTCCTGCATGGAATAGCACAAGAATTTACTTGTCATGACTTACTTAGCTAAGTAAATGCTCATGATTTGTTGGTCTTTATCAATAGCAATGAAATAATAGTATTGATACCCACGTTTATTCTCAGTGACCTTCAATTGTTTGTTATTCTGACTTGCTATTTATTGATGAACTTCACTTGAAACAGGAGCATTTCACAAATTTTTACTCAAGAACTACTCTCCACATAATATGAAGATTCTTGAAAAAAATAATTGCTTACTACTTTCTGGATTGTCCCACATAAAAACTCTCCATGTCTTTGAAGTAACTTCTGAACAGAGATAATAGTTTTGAAATTCAAGGTTATAGATGACTAGTTGGAAAAACTGGATCTTGGAAGTTCATGTTTTTGGCTAAAGTATAGGGTATTTTTGCTTATCTAACACTAATAATTCTTTTTTTGATTTTTTTATTGTGAAAATACTGTACAGAGGAGTTACAATTACATGGGCAAGATAATGAGTACATTTCTTATCAAGCAGTGCAGCCTCCTCCTTTGTTTCCCTTTCCCATCCCTTCCCACCTCCCCGCCTCCCACCACCCAATTCTCCCCCCCCATTAAAGTTGTAAAGTTCATTTTCGACATAACGACTTGTACATCTCATTGTTGCAATGGGTCCATCTGTACCCTTATTTAAATGATTTGTTTTTCCCCTTCCCCTCCACAAATTATACTGACATCAAATAAGTGAAAGCAGGGGTTATACTGTGGGGGAAGGACATACAAAGCAACAAAGAAATAATCTTATAAATGCTAACACTAGTAATTCTTGCCCCCTCTAAGCTGCTGCATTGTATTTGTGCTTTCCCTCATACTTATGAAAATCAGCTAGCTGAGATTAGAGCCAAAAGGTAGGCAAGTTGAAAGAACTTAGGAAAACTTAGGAAAAACAGTCCTAATGTATGCATTATGACAAGTGATCATTTGCAAATTAAATATTTTTTTTAACTTAGGGCTTCTGCCACTTTAGTCAGATATCCAGCCCTTTTTCTACTTCAGTTATTTTTCAAAGAGGACTTACTTTTTTTGCCTACGCTGGCCTGGATATGGTACTCCTACGTAAGTTTCCCTTAAAGCAGGTGTGCACCACCAGAGCCAGCTAAATTGAAGTTGAGCTTTGGTCTACAGGAGGTAGATGGTGAAAAATTTGTGGGTGGCAAAGTTTCATAACTGTATTTTAAAGGCTTGTCAGCAAGAGTACTATAAAAAGAAGCTGAGAGTCCAGAAATGGTACACCTTTCCTCTTTGCCAACTTTAACTGGCTTCATTTCTTCTCACCAAACTCACCTTGTAGAGAGCATCTACTTTCAGAGTAAATCCATCCACACCTGGCATGCTGCTGACCACATGGAAATCTGGCAACTCAGAAGCAAAGTGAGCCTCAAAAGGCACATCATGGAAGTACTTAGCTGTGGCCTCCGGCTGACTGCGGTCCTGAATTGCAGAACAAAAGAAACACAAGGTTTAGGAATCAGAAGCACTGTATTGGCAAGCACAGCCACTGAGAGGAAACAGGCTGTCTCCTGTCCTGAATGGGCTGGGCCAGCAGTCTGGGGCTAGGTGCCTTATTAGGTCAGTGCTACCTCTGGGCACCCACTGTCTTCTTTATGGAAGAACTCTGGTGGGTTCTGGCACATGAAAACACCCATCGATGGCCTACACCAATGATACTCAAGCTGTTTGGTCTTACGATTTTTCACCCATAGATAAAAATTGAGGATCCTTAAGAGTATTTGTTTATGGGATTTGGCTCTATCAATATTTATGGTGTCAAAATTTAATCCTGAAAAATTAAAAGGACACTTTTGTGTCAAAAGTGACAAGGAAATTTTTATCCTATGTTAACTTTAGTAAAATACTTTTAGTGAAG
Organism: Dipodomys ordii; assembly: GCF_000151885.1. Classification (NCBI taxonomy): domain Eukaryota; kingdom Metazoa; phylum Chordata; class Mammalia; order Rodentia; family Heteromyidae; genus Dipodomys; species Dipodomys ordii. The sequence continues at coordinate 7,381,270 of NW_012267265.1, read as the reverse complement.
AATATCTACATTCATTTCTTCCTCCCAAAAGTGAGCTGGTCTTGTTTAAAGTTTTGTAAATCTTCATAAAAGAAAGGGAATATCCTCACTGCTTCTGTAGTTGTAGTTGAAATACATGAAGAAATTCTGGTCTCCTCTAGCTACATAGCAAAAGGGGGGATAATTGTGTTTATTCTTTAAAATACTAAATCAAAACCTGACAAGTGATGTTTTCTTAAAGATTAGTTACAATGTGGAATCTGAACTCCTATCAATAAACTTTTCATAGTTCCTTTATTGAGGGAGTAAATGGAAGAGTATATACAAACAGTAGCAAGAAAGCAGTTTTGTCCGTGGAGGTCCTAAAGAGTATCAGGGCCACTCAGGGCCTTTGGAGAAGTCTTAGAGAAATACTGACTTAGAGTTTGTTCTTCCTGGAACATCTGTAATGCCATGTCTTGCTTCTCACCAATAACATATAGTAATGTGTACTAGTATTTATCCGATCAGAGAGAAACAACAACAAATATATATATATGTACATATATATACGTATATGTATATATTTAAACCATCAAAAGTGGTTGTTTTAGGCAGAATTCACAGCTAATCAAGTCTGCCCCAGAGTCTGCTCTTCAACGTCCACAGTGAGCATACCAGCAGCAGGAATCTGTGCTTCAGATGCTTGTTGGGCTGAATGCATCCATACTGAGGTCCTTCATTGTAGATGGTCCCTGTAGGATCAAAGAAGGGCACATAGCCATCCTTGCCAGTACACAGATAGACTTTCTCCAGCTGGAGTTTATAAGCAGAGTTCAGGTTTTGTTCTGGATTCCAAAGGACTCGCCCATACAGGATTTGACCTGAAAAGATGGAAAGACACCAAGCAGGTCAGACTTGAAGATGACAGAGAAAGAAATGTTAAGGGTGAAAAAGGTTCAACATGTACCCTTAGTACATGTTCTACATGTCCCTAAAAATACTCATTCATCATTTATTACCTCTTTAATTCATGAAGCATAACTTAAGCATTTATGAGCTGCCAAGTTCTTGGCTGTACCCAGGGGAAAGAGGGATGAGTGAGATTCAGTTGGAAGGACAGACATAATAGTTAACATTTATCAAATTTGCCATTTGCTCAGTACTCTAGTATGTTTTTTCTCCTGTAATAATTCATGCCGAGCTCACAGTTTTACAGATAAGGAAACTGGATGCCAAATAACAAGCAGCTTTATCGAAGGCCACAAAGCTAGTAAGTGATGAAGGTTGACTTCAAAGTTAAGGTACTTTGGCTCCATAAACCATGGTGTTAAACCCCTTTGCTATACCTTCACATGCCACAACAGGAAAATACTACATCAGATTATATCTGTCTAGGGAGAGGTGCAGAGGGTTTAAGGAGAGATGACAGTGGAGGAGAATCCTGAATCATGAGTAGACTTCTGTCAGATACAGCATTAGGAGTAGGAAAGAAAAGCAGGAGAAAGCATGCTGGGCAAAATGAATATGCTAGGTAAAATATACACTATATATTAGATAGGACTAACATTGTGTGACAGTTAAAAATAATGAACAGCAGTTTGCAAAAAATGTAAGACATGGAGGGCCTTTGTTACACTGTCTGATGTGGCCAAGGAATGTCATTTGTAGAGATTGACATTTCGGTACAGACCAAGAAGGAGCTAGTGTTTTGAAAAGTCTACATATTTTGGCACTGTTTTGGGGCTGGTGGCAATGAGGGTGGTAATGAAATATCGCCAAGGAACTGAGAGATAAAGAAACTTACCCAGAGATATCAGGGCATTCACACTGGATTGGAAACTTGTCTTTTTTCTTCTTCTTCATTATTTATTTATTTAGTTAGTTATATTATCTTTAAATTGTTGTACAAAGGAGTTGTCACTCAACGGTTTATGAATACAATATGTTTTGATCAATGTCACCCCTTTCAAACATTCTTATTTCCATCCTTCCCAACTGACCCCTTCACTTTCTTTTCCTAATTTTGTAGGATATAAATTAATTTTTTTTGTCAGTCATGGGGTCTGAACTCTGGGCCTAGGCACTGTCTCTCACCATTTCAGCTCAACCCTATTGCTCTACCATTTGAACTACAGCACCACTTCTTGCTCTTTCTGCTTATATGGTGCTGAGGAATCAAACCCAGGGCCTCAGGTATGCAAGGCAAGCATGCTAGCACTGAGCCACCTTTCCAGCCCTACATTATACTTTCTCCTCTTGGTGCATTTGTTCCTCTTCCCTTGACCCCATTCTACTCCTTTCAAGTACCCATTTCTTGGTATTTATTTTGTTGAACTCTGACTTTGCCTTTCTAAGAAATTACATTATTTGAGATCTCCCTTGAATCTACTGAATGTATTTCATCGAATACATATGTGTCTATACTTGCATACTATCCAGTGTATTTGCTTATATGTTTATAAACTGAAGCCCCATTCTTCTTGCCACCCAGACGAGTGATTTCCATGGTACCACCCTGTTGCTCACCACAGTTCCAAAGCTGTGGTGTTATTTCATAACATGAAGGACAAGTGCAAGGCTCTTTTTGAACTTGACCGGGGCTGCCCTGTATCGATGCTGAGGAATCTTTACTGGGAGTTGAGATCTTTTGAGCAGAGATGCTAGTACAAACTAGCTCCTTTCTGCAGGGGAAGGAAGCCACTCACCTTTGGAAAAGGCTCCTTTGTAATCCATTTCTGCCAATGACATATCAGATGTGTTGGGGTCCATCAAGAACACCTTCTCATTGTTGCAGAGCTGAAACTCAGTATTGAGTGAATACACAACAGGCACGGGACGGTTGGTCTGCTGGAATGCAATGGGTATCAGGAACCTAAATGTAAGATAAGAGCTCCCTTAGACCAGGCTCAACTTGTCAGGGGTCATTTGAGCTGCCTCCGTTTCCTGTTCTTCGCAGGCTGTGGCACAGAGCTTTATTTTGTACGTAGAATATTTAAGAGTCATGTGGGAGGACTTAATTTGTTCTTTTGAACAGGATTAATTTAATTAGTGTTTGGAATTCTCTTATACCTTTGGCTTCCCCACACATTTCACTGTGAGGGCTCCCGCAGTTCTTCGATTGCTAAGGAACTTGCTGCTGTGATTTTCCAGTGAGATGTCTTCCCAGGGCCCCATGCCCCAGACTGACCCAGCTGCTGAGTCTGTTTTTTTAATTCTCTGTCACATTTTCCAGGCAGTGGCTGGGAGATAGTCTTTGGCCTTACCTTCATTCATACCTCCTGGCCTACTTCCTGAGCCCTTCTCTGGCTCTTTCTGTCAGTAAGGGCTCCTCAATGCTGAATCCTGGGATGCCTGCTGTTTTCCTTGATAACTTTTCCCAAGGTGATCTTGGCTTAGTCACTGATTGCATTTTCATTCCAAAGGTAGCAATGCTAAAATTAAGTCTCTGAGGTCCAGAAACCTGTATCTGGCTACTGACCCATAATTCTACCTTGTGTCTCAAAGATACCTCACACTCAACATGCTCTCTTTACAGAATGAATCTTCTTAGTGTTGCTATCCCAGTGAATGACCACATATGAGCTGCCAGCCCACAGCTGTCTCCCTGGAATCACTCTTAGTTTCTTCTATTCTATATGGTGTCATCAATGAGCTAGAGTACAAATCAGCATAGGAAGCCATCTTTCAGTGGCTTCCTATACCTCTTGAGTAATGACAGATATTTAAACAGCTTTGGCCCTTTCTCTATCCTCATCTGCTACTTTCCTTCTTCTCTCCCTACCTGAGATCTGGCCAGACTGGCTGTATTTTGGTCACTTGACTGGCTCTCTACCCCATGATCTCTATTGCTTCAGGACTCATTTATTTAAGGAATAATTACTTCAAATTTATTACACAAAAGACTCTATTTTAGTAATGGGAACTCTGTAGGCATAGTAGAAAAATATATGGCCCCGGGAAAGTTCTACTTTGCTGAAGTCAATAAGCAAAACCAGTTAAAAAAATTGGATAATATGCTAGAAAGTAACAGATGATACAGAGAAAAATTAGATGGGAAAGAGACAGCCAAGAGGAAGTTCAGGTAGAATTCTAAATAGATATAAATTAGTCCAGCCGTTACATAAAACAGCATGGTGGTTCCTTAAAATACTACCTATACAACTGCCAAATGATCCAACAATTCCCTACTGGGTCTATATCCAAAGGAGATGAAATCTGCCCTCATGTAGTTATATCTCCATGTTATTTGAAGAATTATAATATCCAAGACATGTAAATAACTAGTGTCATCAATACTTGAGTGGATGAATGAGTAAAGAGATGTAGTACACAATATGTACCTAAAGGAATAAATAGTACTTATTCTCTCCAAAAGAGACTCTAGCATTTGTGACATGAATAAGCCTGAAAGACATTATGTGATAAGACATAAGACAGTCACAGAACGAAAATCTGCACAATATCATTTAGATGCAGAATATGAGGGTATCAGATAGGGTAAGGAAGAGGGGACATGATGAGATTGGCCACAGGATACACAGTTACAGGTCCATACAATGAGTATGTCTAGCAATACAATGTAATGACTACAGTCCATGATATTGTATTATATACTGGAAATTATGTAGTAGACATTTAGTTAAGAGTTTCATGTGTCCTCATCACCCCTAATCAAAAGAAGGTCACTATCTGAAGAGATAGACATGTTTATCTGCTTGACCATAGTGAGCACATATATGTTCAGTGAAGTTTTATTAAGTATAGCCTTACCCCACTAGAAATAACTCAAATGTCTATGGACTGAAGAGTTGATAAAACTGTGCTGTATTTGTACTATGGGACACAACTCAGCAATAATGACAATAATCTGCTGATGATATGAATGAATTTAAAACAATCATGCCAAGTGTTAGAGAAAAGAATGTGTGTTTTCACTGTATTTGATTTTGGTACCCTGCGTCTTGTATATATGTTTATCTGAATTAGCAAAGAGAAGGGGAACAACAAAATGGTGAGACAAAGGACAAAGGGTCAACCAATGCAACAGCTATACTCACAAGACACTATACTGGCGGCTTGGGGGGGGGAGAGAAAAGAGGAGAAAAACAAGGGAGGGGTGACAATATTTGACAAGAAATATATCTATTACCTTATGTATGTACCTGAAACCCTTCTGTACGTCATCTTGACAAATAAAATAAAATTTAAAAATTAAACACAATTTTCAAATAAAAGATAAAAAAAAGAATGTTTCTGAAGAGAAAAAAAGAATCTGTATGTGTGATTGATGTCATTTCTTTTCTTTTTTTAATTTTAATTTTTATTGTGAAAATACTGCGCAGAGGGGTTACAATTACATGGGCAAGATAATGAGTACATTTCTTATCAAGCATTGTAGCCTCCTCCTTTGTTTCTCCTTCCATCCCTTCCCTTCCTCCTGTAAAGTTTGTTTTCGACATAAACGACTTGTACTTCTCATTATTGCAATGAGTCCACCTGTATCCCTACTTAAACGACTGATTGATGTCATTTCTATAAAGCTCTAGTTAACACTTATGGTGACAGAAAGCAGATGGCTGAATACCCAGAGATGGGAGAAACTATGTTGGGAGGAAGTCTGGATTGCGGTACTGTCCCCTGAGCATCTACATGCGTGCTGATATTTATCACATGTGTACTTTAAACATGTGCAGTTTGTTTAATGTAAATAGTATGGCAACTGAGTATGGCCTGAGCCCTGCCTTCTCTGAGGCTGCCATTGCCCGCCCTCTGGTGTCATACTTCTTGCCCCTCCTTTTGATGACCTTCATTCCCTCCCCTGTCTTCAGATCTATGTTCCCCACTTCTGATCAGTGCCAGGCTTTTTGATTCACTGAGAAAACAGATTTGATCCTGTCCACTGTAGCACTTTTCCCCTCCCACCTATTAACTCTACAGGTTCTGCCTGCTTTCCTCATTCAGGCTGGTCCAGCACACTCTGTAGAGGTGGGGAGGGAAGGCATGGGGGGGAGGGAGCCAGGAAGAACCCCCAGCCCTCTTGATGTCACCCACAAAGTTCAAGGTGACCAGGCCCAGCAGCAGCTTGAGACAGTTGTCTGCGATGTTGCTCAGTCCAAGCGGGCCCTGCAGGATGAGGCCCACCAGGACAGAGCCCAAGAACGCCAGCCACCAGGAAGGGAACTGGGGGTGGGGGAGTCTGTGAATGAGCTGAACTCCAGGCTAGAGCCTGCCCTTCCCCGCAGGCTCTGCATCTTTTCCTTTGCTCTACACAAGGACCTAGCTCTGCACATGTCCCCTCTTTCCCCAGCATCCTCAAACCTTCTGCTGGCAGGCCATTTCATACAAACATCATGGAATGGTTTTCATTTTAAAACACATAAAATAAAATCACCATTAAGTTGACCTGTTCCATGTCTCTGATACCATTTTAGTAAAACTTGAACGTCATTAATCCTCGAACACTGTTGACCCTTTTGTGTCTTGATTTCTCATCTCTCTTGAATTCATTCCAACCACCTGCTATCCTTCAACTTGTTCTTGGATACAGCCAATAAACTCAGTGTTACCAACTGCAATAAATTCAATGTCCACTCTCAAATCTTAAACTTAAAAGTCACATCGCAAATGATCCTGTGTGTGTGTGTGTGTATGCACATGCATGCCCATGCATGCCAGTACTCAGGATCTGGGTGCTGTTTGTTAGGTTTTTCACTCAAGAGGAGCCCTCTACTACTTGAGCCATAGCTCCACTTCTGGCTTTTTGGTAGTTTATTAGAGGTAAGAATCTCACAAACTTTTCTGTGATCCTCAGATCTCAGCCCCCTGAGTGGTTAGGATTACAGGTATGTGCCACTAGCACCAGGCTCAAAGGGTCCTCTGTTAATGTTGGGTTTTGTCTATAGCATTTTCTCTCAGAAATGTTTTCTATCTATCTTGCTCAGCTCCAAAAAAAATGTCACTGGATTACAAAAAACCTGAGATCCCTGTTTCTCTTATTCTACTACTCTAATGCTAGGCATTAGATAGGATAAGAGCTGAACCAATACTGATCAAACACAACTATGTTTATCAGAGTATTATTTACCATAGCTAAGATGCCCCTCAGTAGATGAATGGATCAAGATAATGTGGTATATATACACAATGGAATTCTATGCCTTCATCAGAAAGAATGACATTGCCCCATTTGTTAGGAAATGGAAAAACTTGGAAAAAATTATATGAAGTGAAGTAAGCCAGGCCCAAAGAAACAAAGGTCCCATGGTTTCCCTTATTTGCAATAACTAGTACATGTGTAGGACAAGCAGAAAAGGTCAAAAGCTATATACATATGACTATATAAGATGATGTTAAGAGAAATGACCCCCAAGATAGGGACACAAACATTTTTTTCTTTCTTGCTATTGTTTTTAACATATTTATAATGTATCATGTGATTTTTTTTGTTTCTTTTTATATTCCTCCCCTATAGTATAACCCCTGTTTTCACTGTATTTGATGTTGGTGCCCTGCATCTTATATATACACTTCTCTAATTTGGGGAGGGAGGGAAATAAACAAAGTTCTTAAATAGGGATACAGGTTGACTCATTGTAACAATGAGATGTACAAAACACTATGTTGAAAACAAACTTTACAACTTTGATGGCGGGGCAGGGGTTGGGGGGAGTTGTGGAGAGGGAGGGGAGGGATGGTAGAGGAAAAACAAAGGAGGAGGCAACAATGCTCAATAGGAAATGTACTCATTACCTTGCTGTAACCCCTCTGTACAGTATTTTTACAACAAAAAACATAACAAAAAAAGGAGAAATGAGTATATGGCACAGTATATGACAGTCTCAGGTCAGGTGGGTAGGGGCTGTGTATAGTTGGATGTGTTATTCATAGTAGTTAGGCTCTAGAAGGTCTCCATAAACTCTGAACTTGTGAACCACTCATCTTAGGAGAATACAGGACTAGCTTTTGTGAGCTTCTGTTTACAATGTATTTATCCACTGATCAATATACAGCCTTGTTTTATGTGTTTGTTTGATCCCCTTGCTTAACACATATTGTTGATTCATTAACACTGAATTCATGGCCAGCAGCATTATAACTCATGCCTGAGTAAAACTTATGTAAAACACCATAAGCCTTTCTGTGTTAGAAATCCTAGAAAGCACTTCAGCACTATGCTTGGGAGCCATTTAAAGCAGGAAAATCACCAAGAAAAATGCGTGCACGTGCACACACACACAGACACACACAGACACACACACAGACACACACAGACACACACAGACACACACACACACACACACACACACACACACGGAAGAACATTAAATAGACCATAAGAAGGACACTTGTTTGTAGAACAAGAGCTGAAAGAAGAAATCAGAGCATGGCCTTGTTCATCCTCAACTTGGGATGAGGGTGTTACATGACTTACATTTCTTACTGCTTTGTACATGTCAATGAAGGACTGTAAAAGCACTGTGGGTATTGTTTTTGGGGCCCAAATAAATATTAGGCAGTAGAAGAATTCAACAAATAATAAAACTGTGAATAATGAGAATGGATCATATTTGCTTACCTTTCCGGGGCATGTGCAGTACAGGCCAAAGGCTTCTCTCCTGGGTCCACCCATGGTTGAGTAGGCTGCACTGTGCAAGGAATCAGGTAGATGGTATATTCCCCGGAGTAGTCCTTTCTGGAAGCAGAAAGTCATAGGAAGTCATAGGAAATAACAAATAAATTGCTCACTCCCCAGAAAGACTGAGTCAGGAAACATTATAGAGATGGCATATCCAAGTACTTTACAACTCTGCAAACACCACTTTCAGGTACTCATCTCTGATTATTTTAGCTTTCAGAGTAGTATCCAGAGGTGTTCAGTAGCCCTAACTTCATTTATTCAACTCTTCTTTATGAGGGAAGCTGAGAAAGGTGGCCATTTTGAAAAAGGTCTTTTAGGTCAGGTGATTACAAATAGCTATTTCTTTCACAGTTCATTTCACTTGGATGATTATTGGGATTTTTTGGTGGATGGTCATCCTGTTTAAGCTGTTCTGTCTCAAATTCTATTGCTTTGATGTGGTTAGGTAAGGGACTAAGCTTATGGAAGAGGTAGCAAATGTCTGAGGGCTACAGCCTATTGTTCCAGAAAGAATAGAAGCAGTGCCCTATCCCGCCCCATTTCACTAGCACTTGATTTTGCATTTCCTCTCTCAAGCTCTATAGCCTCATCCCTTTACAAAGCTGAGTACCGCCGCCATGACTTCTCAAGAGAGGCTACTCATTGAGAATTCCCATATATGGTGAGACCCAGGAGTCTGAAGGCATGGAGACTTGTGGCTCTCACATACTTCATTTTACACATTTGTCACTGGGTACCAGCTCCAGTCATGGAAGGTCACTGAGAGGGCAGCCCAATATCCAAAAACTTCAGGAAGATTCTTTGAGGACATAGGAAAACTGTCATCCATTGAACGAAGAGCATAGGGCTCCTCCATAGGTCTCTGCCTAGCCAACTTCTCATCTTCGTTATGTCATTGCTCAAATGTACTTTCTTCATAAGGATGTCTGAGGATATTCTAATTAACATTGTAATTGACTCTATTTCTGATTCTTCTTACCTTGCTTTATGCATTTCCCCTATTTTCTCCCATTCCTAAAAACTATTCAGGTCTATTTCTTCACTGACACTGAAAATAGGTATAGCCTAAATGCAGGTTTTGAATGCTGTAGCATTCACCTCATTTCTAAACATTTCTAAATGGCAACATGGAGCATACGTTGCCTCTTGTCCCCCAGGAAGCTTCATACCCTTTCCCAGCCTCTACTGGATTGTTGCTCTCCAAACAACTATGATGTGTTATTCTCTCCCAGTGCATTTAGCACAGCATTCTTGGCAGTATTTTTCATTTAGCCAACTATCCATGCACTTCATCTCTTTACCTCAAAGGTAAGTTATTACAAGATACCTATAGATATGATGAAATTGCAGTGGAATTTAACATCAATGAGCTAGCCATCTACCCTGTAGAGACTTGCAACCAGCAGACTATGTTAAGATACTGAATGCACTGGTGTTCACGAACTGAAACAAAGTGGTACCAGAGGAGGGAGCTCCTAGCATCTAACTGGAAGTACAGGAAGCTGTCTCATAGGGATTAATATTTGAATTGAAGCTCACAGGTGTTAAGAGTTTTGCAGGAGGGCAGAGAGTGAGAGGACAGAGGGGAATGGCAAAGGGATAGAAATATAGAGGGGCTGGTGGTTTTAGGAACTGGTGGGATACTAAGTGTAATTAAAAGACTGATAAGGATAAGAAGAGGGCTGAGCTTTGTGTGCTACACAATGATGTATGCTTCATCTGGGACACAATGAAGAGCCAACAGACAACTTAAAGGAGGACAGTTACTCTGTCTATAAATGGGATGAAGTATATGAATCGTCTCATGAAGTTCTAGGAAGCACAGTCCCTGAAGTAATTAAGAAAGTCATCTATGGTTTTCCTTATTTGCAACGTGTAGTATATGTCTAGGACAAGCAAAAAAGGTCAAAAGCTATGTACATATGACCAGATAAGATGACACTAAGCAAAATGAACCCCAAGATAGGGACACAAGTGGTTTTTTTCTTTCTTGCTATTGTTTTTTAATGTATTTATAATGAACTATGTGATTTTTTTGTTTCTTTTGTATGTTCTTCCCCTACAGTATAACCCCTGTTTTCACTGTATTTGATGTCGGTGCCCTGCATCTTGTTTTATAATTTGGGGAGGGGAAGGGAAATAACAAAATGTTTAAACAAGGATACAGGTTGACCCATTGTAACAATGAGCTGTGCAAGACACTATGTTGAAAACAAACTTTACAACTTTGGGGGTGGTGGAGGGAGAAGTTGAAGAGGTGGGGAGGGAAGGGATAGTAGGGGAAAAACAAAGAAGGAGGTAACAATGCTCTATAGGAAATAGACGCATTATCTTACTCATGTAACTGGAACCGCTATGTACAGTGTTTTTACAAGAAATACATAAAAAGTCATTAAAAAAATTCCTCCCTCCCTCCCTTCCTTCCTTCCTTCCCTCTTTTCTATTTTCTCTTTAAAAGTGAGATGTTTTACTGTATCTCCCCACTTCTTATTCTACCTATATACTGAGTGTGGGAGAGGAAAAAGTCTTATTATTTATTGGTTGACCACTGGACTATCATCAGGGGGTGGTGCCTGGACATAAAAAATAACAGTTCTAGATTTCGTACTAAGTTGTGTTAACTGCAACAAAACTTGTTTTTTATATACTAAGATTTTAGTTGGAAACGTTCCTCAGTTTCCCTTGTGGGTGCGTGTCCATATTCCTAAGTTCTAGACTTTCAGTACAATGAATATGCTTCCTTCCTGCTTTACATACCAGATGTTGATTTGTGCTATATTTGTGTTTCTCTCTCTATTTTGCTAAAAGTCTACTTTCCCCCTATATCTATGTTCCTTTCAAAATGAAAATCTAGCTTCAAAGCAAAGTTCTCTATTCTCAGCCCCTAAAATAAACAAACTTTTCATATCATATCATACAACAGGAAATATATTTACCTATTATAAGAGCTTGTGGCTCTCCACAGTTGATAGGGAGAATCAAAAGTCTGAGCACTCCACAGGAGCTGGAGATCAAATTCAATTCCTCCTAGGTGGTCTGGAGTCAATATGAAAGATTTCACATCTGGGAGAGTGTGGTGCTCCATCACGAACTGTCCTGTTTCAGGGGAGAACACACACTTGCTTGTGAGTTTGTTATACTTGTGGTAAAACTCCTTCACAAACCTCGACTATTTAAAACTTCAGTGATAGCCAGGAGCCAGTGGCTCACACTGTAAATCCTAGCTACTCAGGAGGCTGAGATCTAAGGACCATGGTTCAAGGCCAGCCCAGGCAGGAAAGCCTGTAAGATACTTATTTCCAATTAACTACCAAAAGGCTGGATATGGAGCTGTGGCTCAAACTGGTAGAACACTAGCTTTGAGCACAAAAGCTCAGAGGCAGTTCCTAAGCCCTGAGTTTAAGCCCTAGGATTGGCACACACACACAAAAAACCAACCAAACAAACAAACCAGAAAAACTCATGAACAAATAAAGCAGATGGCTTATTCTAGATGAATAAAACAATAAAGAGATAGAACAACTGACTTATGAAGAACTTGCTTCCACTGTACATAAATAAGTATAAAATAAATATAACAAAACATTAAAAATAAATGCAAATGACATTTTATTCAAATTTTCTTTATGTTTAAAATGTTTCTTCACAAAATGTTGGGGGGCAGGAAGCCCACATTGATATTACCTCGGAATTTGGCATGGGTTTTGAATTCAATAACAAGACGACCATCTTCCCGAATATAGATCCTTATTATCTGGAGTCTTGCAGAGAGCACACTGTCTGTCTGGATTCCTGGACACAAAACCATATATAAAACACCCAGGTTAGAGCATGGAGAAAACTTCTATATACAGAATTTATCTCAGGGACATCATTAAGTGCAGCTGTACATTTATTTGAATGTGACGTAAAAGGAAATGTATATATCTAATGAACAGACTCTCTAGAGATAGTTACCAACTAGAGTCATATAACAGCTCATTCCACTGGTCTTTACTTTTACAGATCCATAGTTTCTGAATAGACTCTTAAAACAAGTAGGTACCACTTGGTTCCAGTGTAGGTCCATAGCTCATAAAAGAATGGATCTAAAGTTTCAACTATCAATCTTTGCACCAAGATGTGGTTACAGTGCATCTGCTTCATGCTGTATTTTTGTATCCTTAATAGAGTACTAAGTCCTGAAGGCTACATTTAGCATTCAAACCCATGGAGAATTAAAGAGAATGTTGTAAAAGTTTGCCTGTATACGTAAGATATGAATAAGCTGGGCCTTTAATAAAGGTAATTGCTGTCATCCATGGGTTCAAAATGACCAACAACAAAGTGTAAGCAAGAGAAGAGAAAAGTAAGTTAAAATAAAAACAAAAATGGAGGAACTATATAAGCTACAAGGGAATGCTTAAAGTTGAATATTTTCCCATGAGAAATATAAAGCACATATGTAGAATACAAGTCATTGACTAGAAGGAAGAAGATATTTTCAATTACTAAACTAAAGGTCTTGAAACTCTTTATAGTATCTCTGCCTCAGATACAGTGTATTGCCCCCAGAGAGGAAGAAGGGGAAATTAAGAGGATTCAGGGTCAAGTTGAAGTTCAGGACACTAGAAACGAGAAAAACAAACAAACAAAAAGACCAAAAGAAAGAAAGAAAAACAAAGCAAGTTCCTTTAGAGTGAGCAGAAGAATGAGCAAAGGAATTTCAAGGAGCATTTCTGTGGGAGTAGTGGGATAGGGTGGGTGCTATTAGTAAGCAGGAGTGAAGTATGTATTTCTAGCAGAGGACAGGCCTCAAGAGAACCATCTGGGGCTCCTCCAGTGGGTCAGTAACACAGACTCTGGGAAGACCATCTTAACAATTTAGCATCATTAAAAAAAATCTCAACGTTGCAGAATCAACAAAAGCGATAACTATATCAAAGGAATGAAATAGACTAATTGACACAACCCACCCAAGTGTTTTTTTAAATCATATTTTTCTCATATGTCTTATTTGAAAATCTTTTTGTTTTTTTAAACAAAATGGGCCATACCATCTTTTAACTAGGGAAAAAAGGAGCTTGGTTATACTTCCAAAGAACACAAACTCCCTGAATCCCTACTGGGCAATCTGTGACCATTCTTTGCCCTTGGTTCTCACTTCTCAAGCATGAACCTGTAGACATTGTTCTCTACAAGGAAAAATAGATCTGCACCTTTCTCAGACCCAAGAGGCCCTCCCCTCCCCTTCTATAAGACAACAGGAATGCAGCTGCTGTTACAAGTCTCTACATATGTATTTAGTTTTGACTGCGGGTGGGGTAGGAATAGTTAAGATGTCTGTGCATACCTGTTCTCCAGAGAACTGTATCATAGAAGAAGGAGAATTCCATCTCAGTGTGATGCTCTAAGGAGGCCCAGCCCCTGGGGGCCGTCACATAGATGTAGGACACGTACAGAGGCACATGCACTGTCAAGAAGGACTGAGCAGAATCCCTCACCTGCCAAGAAAACAGTGTGCAAGAAACAAGTTTATTCCTTCCCTGGAATGAAAGGGCACATGATCAAGCTCTTACCATTCACTCACCTGTTAATCACGAGAAAATGGTGGATCAAGAGTCATACATACACTTTATTCTTATTAATAGTAATATCTTTGGTGCCAATATTGGGGCTTGAACTCTGCCTAGGCACTATCCATTAGTTTTTTTCACTCAAGGTTTATACAGAGCAGCTGGACTTACAGGCACGAGCCATCAGCACCAGCTTAGGCAAGAAGGTAGAAAGTGGTCAGGATATTTCTTTTTTTTAATTTCATTTATTGTAAAGATACTGTACAGAGGGGTTACAGTTACATGAGTAAAGTAATGAGTACATACAGTGATCTGCAAAGGCTTTTCTGAGAAGACACTTGAACATTATGTGTATGCTTTGCTTCTACTCTTAGAATTAGCTTTACTTCTACTCTTCAGTTGCTAGAAGCCTGAGTTGAAATGTAAAGTATCACAGTTTCTCCCAATGGATCAACCTGGTGACACTGGGCCCCATCATTCAGTCTATCTGCCCTCTGCCAATGGTTTGTCAGTAACCTGTAGAAAAGGCTGATCACCTGTAATGGGGAAGACATCTAAGCTAGACCACACAGAGGAACTTTCATAACTGGGCGGCTTCAGTGAACACTCTGCCCTCTTGCTTCAGGAACAAAGACCACTGGCTTTGGAAATCACTAACAGACAGCTCAGAGCTGTATATATGTGGACAATTTCCTGGCCTGTACAATGCTTTGGAAACAATTTTGAAAAGGAAGCACATCATACTTCCAAGATAAGGCTACTTTTTAAGGGCCTTCCTGTTATTGCTATTGATTTGGACCAATTACATTTTTACCATGCAATGAACAAAATTTGGATGGGAAGATAACAAAATTCTAGCAAAGCTTCTATGGTAAGGCTGGGTATGTGTATGAGTGCAGAAGCTGGCCTATTCATTTTTAAAATGCTTTATTATCTTTCCCTTCATAAATTTATTTTTCTCATATATATTTTGTTGTAAAGATATTGTACAGAAGGGTAACAGTTACATGAGTAAGGGAATGAGTACATTTCCTATCCAGCATTGTTACTCCCTCCTTTGTTTTTCCCCTACCATCCCTTCCCTCCCTATCTTTGAAGGTGTAATGTTTGTTTTCAACATAGTGTCTTGTACATCTCATTATTACAATCATTGTTTCAGCATTTTGTTATTTCCCTTCCCCTCCCCAAATTAGATAAACGTATATACAAGATTCAGGGCACCAGAATCAAATACAGTGAAAACAGGGTTTATACCATCCTCCATAAATTTCTTTTTATAACCAAAAAGCTAAGTTAGTTAATTTAATAGAGAAAGAAATGAATTAAAGTTCAGTTCTCGGGTTGATATTTTTCTATGACATATTAGTAGCCTTGATGATGATGATATAAGATTTGAAAATAAAGGCCACTTTACCAGCCCCTTTTTACATTGGTTAAATTTGAGATAAGGTCTGCCTTCATGCCCAGGGCCATAATGAACTGTGATCCTCCAGTTGGTATTTCGTCACATTTCTACAATGACAAGCCACTACACCAGTCATTATGCTTTCCCATTGCTTGGGATGACAGGGGTGCCATGACACACAGCCATTGGTTGAGAAAGAAAACTCATAGTCCCCCCTGGCTAGACTGGAATTGCATCCCCTGATCTCTGCCTCTCAAGTAGCTAACATACAGGCTTGAATCACAGTATGTGGCATTAATCTCAATAACTTTTAAAGAAATAGAAAACAATGAAATACTACAGTGTATGTATTTTTTTCTGTTTTGATTTTAGAAGTACAATGCAATGAAGGCTACTGAAATTGTTTTGGGTCTTTCCGTTTCCTTTCAAATGGATGAAAGCATAGAATTCCATTTATATATATATATATATATATATAAATTGATTTATGATATATATATATAAATTTTACATATTTATAATATATATAAATTTATAATATATATATATATATATAGAGAGAGAGAGAGATATCACATTTTCTTGATCCATTCATCTACTGAGGGGCATCTGGGTTGGTTCCATATCTTACCTATGGTGAATAAGGCTGTGATAAACATAGTTGTGCTGGTAGCTTTAATATGGCCTTGTTTGTGGTCATTTGGGTAAATGCCCAAAAGTGGGATTGCTGGGTCATAGGAAGTTCTATGTTTAGTCTAATTTCTTTTTTTTAAAATTGTCAAGGTGACGTAGAGAAGGTTTACAGTTACATAAGTAAGGTAATAAGTACATTTGAGGAACCTCCATACTACTTTCCACAGTGGTTGAACAAGTTTATACTCCCACCAACAATGCAGTAGGGTTCCCTTTTGGCCACATCCCCTCCAGCATCTGTTGTTGTTAGAGTTCTTGATTATAGCCATTCTAACTGGGGTGAGGTGGAATCTCAATGTTGTTTTGATTTGCATTTCTTTTATGGCCAGAGAAGTTGAGCATTTCTTCATTTGTCTATTGGCCATTCTTATTTCCTCTTCAGAGAAGTCTTTAGCCCACTTATTTATTGGGCAGTTGTTTCTTTGAAGATTTGTTGTTGGGGGATTTAATTTTTTGAGTTCTAAGAAAATTTTAGATATGAGGCCTTTGTCTGTTATATGGCTAGCGAAAATCTTCTCCCAATCCGTGGGCTTTCTATTGATCTTGCTAGCTATGTGCTTTGCCATGCAGAAGCTCTGCAATTTCATGCAATCCCATTTGTCCAACCTTTCTTTGATTTGTTGTGTTTAAGGGTCTTTATTAAGAGAATTTTGGCCTGTGCCAAGGGGCCCTAGAGTTTCTCCTATTCCTTCCTGTAATGCTTTTTTCTTTGCTTTAAATGTATTTTTTTAGGGTGTCTTCTTTTACTTTGAGGTCTTTGATCCATTTGGAGTTGATTCTGGTGCAGGGTGATATATAAGGACCTAACTTTAGTTTTCTATAGGTGTTTAACCAATTTTGCCAGCACATTTTCTATAGAGGCTACCTTTCTTTCATCCTATTTTTTTTGGCTCCCTTATCAAAGATTAGGTGGCTATAGGTCTACAGGTTCATCTCTGGGTCTTCAGTTCTATTCTATTGGTCCTCAGGTCTATGCTTGTGCCAGTACCAAGCTGTTTTGATTACCATGGCTTTACAATAGAGTTTGAAGTTTGGTATTGCTATTCCTCCAGCACTATTCTTTCTGCTAAGGATTGTTTTTGGTTGGAAAAAAATCATATTAAGTGAAGTAAGCCAGACCCAAAGAAACATAGGTCCCATGGTTTCTCTTATTTGCAATAAATACTATACATCTAGGAAAATCTTAGCAGATAAGCAGAATAGCTCAATAGCTATGTACATATGATGTTAAGCGATATGAACTCCAAGGCATGGACAGAAGAGGTTTTTCTTTGTTGTTGTTGTTTTTAATGTACTATCTGATTTCTTGTATCTTTTTATGTTCTTCCCCCTATGGTATATCCCGTATTGTCACTGTATTTGATTTTGGTACCCTGGTATTGTATATACGCTTATCTGAATTAGGGAAGGGAAGGGGAACAACAGAATGGTGAGACAAAGGACAAGAGGGGAACCAATTCAACAGCAATATACACAAGACATTATGCTGGAAATAATCTGTACAACTCGGAGGGGGTGGATAGAGGGAAGGGAAAGTGGGAGAAAAATGAGGGAAGGGTTAGCAAGTTTGATAAGAAATGTACTTATTACTTTACTTATGTAACTGTAACCCCTCTGTGCATCACCTTGACAATAAAAAAATTTAAAAACATAAAAAAGAAATTATTTTGAGGAGGGGACAAGGGAAGTAGGGAATCTGATGGAGGAGGTAAGATTGATTGTGATGCATCATAAATGTATAGAAATGAAATAATGAAGTTTTCCTCTGTATAAAATTGTGAAAAGAAAAATTGTAAAAATAAAACATCTACGTTTTTAGAAAATATTTGGTTTGGGTCTTTTGGATTTGTGAGCATATGCTAAGCAGAAAAAACAATGAACAAAAAAGCATGAAGAGTGACCACCAATTTGAGAGGACAGTTTTTTGCACTTTCTACTGACTGTAGGATATGTAACTATAAAAACCTAACAAGCCCCATGGCAGCCTTAAGACTCGATTCAGTAGAGGGCAGTAGTGCATACAAAATAAGAAGCAATAGACTAGAGGCACACAAAGCAAACAACAAACTTTAACCAAAATGATTAAGTCTTTCTACAAGTTTTCAGTAAAATTAAACTTGATTTAAAATGAAGAAAAGATGTCTAAAATTTTGATAGAATGTTCAAAAATGGGATGGACTTGTTTTAGAATTAATTTCTCCATGAGGGCAGATGAGTTCAGTCTCCCATCAGTGTAGCTGCCCTTCTATAAATCTTTCTATAAAATGTTCTATAACATGTTCTGTCACCATTTCTAATGTGTGTGGCACACACATGTATCTATTCATATATTCATGGATATATACACTTGTATATGTATGTGTGTACATGCATGCATATAAATGAACATGCATATGTATATATACACATTAATCTACACATGTATATATGCACATGTGTATAATTCTATTGTATATTATATGCTATAATGTGCAATATTATATTACTATTATAATACAGAATAATACACATATACATATGTGCACATGTATATCTTCTAGGTATTGCTTGTTTGTGTATTAAATAAAAATATTTTAAGCAATTATTTTTCCTCAGTTCTTGAGACAACAGTACTCTTGTCCTTGGAAAGACAAAGTCTTACCACCTGCCATTCCAGTTCTTTTCCCCAACTGAGGAAGAGAGTATGTCTACTGTACATCTATCAACAGGTTATTATTATAATCCTGCAACCACATAATCCTACCATTAAACCTTTCTGGCTTTCCAAAATACACAGAGGCACACACACCCACATGTATATGCAGCGAAATAAGTAGTAGCTTTTATATAACTGACTGTGACAGACTAATTATTTTCCACATTAACTCGATTTAGAGAATGTTAGGTGCTCTCTAGCCAAAGGCTACCAAGGTCTTGCTTGCTTCAGCGACTTAGACTCTCTTAGTCAGCTGACTCAGTTCTGGATATACAGCACCAGCTGAGATGCCTCAGGAACAGAGCTGGGAACAGCACTTATGCACAGAGCCCTCAGATGAACCCCAGATGAGCCCGCAGAGCCCTCACCTGGAAGTCTGCAGTTACAGAGCCCCCGCAGACATCAATCAGCTCCGTCATGTCATAATACGCGTCGAAGGTCCAAACGCAGCTCTTTAGG
Organism: Dipodomys ordii; assembly: GCF_000151885.1. Taxonomy (NCBI): domain Eukaryota; kingdom Metazoa; phylum Chordata; class Mammalia; order Rodentia; family Heteromyidae; genus Dipodomys; species Dipodomys ordii. The sequence goes on along the minus strand of NW_012267265.1, from coordinate 7,361,864 downwards.
TTCAGGTGTTTGTATAGCTGGATGGTCTTTGGCTCTCGCACACTGGGGTCAAACTGGAAGGGGCGGTCATATCCAGGGCCCAGGGCAGTGTTGTCATAGACCACATCATCCAGGAACCCTGCCTCTTTCAGGTGGGAAAGAACAAGGAATGCTAATTCAGTCTGTGGATGTCTAGGAGTTGGGTAGGAGAGAGGACCCATATTTTTGACAATGAAAGAAATCTGTTTATTTGAGACAATCCATGGAGCAACCAGGGTTCCCAGTTCACAGTGAGAACACAAGAAGAATTTGTGAAGAGTGGATTTTCCTGTTGCTATGTGTTAAATAGATGACTCCAGGGACACAAATATCAAGAAGAAGAGGAGAACAGACAATACCATGAAGAAAGAAGACAGAATTCAAAATCCAATTGTAGTCCTGCCTGGACATCTAGCAAGCGCACTTCTGTGCTTTATGCTTTATAACCAGTCAATCGGCTTGATGAAATGGGTTTACTAAAGGATTACTCATTGATAATTTTTTTTCAAAGATCCTGTGGTGCAGTCCCTGGGTGTTTTTGCTCAAGGCTAGGGCTCTACCACTTTGAGCCATAGTTCCACTTCTGGTTTTCTGGTGGTTAACTGGAGATGAGAGTCTCACAGACTGTCCTGCCCAAGCAGCCTCTGAACTGTGATTCTCAGATCCCAGCCTCCTGAGTAGCTAGGACAGACATGAAATTATTCTTTAAGACCAATTAAAAATTACTTTTATGGAATGCCAACTAACCAATACCTGACTCCCTCCTCTCCCTTCTCTGCACAGTCCTATAGAAAACAAAAATTTTAATGAGCAAATAGCTCACTAATGATCCTTGAATAAACTTGACTTGCTACAGGCAAAAAGTATTGGATAAAATGCTACCAATCCAGTGAACTGTTGGAAATTAAAAGAGACCTTTAAGTAGTGCACAGCTGAATACTGATGCAAGTTTAGAATATTTGGGTAAAGTTTCATTGTACTAAAAGTGATAATAGTATCTGAATGAGTTAATGTAGTGCTGGGCATGATGGTATATGAAACAGAGATAAGAAGATCTTGAGTTTGAGGCTAGAATGGACTATATAGTCCCTACAATCTAATAATCCTACAACCAAATAATCCTGCCATTAAATCTTTCTGGTTTTCCAAAATACACAGAGGGAAAAAGCATATATATACAGAGAAGTAAATAGTAGTTTTTATATTAGTGACTGTGACAGACAGTAATTATTTTCCACATTAACTCAATTTAGAGAGTGTTAGGAGCTCTCTAGCTAAAGGCCACCAAGGTCTTGCTTCAGCGACTTATAAAGAAGACTCTCTTAGTCAACTGACTCAGTTCAGGATACACATCACAGCACCAGCTGAGGTGCCTCAGGGACAAACAGAGTTGGGAATAGCACTTACGCATACAAGGGAAGTACTCATGCACACATTCATGTCAACAAAAGGAGAAAGAGAGAGAGAGAATGAGAGGGAGAGGGAGAGGAAGAAGGAGAGAAAGAAATATTGATGTATTTTCTTGAATGCCTGACAGCAGCAACCACCCTTTGTCCCACAAAGAGTAGGTATTCAATTGACCTGCAATGCATTTAATTGTTTTCAGGTAGGAACAGGTGCAATGGTCCAGTCTTGAAGCACATTTCTTCTACTAGCTATATATTTGGACCAATTAAATTTTCATTTGTGGTTCAATGCTTTAAGAATAATTTACAACCAACGAATCCTGCTATAGGAAGACCATCACAACCAGAAATGATGCTTAATGAATATGAAAGAGCATATGAATACATTTCTCTGTGTTAAATGATTCATCAGCTATGAGAAGAGGAAATATGAATGTCATGTGCACTTGCTCTTGTAAATGGAAATGGACAGGTTTCTTTTGTAAAGTAAAATGTCTGTTGTGGTGAACATAGAGATGTTGTCAGCTCCTTTCTTTTTATGGGCTGCAGAGTGGCTCAATCCAATGTTGTACCCTCTCTGGGGTAGCTCAAATCCAGTGGCTGAAGAAAGTGGGCTATAAATGCTTGGACATTTGGGCAGAAAGTAGGACAAATATCTCTACAGATTCTTGCTTTATGGATCTGAAGTTTCCCTACTCTGTCTGTCCGGTTCTACTTCCTTCCCTTTAATAAATGCTGATCAATAAAAATAAATCTTATACCTCAATTTTCTCTCAGCCCCTGCTTCCAGAGACTCTATCCTTAAACATCTAAAACTTTGAACTTCACCTTTCTAAAGATAATATTGTCCTAAGACTTTGGAGTACAAATCCAAACGTCTCTCTCTAGAGTAAAGAAGGAACTAAAATCCACCATGGTGGTAATTTGGTTGCACTAGTTATCTTCATGTTACAGAAAAAAGTGGCTTAGAAATGTAGAGCTATTTGATTCAGTTGTGTAAAAGTGAAATGCAGATTTGAATTTAAGTCAGTGTGATTACAAAGTCCTTAATTTTTTTTTATTTCATTGTCTGAGCTTCCAAACTTGGATGAAGCTGAGAAGAAAATGAATAGGAATATTCTGAAGGCTGGAAAACAGTAACACACACACACACACACACACACACACACACACACACACACACACACACACACACACACACACACACCAGAGTTCTTCCCACTTAGCTCCAAGGACTTGGCATGGGAAATCATTATCAAAGTCACCTCTTACCTGAGATGCCTCTCAGGTCATGGCTGGTGACTAAATTGGAGCAGACATGTTGGTGTCTGTAGATGGACTCTGACAATAGGAAATGCAGGTTGTGCAGTGGCATGGTAGAGATCAAAGGCAGCATTCCATCTTGGTGTGGGATTTGCACTGAAATGTGGATTCTAAGAGAGAGGGTAGAAATAAGGGTTTAGCTTATGCCATCAACAGTCAACATGGGCATTCCTTTTTCAACACAACATTGTTTTCAACAACGAACGTATTTAGCAATTCCCTTCCCACAAGCTTCCATGCTGGAATTCTATTTGAACATGAAGCTGTGGAAATCCATGCACAGGTATTTTGTCTTCCTGAGAGAGACTCAAGACTGATAGGGATCAGGAATCACAGATTTTTTTTTTTCCTGTGGAAGGAAAGATACCATCATCACCACAAATTAGTCTAAATCTTTGTTTTGCTAAATGGAAACGTTGTATCCTCAAGAGCCACGGCTGAGCTCCTAATGCAGGTACTTGATCCTGTTTTATCTCAAGGAATATTTGTGAAGGTTGAGAAGATTGGCATCTGGTTCTAGTATTTAAGTATTTGTTTAGGTTAAAAAAATCATTGCAACTTTGAACTCTAAGGCTAATCTTCCCACCTAGCCACGTGTCTTAGAAATTGCAATATCCACTGCTCCAACTGTCTCTTCCAGAATAAAAATAGCCACCTCTCTCCCCTCCCCCTTTAAAAGTACCTTCATCACCTGCAGCCAGCCCTTGCTAGCCTGTGTCAGAGCATACTCCCTGGTCTGCACTCCTCAGCAGCAGGGAAGCCTTTGTACCAGGAAGTCTGTAGCTTATTTATATTGGCTGCTATTTCTTGTGTGTTCTGAGACTCTGCCTACCTTGCTTCCCCACTATGAGGACAAGGACCATTTCCTTCATTTCTTTCGTTTCTTCAGTGCACACTGTATACAATTCTAAATGAAATATGAACTTAATACATACTGAAGAAAAACAGTTGTACTCATGAGCTGTACTTGTTTTCCTTGCATTTACATTTTTGCCATGTTTATTGCGGGTGTGTTCTGTATATAGCTCACCACCCTAAGTAAAGAGACAAGTTTTAAGAGGTATCCAAATCTTTCCCAGAAAGGGGTCAGTAGTACCATGGTACTTGTTATTGTTCTTTAAATAAAGTAAATTTTATTCTGCTTGAAAAGAAGAGGGATTGGCATATGTTTTGGAACCACAAGCAACTCTGTTTTTTGCAATGATGGGGATCAGATCTAGGACCATGTGTGTGATAAGCACTGAGCTACACCCACAACTACCCTGTTTTTGTTTCCCATGTAAAGGAATTATTTTCTCTGATTTTAAAATTAGACCATTTTATACTCTATAAATATGTATGACATACAATCATTCTCTTTTGTTGTGCACAAATTAAATATCCATCTCAAGAAAATTGTGGTGGCACAAGAAAAAATAAACTTATAGTTTATTACTCATTAGTTTTGCAGATATTCAGCAAATGCTTCTTAGGAGCCTAGAAGCACTGATCTGGGAAAAAGAGAGCAAAATAAATAACCATGGTTTCTTCCTTTAAGGGTTTACCACTCCCATGTGTATAGAGAGAATGAATGATGCCAGTGTTCTGAAAAAGGCATAGATGGAGGTCAGAGAAGCTTCTAAATTAAATCAGGGATGATGTAAATACTCTTAGAAGAGATACTATGACTTAGGTATTGTAGTACAAGACGACTTAACTACAGCAGGTGATCAAAAGTGGGGGAGAGTTGAAATATGCAATTGTAAAGTTATTTGGAAATCACATGTGATTCTCAATGGGAATATTGGCAGGCAAAAATACCGAGGAAGAAATGGAGCTAAGAAAAATAGGCAAGGGGCCAGAACTTTATGAATCTTAGAAGAAATTATTTTTTAGAAGTATTCATTGCAACTACAGATCTTTCCCCCCATGGAAAACAAGAACACGTGAGGTTCACTCATGCATGGTGGTTCACCTGCCTGACCTGTTTGGATGCTCCTTGTGTTTGACATCCAGGTATTTCAAGGTTGCGATGAAGGACTGGGCTTGGAAGCCTCTAGCTGTCCCAGCCACCACTGGGGTGTGGCAGATAGCACTGTCTGTTCCAATAGTGACAATGTTGCTCCGTAAAGGGGTCCCTGCATGGCCCACTTTGTCCACAGCCTTGGCCACACAACGTACATGGAACCTCCGACTGAAGTAAATGCTGTCTAGAACCTATGGAAAGAATAAAGGTCTTCAGACTTACATACCAAATAAACAGACCCTTACACTGTACATGATAAATGATATGACACAGTAAGCCACTGGCACAAAATAACCGGTAAAGGCCATCTATCATCCATCCATCCACTCACCCACCTACACACCCACTGATCTACCTTTTCACTCATTCATCTAGTAATCATTGACCTTCCACCATGAACTAGGCACCAGGGGTAGGACAATAATTACTCACCATATGGGAGAAAGACAGAAAATGACTGAGTAGACATGGAACAAGAGCTTAGACGAGACTGATTGCTATTAACTGTGTTGTCCTCTTTATGTGAGTGAGGCTCAACAGATGACCCAACTGTTTTTCCATACATTCCAGCAAGACTGCTTGGCCTTCCAAGCCACTGTCGCTGAGAGCACGGTAAATCAAGTAAGGTCTGGATATACCTAGGCACGATCCCTTGACCTAAATTGTCTCCAAACCTTTCAGTAGTGATTCTTTTGGCTTGGAATTAGCTCTTTGAGAATAGATGGGAGCAGAAGAAGCTGTGTTGTGCTGTTAATGATGTCATGAAGTTAAAATCCCCCAAACTAACATGTGCATATTTCTTATCATTTGACCAAGTAGCTTTTTTCTTCTCCCTTGCTATAAATCCTCCCTGTTCCAATGGATCAGGGGGAAGATTGAAGCTTTTATTTAGCTCCTGACCTCTTGGCTGGTGAGCTGTAGTAAATAAAACTTTTTCCTTATGCGAAATCCAGAGCCATGGTATTGGCTTCTATGCATGTCAGGCAGTGAGCAAGGGTCTCTGGATGGAAAGAAGAGATGCTTCCTCCACAGGAGTCCTTATTTCTCTTTCTTTCCTGCTGCTCCTTCTCACTACCAGGGTCACAGGTCACGGCAAGCAGACTTGAGGCTGAGAACTTGGCTTCTGACACCTCCTGATTATTGAAGGTCTATCTACAGAGTGCTTCACATTTCCAAACATATAGAAGCAATAGGAGGATTTTACTCAGCTTATGTAGGGGTGACATAGATCACCCGGACCCTTTAGGGGATGGTTGCATAAATACAGGGAAGTACAGAACAAGAAAAATTAATTAGCAGTTCTGTCTGCTTTAGACCTCCCACAAAGTAATCATAAATATGTATAAATTTTTCTATGAAAATAGTTTTCACTGAAGTTCATTAAAAATTAAGATTTTTCAATTAAATTCCCTAAATTAACTGTCACTTCTTTATTTATTTATTAACATATGGACTTAGTCCAGAAGAGATTGAGATATAACAGAAAAAATTCATAAATGAAGGGTATTAAATAAATAACAAAATACATAAAGATAAAGCAAAGGAAGTGCCAGGGGTGGGTGGCTCATGTCTATAATTCTAACTAGTCAGCAGGTTGAGATATGAGGATTGTAGTTTGTAGGTAGTCCCAGCAAGAAAGGCTGTGAGACTCTTATCTCCAACTAACCACCATAAAAAATGAGTGCTATGGCTCAAAGTGGTAGAGTGCTAGCCTTGAGCAAAAGAGATTAGGGACATTGCCCAGGTCCTGAGTTCAAGCCCCATGACTGACAAAAATGTTTTTTAAAGCAAGGAAACTGGGATAACAGATGTTAGTCCATAATTTATAGATCTTATCTCTAAAGAACTAAACAGATAGTCATGAATTTAGAACCTGTGAAAAATATATCTTTGATTCAAAAATATGAATATAGTTTTGTTGAACACAGAAGTAGATACTCAGAAAACAATAAGTTATTAAGTCTTGTGATTTTTAGCTTTTTAATAATACAGAAGATGATTTCAATTTGATCTAAGTTATATCCCCAAAGAATTGATTCTTGCTTTTGTAAGCTACGCACAAACAATGAACCTGTGCAATCTATTCTGTCATAATGCCCCTCCCTGGCTAGCAGTTTCCCTCTTGTTCTTATCCCCTCCAGCTTAATACAGTGGGAATCAACTGTGGATTGAATAGGTAAATAGGAAAAGTCTGTCTGAATGAACTCTCTGATTCCCCAGAATAATTCAGCAAAGTAATTTCACACAAACATCACCAAACATTTACTAAGTGCCAGATTCTATGCGGAACCTGCATCTCAACTACATTCTCATTGCTTTTGGAAGAGAACTTCATTGGTGAATGACTGCAGTCATGTTGTGCACTTGTTTCTAAGGCTGAGTAAACATCTCTGTTCACCGTCTCTGATGACAAATGGGGTCTGGGTCTGGTCTCCAGGTTTTGAGAGCAGCAACGATCTTTCATGACCTTCCCAAATACTTTGCAACATGGGGCCACTCATAAACAGTTTCACCCTTCTGTTTAAAAATTAGTCACCACTAATTTAACTGCCCATGTCCAAACACTGAATGATTTAAAACATGTGAAAAAAGAGTACTGATTGATTAATGATACCTACCTAGAATCTTGAACTTATTTTTTTCAACTAAAGATCACATTCTTCCGTGACCTTGTAAACATGGCTAATTAGAAGAAACAATATTTAAAGATCAGGAAGGAGACTGAGACACAGAAGATCAAATAACCAACATCATGTAGATAAAAATAGAATGGGAATTTGTGATCAGATCTTGGCTGGCTACTGGACTAGTTCTCTCTCTAATAGACCATATTACTTTTCCTAACATGTACATTTTAAATGATTATGTGTGTACCTGCTTATTATTTAATTTCAAATGCCATGTATGGACTTCAATGAATTTAACAGAGTCCAAGGAACAGGGAGAGATGCTGATTCCCTTTACAGTCAGATGCAGCCACCTCTTACCATGTGGTTGACACTGGTGAATGGTGTGTTGTCAGAGATGGTCTCAAAGGGAGACCGGGCTCCATTGCCATCCGTTGGGGAAGCCACTTCCCAGCTGAACTGCACAGAACTCTGGTTGATACCGGCCTCACTGCAACGCTCCTTCATGACTGTGTACCTGGGGAAGTGGGGGTCACAGGGTGTGACACAGACCAGCGGGTAACCTGGAGAGGGGCCTTTCTTGACTCCTTCCTTGGTAACCTCGTCCACATGATCATAGTCAGCAAGTGTGACAACCTGGAAAAAGGCAGCAAAGGTTCAGGCCAGGATGGATATCAGCAAGGTTGCAAAACTAAGGCTCCCTTCCCCAGAGGTCTTCAAGTTCTCTTCCTCTCTATGGATTTTTAAAAACTATAACAGAAGCTATTACAGGTCTTCACAGGCATCCTGAAGAGATTCTTCAGATCCTTAGTGATAAAGGAGATTGCCTTGAAAGTTTTATTGTCCTATGTTCTTAAGTCAGAGCCTCTCATATGGAAAATACGCTTGTTTTTCATAGACGCTCAACCCAAAGCTATGTCATGTATAACAGTTGCTAATTTAAAGTTGTATTAAATTATCTGTGGTATATGCTAGCATATTTTGCAATCTAAGAATAAATACAGGTAGTGGTTTTCTTTTATAATCAAGTAAGAGATATGTTTCCAAATAATCTCTTCTGATACATAAGAGACTGATTAGGAGTGCTTATTATAGTTGTAACTGTTTCACTGGTATGTGCTGAATTTCCCTCAGCAACCCCCAGGCATTTCGTCTTCATGGGTAACATCAGTGCATTCATTCTGTTCATCCCAAACTAGGTAACCGAGAGCCACTGAATTTTGTGTGAGCAGTAGTATATGTATGATAGCAAACATAGGGTAATGTTACCTTCTTACTCTTTCAAGTCCCATGATAAGCCCCATTGTACTTTATCATACAAACATACCATGATGGTTTGGTCTCACTTTTGCATCAGGATGGCATATCTCATACTTGGCCCTATTGACAGGTGTGGCAAATATTATTGTTTCTGCTGTTGGGGGCTGTCATGTATACTATAGGGTATGATCAGCAGCCTCCTGGCTTCTACCTATACATTCAGTGTGTGGATTTTTGTGACTACCCAAACTGTCCCCAGACATTTCCAAGTGTTCTCTGGACAGGAAGAGAGGGAGCATGATTCTCTTGGTTGAGAGCCACTGAGTTAGGAAAGCAAAGAACACAGCAGACTTGCTCTTTTCTCAAGGCCTCATCCACCGTGCATTAAGACATAACAGCAGCAAATCCTTTGGGTCAATCAACTCACAATGGGTGGTGCTGGCAATATGAGACTTCCTGCTGCTTCTTGGTCCAGAATTGTCACTGTGGCAGTGGTCACCTCCCCAAGAACTGCTTCCACTGGGTCATCTGGGCCAAGGACTAGAGAGAAAGATTCGTGCCATTCCCGATCTTCATTGGATAGGATTTCCACTTTAAAAAAGATATGGTCCACACCTTCACCAAGGACAGAACAAAAAGAGAGTGAGGTTTTGTCAGAAACATATTCAACAAAGTGCACACTGGCCCTGCTCAGATGTCATGTTAAAATATACCCACTTCTTTTTAGAGGTTTTCTTTAAATGCCATGACTACTAATCACTCTGGTCCTACCTCATATGAGGAATCTGTTTTATAGACCAAATTCTACTTTCTGTAGAGGCTCAGTACTGCAGATTTACTATTCAACACCATATGAGGATTAATGGCCCCTGCCTGACACTTGCTGGCAGGAATAAAAATCTATGATCCAAAATACACTTCATCCTTGGTATAAGGGTTTTTTTTTCCTTCTTAATTTTTCTTTCTCCTTTACACTTATGCACGAGTTCCTGTGTGGCTGTGAGTGCACACAGATATCCTCCAAACTGTCTATCTCCTGAGAAGCAATAACTCAAAGGTGAGATTCCAGGTTAGATTCTACAAAGACCAATAGCTTCGGAGGTTTAATAGCTGGAGGGGAAGGGTATTAACTTTCTAAGGCTTTTAAACTCTTTCTCTGTTGTCAACTAATTTTCTTAAAATACAAACATCCCAGGTAATAAGTAAGGGACTTTACCCTTGCCTACAAACATCTAGCCTAGGGTGCATTGGGACCTCTCTTACTCCCAGATAACAAAACATAAGAAGATAAAGGAAAGATAATTGAAAGGGGGGGGAGGAGGTCCTTATGCAGATATGGCTCTAACTCTCTAGCCAATATCAGGCACACACACATGGGACCAGTGCTAGAAGAGGTCTGTGCTGTACCCAGACCATCTAGGTCACTTTCTCCATTTACCTAGTTGTCCACTGCAGGTCACATCACTAGCGATATCAGGTTGTAGAATGTCTTTTCACTTCACACTGCTCTAGAAAGTTCTGTGAAAACTCCTAGCACACAATCCAACACTTTACCTGGCTGGCCACTTTCCCCCAATCAACTTAAAACAAGAACCGAGGAAGAGCAAGTTATAACCTGATTCTCATCTTTCTCTCTTCTCCAACTTGTCTCTTTTTCTCTGTGGGATAAGCTTTTATGGAAGGCTTACAACAGGATATCCTGCCTGCTAGAAGATGTGCAGCACTTGTGCCTTCCAGATTTGGATGAGACCGAAAGGATCTGGCACAACATCTGCTAAATGATGTGTGTGTAAGTACATGCATGCATGCATGTGCATATGTGTGTGTGTGTGTGTGTGTGTGTGTGTGTGTGTGTGTGAAGCAAAGTATTGCTATCAGCCAACCAAACCACAGTATAATGAAAATCCCCTTTAATCAACCAAATGCCCAGCATGTTACAATGTTAGGGGTTGGTCTTTTTATTTTTTTCTATGCCATTTTGGCTAATTAAGAAGCTTCGCTGCAATTTCAAGGGTGTGTGCTTCATAAGCACTTTATGTTTTTGAAACTATTGTCTTCTTCCTTAGCTTCTTTCATTTCTTTGTTCAAATACAAGATATTGATCTTTGCATTAAGGAAACCCAAGAGATCAGAACTGTCATTCCCTTACCAGGACTGAATTTCAAGACTCGGCTCTTTGGGTAGTAATCCACACCAGACTGAGCAGACCCGTCCCGAGTGCTGCAGCGGATCTTGGAGGTCCTGTTCTGATCCCCTCTGCGGATGACCTTGATGCTCAGAATAGCAATAGCATCTGGCCCTGCTGGTTCCCGAACTTGGTAGGCAGCTTCTTCAAACTCAATGGTGGGTGCTAAGGAAATGAGGAAGTTTGAAATTGTACAGAGGAGGCAGACTCCCTTGAAAATACCTTAACAGCAGGGAACTTTTCACACTAGTTAACAATACCAAGACCAAATGGCTTCCAGTCCTAAACATCAGTCAGCATTTACCTCTAAGCTATTTTTTTGCAAAGATTAATTGCTTTGTGATCCTATACATGTTTCTCATTAAGAACAATATAATGGAGGAAATATTTAGAAACTTTGAAGTTTGTGATATTCAAGTTTCTATCTTGGTATTTATAGCATACAAATTTTTTTTTCCAATGTGCACAACTTATCAAGGGACTGAGGTCTAGTAGACACTTGATAAGTGTCTATTGACTGCTTATGTGAATCAACTTTTTAGTTATGAGCAATGAATTTCTTGGAATTTATCTACTTAAATTTTGAAGACTTTCACCTCTGGTATTTGAGGTACTGGGGTTTGTACTCTGAGTCTTGAGTTTGCTAGGCTCTACTACTTGAGCCATGCCCATGCCCTTACCTCTCAGTGTCCTTACCCCCCACCCCCACTCCCGGCTTTTCCTAACATCTCAAAAGTTTTTTAGATAGGAATGGTTAGTTTAGGAACATGAGACTTCTTAATGCTACTTGGTTTGGGCACTACTGTCATTGTTGGAAGATGTTTAATAATAATTGTTGGTTCTCGTCAAAAACAGTTTCACATTATGTCTTCTTCTCTATTACTTTCTCATGAGGAAGGGTAGGATGAAGAGTCAGATAAAACCATGGGAAAATTGAGAGGAATTAGAAATTCATATCACTTTTAGTATATGGTAGAATACTGTAGAAGTTTCTCATTTTTGTGTTCCTCTCTCAGAAAGTCAAGTCATCCTAGCCATACAAGATAAGCTACACTTTAGGCTTCCTCTCTTTGAAACCTCAGAAAGTTGCTGGTGGTGTGAACTGCTTACCTTCCTGAAATTCAGTCACTTATTTGTTTTTCTTTGTGCCTGGAACTGGGTTCATTTCAAGATTTGAACATGTATATTTGGATAAAGAAATCCACTTTAAGATAGACATCTTATATTTACCTGACTTGCAAGTTAGACTCTGATTTTTTTTAATTAGAAGCATTAAAGCTTTATTCACTGTGATGGCAGTTAAGAGTTCAGAGGTCAGACATGGTTATGCCATACCTGTAATACCAGCTACTTGGGAGGCAGAAATTGGAAGGATGATGGATCAAGGCAGGCTGGGCAACAAGGCTGTATGATCCCATCTCAACAAAAAAGCCAGGTGTGGTGGTTCACACTTGTAATCTCAGCTACTCATAAGGCATAGGGAAAAGGATTGTGGTCTAAGAATAGATCTGAGCAAAAAATCTAGACCCTATCCAAAAAATAACTAAAACAAAAAAGGGCTAGAGACATGCCTCAAGTGGTAGAGTTTCTAATCAGCAAGTACAAGATTCTGAGTCCAAATCCCATTAATGACAAAAGAAAGAAGAAAATATGTTCTAGAATCACACAAAACAAGTTTATAATCCCATTTTGCTGACAATAGCTGTGAAATTAAGGACAGACGATGTGACTTTGCTGAAATTTCATTTCTTCAACTATACTACAGGATAATGGCATCTACTTCAAGGGATTATTGTTAGGATTAAGGGAAAGAAGATAATACAGCAAGTATGAAACTAAAAGCAGTTATTGCTGTTTGTGATATTAGTATGATTAAAATAGCTCAGTAATGAAAAAGATTAAGGTTCAGTTGGAAGCAAGTTGTTTCTACAGGTGTCTGGATCACTCAGACTACAGAATTTAAGTGTTTTTTGTTTTGTTATGAGGTTAATAAATCAGGTCATTTAGAAGAAAACGGAGAAATTAAGGCAGAAGGGAACAGTATTTTAAATTTGCTTATTTGAGTCAACAGATACTAATTGTATTTTTAATCCTTCTGATCTGTAGTGACTTAATGGTTTTTGGAAGCTATTCTTTATCTCTTAGAAATATGGTAGGAAATGATGAGAACAGAAATTCCAGTGAATTTGTTGGAACATCGTTGAAGGCGGTCATTAGCTGAAAACATTTCCTATAAATGTATTCAAATTATTATCAGTGCACACATTTATAGCACTTAATTTCTTCATCACACTAATAGCTGTACCAACTTAAAAGTAACCAAAGTCAATTTCTTCTTTTACCATCTTCATCATTGGATATGGTGATGGTGGCCATGTTATTTTTTCCAACTCGAGCTCCACTCCAGTGGGTTCCACGAGGATGGGCAAGGTAGACTCTGAATTGCTCATCTGGCTCAAACATGGAGTCATCATGGACATAGACTGTGCAATTCTTCACCTATAATCAATGGCAGGAGACAAGGGATCCAGACAACTTCATTCATAAAATACAACAATTAAACCTAACAATTGATGTCTGACTGGGATCTACCTATTTGACAAGACTTATATTTGCAGAACATTTCAGAGTATGTTGAATTATTGCTGATGAGTAATGAAAACCCCAAATCAATAAAACAAATAACCCACAAGCAAGCACTTATAGACCATTGTGCATTTTTACACAGGCTATCTGGGCTTGTTAATACATTTGTGCATGTTCCAATAGGTTGCCTTCTAGTGGTGTGGGTTTAATATATTGCCAGACTTCCTGGAGAGCTGAATAGCATTCCTTTTCCTTTGTAAAGATAAAGCAGTTTTATAAGGAACCCAGAAAGGTTTCATGTTATGCTAAAGATACCTTTAAATGCTAAACGACTCTCAAATCTGCTGCCAAATAGAATCTCATCTGAAAACTGCTGAGTGCTAAAAGTCACATACACAGTGCCCTGTCAGTGGGAAAAAATTAAGTATTTCTCAAAGTGAGTATTCTCTACTGAGGCCTGCATTCTTGAGAAAATGAAAACGAAGTCATAATATTATAGCCGCATAGCAGTTTCAATTGTTCAGTCAAGTGATATGATGTGGGATATTTTTAGCTGGGCTATTTTAAAATCACTGTCTTACTACATTGCAAAAGACGTGGGTAGGGAGAAGTTCTACTTGCACACTCCATAAGTCACACTAAATGGTGGTAAGACATCCCTGCAAACCAAGTAGCTTATTAACCGGTTTCAAGTCCCTGATAAATATGCTTCGTTTTTCTTCACCATCTTCCAGAGAGTAAGAATTCCTTATGGAATTCATGAATGTAGTAGTGATTCTTCAGATTCTTTTTCCTTTTTTTTTAATGCCAGTACTGGGGCTTAAACTCAATACCTGGACATTATCCCTTAGCTTTTTCCACTCAAGGCTGGTGTTCTCCCATTTTAGCCACAGTCCACTTCAGACTTATTGCTAACTATTTGAAGCTAAGAATCTCAGCACTTTCTTACCTAGGTTATCTTTGAGCCACAATCCTTAGATTTCTGTCTCCAAAGTAGCAAGTATTACAGATGTGACAGACCAGTGCTGAACAACAGAGTGGCTTTTTTTCCAAAAAGGTATTTTAATATAGGACAAGTTCCAAAGACATATGATTAGCAAGCCAAGGAAATAAAGATGCCGTAGTGTGTTTGGGACTACTGATATACTGTTGTGTGGATGAAGTATTAGGCTGGATTTTATACTCTTCTTAAACTAAAAACTATCTCTTGAATAGGTAGAGAACCTTCTTTTGGAATTAAAACAAATAGAGGCATGTAGAATCAAAGTGGAAGCTTGAATTTGCAGTGTATTTGTATGTGTTCTTAAAAACAGGTTTCAACCTGACACCAGTAAAATTCCCACAAATATTTACGTAGACCTGGCCTTTATGAGTCATGACTGTGTCAGGCTCACGAGAATATCCCAACAAAAGGAAGCTACCATTTGTTTTGGTAGCACAGATGAGGACAATTCTGGAGTCATCTACAATGGTCTCCAAAGGGTTGAACTTCAAAAGTACTACTCACAAGATAAAATTGAGGGAGGGGGTGGTACATGTGGTGATGTCAAAACTGAAAGAAGGGAATTTTGTGAATCTACTGACCTTCTCGCCTTTCAGAAATGTAATCCGGGAAGAGTCTGCATTTCTTCTCTCTTCAAAGTCCTCCATGACCTGGGCAGAATGGCTCTGTGTGTAGCATCTCACCGATGACTCGTAACTCAAGTCCCCACTGCGGATGATAGGCACGTGTAGCACACCCTCCTTCTCCTTCACCAGGAGCAAATCCTTGGCAAACTGCATGCTGGGTACTGGGCAAGTCATGGAGAGATGGGGCATTGTCAGTGGAAGACAGAAGGACATAGTGCCACAGCAGAGTTTAACTAAAGGCCCAATAAGCTGACAGATCACAGGTGCTAAGTGGATTTCCTGTCATGTGTGCTGCTCTCACCTCAAGACAACTGCATCTACTCTGAGTATGATTCCAAGAGAATAAAATGTAATCAATTTCACACCTGTCATTGCTCAGCATCAGAGTTCAATCACCATCTCAAATGCCGGCAGGTAATGCTGACATTTGAGACCTATGTAAGAAAAATTGTGATCGTGACTTGAGTACTTAAAAATTATACTTTCCTTCCAGGGCTACAATAAGCTGTAAGTCTGATGATATGTGACCATTCTCATTGGTCCTGGAGTCAAGGGAACAGGAGAGAAGAATGGGCATACAGGCAAAGGGGCTACAAAAATTAGTCTCCAGTCTTTGTTGCTAGATCTTACATTCAAATTAAGGCAGAGATCTGGACTTTTCTCCTAAAATACAAAAAAAAAGGCAACATATAAAATAGTAAAAATAAACTCAATGTAAGTCCAAATTATGTGCCCCCCCCCAAAAAAAAAGCACAGCCACAGGCTGGATAGCACCACAGGTCTCCTGTAATCATTGCTAAGAAGTTACCATTTAGTTTTTCAACTGACAGCCTCATTTGACTTTTGGAAGGTTCCATAGCCAAATCGTTTTTTAGAAACAAGGACTTTGCGCTGGTGTTGGTGGTTCACACCAGCAGTGATATTTGGAAGGCTGAGATCAGGAGGAACATGGTTCAAGGCTAGCCCAGACATACACATGAGACGCTTTCAAAGCAAAAGGTAGGCAAGGCAGTGTATTCCTGTCACCCTGCTCATGTGGAAGGCTGAGATCCGTAGGCTTACAAGTGAGTTTACGGGAAAAAGTCTGTGAGATTCCATCTCAGGGGAAGAAGCTTGGAGTGGTGGCACTGGCCCGACATCCTGGTTAGAATGGGAAAGCATTAAAATAGTCAGATCATCTTCCAGGTACCTGTCCAGGAAGGAAATAGGACCCTGGATCAGAAACTACCTGTTCAAAATAAGGTTCATGGCTCAGTCTTACAGGGCCTGCTTAGGACAAGTACTGACATCAAAACCCAGCACTGCCATAAAAACAAAACAACAACAAAAACGCCTAAGGATCTGGGAGGTAAACAGGACTGAGTTTCTATTGCAACTGCAAAAGCATGGAGAAAATTACTTAGATTTTTCTGAGCTTTGTTTTTTTTTTTAAACATGGAAACAAAAAATGTTCCTATCTAATTCATAGAATTGTTGAGAGGATTCGATTGAGCGAGATAATAAATACATGATACTCAAATACACTGTTGGGCTCATAGGTACTCAGATTTTGGTAGGGATTAATGTGTTTTGGTGTCCATTCACAATAGGCTCCTCATTGTGAGGATTCATTTTCTTCTCTTCCTTTCCTGCAATTAGCAACTGTGATGCTCTACAGAAAGTTTCCCCAAGCTCAACATTTGGTGAATCGCCGATTATGAATTTCTTCCTGAGCAATACAAAGGGTCATATGTCACCGGCTCCTGAGATGGAAATTATCTTTAGGGCTATAGAAAAGCAACCAGAAAGCTATAATCACCCTTCTCCCAGCTGCTTTCTGGATGTGCCCTGCCAAACCCCGATAGCAAAGAGCAAGCAGAATGCAGGAAGCAGCTCACCGCACGGTAAATTCTCCTAGAGAAAACTGTTTGCCTCAAACCTACCCACTCAGAGCTCCTAACTGAATGAAGCCTGCTAAGTATTACTTAATAAAAACAGAAATCTCTTAGAACAACTCCATTCCTAAAGGAAAATGAATGGCTGGCTTAAAGCCCTGCCCATTAACCAGGCAGGGGGGTTGGCTATGCAGTGAAAGACTGTGTGTGGTTAAAAGGTAGGTGACAATGACGTCACCCAGCACAAAAGGATCAGAGGACATTTGTTGCCAGGGAGAACACAAAACAAGCAGGAAGCTTTTCTGCTCCCGGCAAATATCTAAAGCTTTAAGTTAGATTTCTTTGCTAGCCTGATATGCCTCAAGTCAGACAAAACAGTTAAGGGCCAAAGTGTTTGTTTGTTTTTAAGTTTTGTCATGTATCAGTCAACACCACATTCCTCTTGAGATATAGAAGACTACTCTCTTCCCTTGTCCCTGCCCTTGGGGTAGGGGTGGGGGTACACCCTGGGGTTAGGATTTAGGGATTTATATTTGCTAGACAAGCATTTCTACCACTTGAGTTATGTTAGCTCTTTTTTGCTTTAATTATTTTTTAGACAGGGTCTCATGCCTGGACCAGCTTTGAACTGTGATTCTCTTACCTAATCCTCCTATATTTCTTGGGTTACAAGTATGTAATCCCAGACTGGACTTGAACTGTGACCGCTTAATTTCTACCTTCTAGCTACTTAAACTGGGTTACAGGAGTGAGCTACCAAACTGGTCCTTCCTCTCTTTAATAAGATACTTGTCTTCATCTATATGTATTTACCAAAATGGGGAAGAGAAAGAAGAGAGGAAGAGGAGGAGGGAGAGAAGAAGCAAGAGGAGAAAGAAGAGAAAGAGGAAAAGATAGAAAGCATCAGGGACAGACCGCACTTCTTATGACTGCCTTTCCAGAAAACAATTCCTGCTTTTAAGAAAAGGCCCCAGACACCAGGAAACAATCCAGAGACAATGCAGACAGCAAAGTGAATGCATGAACAGGTTTCTTATATATATGGATATCTTTCTCTCAGCAGCCTGGTAAGGCAGAATAGTCCTCAGGAAGGGATCGCACTGGTCCTGACAGTGGGTTCATGGGGATGGAGGATCTCTCTTTCCATGTTGATGGGGGACAAAAATACAAAATGAAGGCCACCTCCAAGGCACCTCAACACATTCATCTTACATAGACAATGTATTTTTATACTTGTAGAAGTCCTGCATCCAGAAATAGACCATAGGGCTGTGCTCTCCACTCCTCTGTAATCTATAGGATGGGGAACACCAGTCCTAGGCACAGAAACTGTTCTATAAACATTGTTATCCTGCTAAGCTTCTTAGTTACTAAACAAATCTAACATCAATGCTTGGGATATGTTGGCCTCCTTATAGGCAATGGTTAAGACAGCTGTTTAAGAGAAATTCTGCCTCTGGAGTTAATTCTCTGGAGTTAATGAGTAGGTAGTATACAGTTGTCTACAAAGGAGCTGTAGAAGCTATAAGACTTTTCTTGTCTTGTCTTGCTCACTCAGTGTTGTGTCCATAATAGAGTTGAATTCTAGGTACCAGAGCAGATGAGGGAGGTAAAGACAGGAACACATTCTCATATGAGATTCTTAGACGATTTAGGGCCCCAAGTCAACCTAGTGGAAAATTATGAAAGGAATTATAATTCTATCAGAAGACTAAAACACCAATCTGATAAGGATCTTAAGTGACAGTAGCATTACTCTCTAGATGGCAGCTGCTAGCTAAAGCTGCACTATGAAAAATCAACTTGGCAGGATATGAAACTAGCAGTGTGGACTTGGGCAAATTACAACTTGCTTTTAACTCTGGGTCCATCATGTCCCATCTGTGCGCGCTTACACAAATGATTCACCTCCTGTGACAAGATGAAGGGCTGTGGTGAAGATCAGAGGTAAAGTATGTAAGCTCCACACTACAGTGTGCAACTGAACGGACTCAACAAAAATAGGTTATTACAGGGAGAAAGATAACCAACATAGATAAGCACCGAGGGCTACAATGGGATAGTGGGGATTTCCTTCCCAGAAAAGATATATTTTCTTGACTTAAAATATAGTTACAGCATCCCTGGAAGATGAGATATAATTTTGTTTCATATATTTATTTCCTAAACCTGCAAGCCTAAGATTTATCTATAAAATATTAGGAAAAATTTAGATAAGACTCTGTGGGTTGATCAGAAGATGATGATTGCATGTGGTTATTGGAGCCTTATTGGTTAGTGTGATAAATTACAAATGTGTCAGCAAGAACATAAATTCACAGATCAAAGTTTATTATGTGAGATGAGCCATAGTATTTTCATATATTTTATCTGATTTAATACATATAATAATATCATAAAGCATATATGTTCATAGTTAGAGATGAACAAAATGAAATTCAGTAAACTTAAGGTTAAAAAGCTAGGATGTGGTAGACTGAAATTCTCCTTTAGGACTGACAAATCTGCCTTCACTTTTTAATTCGTCAGTGGAAGTCATTCTAAAGAGAAAGAGATTTTCCTTTTTTTCTTAGTTTTTTACTACTGCACCAGTAAAACCATGTAGTATATTGCAGAGAGAAGGCACTGGAATGAAAAGTCAGAATATGTACTGGGCCCTATTAGATTGTGGGTTGCTACCTCTCCTCATTTTGTTCCCTTACCTACAAAATAGAAGCAGCTGTAAAATCATGGGATTATGAACCACTGAGCTAAAGGTTAATAATATATCATTTGGTAAACTCTGAAATAACACCTAGTATAAAATAGCATAGTTACTATAACGGAGTTCATGGTTTAAAAAGTTACCAGGCTAGACACCAAGGGCTCACCTGGTAATACTAGCTACTCAGGAGGCTGAGATTTGAAGATCATGATTCAAAGCCACCCAGGTTAAGACAGTCCATGAGACTCTTAGATCCAATTGATCACCAAAAAGCAGGAAGTGGAGCTGTGGCTCCAGTGGTAGAGTGCTAGCCTTGAGCAAAATAAGCCAAGTGAGAGAATAAGGCTCTGAGTTCAATCTCACCTCCCCTGAATACTGGTGCACACACACACACACTCACACACACACTCACACACCACACACACTATCTCCCCCCCCACGTTACCATTTTGTGAGTCATAAACTGAAATGTAAAACTCAAAGCCATAAAACTTCCTGAAGAAAATATAGAAGAAAAAGATTTATAACCGTGGGTTTGGCAAAGTTTTCTTGGATATAATACTAAAAGTATGATCTCTAATGCAAAAACTGATAAAAATGGGGCCACTTCAAAATGAAAAAAGAAGCCGGGCGCTGGTGGCTCACGCCTGTAATCCTAGCTACTCAGGAGGCTGAGATCTGAGGATCGCGGTTCAAAGCCAGCCCGGGCAGGAGAGACCGTGAGACTCCTATCTCCAATAAACCACCAGAAAACCGGAAGTGGCGCTGTAGCTCAAGTGGTAGAGCGCTCGCCTTGAGCTGAAGAGCTGAGGGACAGCGCCCAAGCCCAGAGTTCAAGCCCCACGACCGACAAAAAAAAAAAAAATGAAAAAAGAAGAACAAACCCAATTATCCATTGAAAGACATTGTTGAAAACAACAAACAGACCAGCAAAACACTGGGATAAAATAGTTGTAAAATATTTTCTTTGTCCAAAATATAGTACAATGATGCAACAATAGAGTGTGGAAAAATATCTCAAAATGAGGAAATATTTGAACAATACTTAATTAAATGAATTAAAGTACATAGAAAAATCTCAGTGCCCCTAGTCATTAGAAAAATCATGTAAGATATTACTCACATACTAGAACAACTTCTAAAAGCCACAAGAATCTTATACAACCAAGCATACACTCACTCTATGACCCAGGAACCCACACCTAAGTATTCACCACAGAGAGATGAATACCTGTATCCACACAAAATTTACATACAAATGTTTACAGCCACACTGTGAGTCATATTTGCCAAAACCTTAAAGCAATCCAAATATCATTCAATGTGTAAAAAGATAAACAAAATGTGATATGCCCATACAAGGGGAAACTGCTCAGTTTTACCTGGAATACATTATTTATATATGTCACAATACATATGATAACTCTCAAATGCATTTCTCTATATGAAGGAAGTTAGATTAAAAATAGTATGTCCGTCAATATCATAGTGAATGACTGTAATCCCAGATACTAGAAGATGAAGGTAGAAGGATTGTAGTTCCAGGCTAGTCCAGGTAAAAACATAAGACTGTATCTAAAAACAAACTAAAGGGGGCTGGGAAGGTGGCTCAGTGGTAGAGTGCTTGCCTCACATGCATGAGGCCCTGGGTTCCATTCCTCAGCACCACATAAGCAGAAAAAGCTGGAAGTGGCGCTGTGGCTCAAGTGGTAGAGCGCTAGCCTTGAGCTGAAGAACTGAAGGACAGTGCCCAGGCCCAGAGTTCAGGCCCCATGACCATAAAAAACCAAAACAAAACAATAACAACAACCAAAAAAACTAAGGAAGAAGAAAAAAAAAGCTAGGGTATAGCACCTCTGGTAGAGCACGTCCCTGGCAAGCATGAGGCCCCGAATTCAAACCCCAGTACTGACAATAGATGGATCAATAGACAGATAGATAGACAGGCAAAAATTCAGGCACAGATAACAGATATATGGTTATCAGGGCTTGAGTTTGGGGAGAGACTGATTATAGAAAGCCATAGGAGAATTCTTTAGGGTGCTCAGACTGTTCAATGTCTTCATTATGGTAATGGAGCAAGCATATCACTCCCCATACTTTTCAAAACTATACACTAAAAGGATGAACTTCTGCTTATGGAAGTAACACACAATATTTTGGATATGTCTATGTCTATGTATGTATATAAGTAAATATATGTAAGTGTAGATGCATATGTGTTTGTCTATGTGTGTATTCCTCGCCCCAAGTAAACAAAACCAAGTAGAATAGTTGTGTCCAGTGACAAGACATGGAAATTTGGGAGTAGGTATAGAAGAATAATTAGGTTTTCATAGTATATCATTTTCCATTTACATTTTTTACTTGGATATACATAATAGAAATTACTTAAGAATGAATAAAGAAATTAAAGATCTCTCCGGAGTGCCTCACCTTTTCAGGGATTTTTCAGCTACTACAAGAATTTAATCATTGATTCTATGGTCAACCACTGGAATTGCTGATGAGGGAAATGTTGGCATGTTCCTCTTCACCTGCCACTAGAATCCACATGATGACAGTTCTAATTTCCATCAATTCTTCCTGAGAAGCAACTTTCTGGTTCTCCCTAGGTTACTTAGGCTGCATCTTCAGTTGTGACTGGTATTTTCTTTATATACCTGTCTCTACTCATTTCTGCATATCATCTTTAATACTGACAACATTAGTTTCCTAAAACAAAAATCACACCTCACTTCTCTTCTGCTTATAAACAATCACTTTGCTGTACAAAGTCCTCTTAGACCTTGAGTCCAATCTGCCTTCCCATATACCACTTGAGCCACAGCACCACTTCTGGTTTTCTGGTGGTTAATTTGAGATAACAGTCACAGACTTTCCTGCCTGGGCTGATTTTTGAACCTCGATCCTCAGATCTCAGCCTTCTGAGTAGCTAGGATTATAGGCGTGAGCACCAGCACCTGGCCAGACATACTTCTTGAGTGAAAATATGCATACTTATAGAAACCAAGAAAAAATAATAGAAATGTATTTCCGAACCACCAGTTGGCATCTCCAATCTCTTACCGTCTTGGAATGTGTCATTGATTGCAATAACAGCCTGGAAAGGTTTGGTCAGTTCGGCCCCTTGTGCTGAGCTGAGGAAAACGACAAATGTCTCCAGTCCTTCGATTACTGGATACTGAGTGTCATCCAAGATAGTCAAGATGCAATACTGGAGGGAAGATCAAAGCAAAGTTTATGGCGGCAGCAATACCCAACATCCATTTGCCTTTTGGATACTAGGAAAAATCGTGGCAACTTGTCCTTCTTAATGATTATTTTTTGTCGGTTCTAGGGCTTGAACTCTGGGCTTGGGCGCTTTACCTCAGCTCTTCAGCTCAAGGTGAGTGCTCTACCACTTGAGTCACAGTGCCACTTCCGGTTTTCTAGTGGCTTATTGGAGTTAAGAGTCTCACGGACTTTCCAGCTCGGGCTGGCTTTGAACTGTGATCCTCAGATTCAGCCTCCTGAGTAGCTAGGATTACAGGCGTGAGCCACCGGTGCCCAGCTTTTTTCTTTTTTCAATTCATGAAACGTTACGACTATACTCCTAGTAGCATTTCCGGATATTTGCGTTGAACAAGGACAATTTTTATTCTAAATCTGTACTTTTGGGTATTTGACACTGAAAAGGTTACTCGTGATTTTTAGGATTATAAAATTTCTCTTTTGTTTCTATGTTACTATTTTTAAAGAAAGTAAGGATAATAATATGACTAAGAGCCTTCTGAATCCTCAAGAGGCTTAGAAAGTAGACTCAAGACTACACTAACAGAGCTATCTAGCTGTGACTGAGTGCGTGCACTGCAGTTGGCTCACCTGCTCAGTGACACCGGGCCCAAATTCCACCTTCCTAGAGCTAGGGACATAGTCAACTCCTGGAGAGGCAGAGGCGGGGTCGGAGGGCCGTGTTGCACACCAGACAGATGTGGAAGTAGAAAGGTCCGTACCATGGCGGATCACCGGAATCTTCACTGTGCCTAAATCAAGTCAAGAGATTTGAATGGCCAACCTTGAGCCAGAAAGTCAGTGAGATTTCCAGAACACTGTTCCCTCTGACTGCTGCACACTCAATTTGTATCATTCAATGTCAGGGGCTGAGAGTCGTCACTGCCCTCTTTTCATTGAAACTAGGAGCAAAAGGACACCTAGCAGAGGGCGTCATGAAGGTGACCCTAGGAACAATACTAAGGGAGCAGCGGTCTTAACAATGCACCCAAGGGGTGAAGTGCCCCCTGAAAAGAACTCAAACCTGTTTAGGGCGAAGAAAGCTGGACACTGTGGCTAGCACACAGCCAGTAATCAGCTAGGAGACTTTATGAAGCCTGGAGCTGAATTTTCCTAATTAAATGTTTTAACTGGGTCGAATTTCCTATTTTATCCAAGTGTGCACACATCATTACTTAAACCATATGTGCTCTTTGCTTATTGTACAAATAAGGCTCATCTCCTGGTTAACAGTGACATTTGCAGTACCTTGAAGAAATTTAGGAATTACACTCAGAAGGCTGAAGCAGAAAATTCATGGAGTTTGAGGTTAGCCTGGCTTACATAGTGAGTTGAAGGTCAAACTGAACTACATAGTGAGATATTGCTTGTTTCAAAAAACCAATGGCTAGGGATATAGTTCAGTGGTAGAGTACTTGCCTTCTATGTGCAAGGCCCAGGGTTTGATCCCCAGCACTGAGAGAGAAAAAAAATTAAACAACAAACAAAAAAGCCTATACAGCTAGGTATTTTCAGAACCAAAGCCAGGAGAAAGCTAACCTGAAAATCCTATATATCACCTCACTTTACATGCTCTGAGGTAACATGTAGTCACGCGCAGGCATTTTGCATATTGAAAAGGAAATATGGTATAATAGACAAGAACTGCTTTTTTGTTTGTTATTGTGTCTGTGTGCATGTTTTGTTTGTTATTGTGTGCACGTGCACGTGCCAGTAATGAGGCTTGAACCTAGGGCCTGGGCATTGTCCCTTAGTTTTTGTTATCAAGACTGGCATTCTACAACTTGAGCCACAGCTCCAGTTTCAGCTTTTTGTTGGTTAACAGGCAGGCTTTTCTGCCCAGACTGGCTTTGAGCCTTGATTGTCATATCTCAGCCTCCTGAGTAGTTAGGATTATAGTTGTGAGCCATTGGTGTCTGGCTAAAAGGAGCTGGTTTTAATTTATCTTTCTAGTGTATTACCTGCTTAATATATGGTCATTTATTTAACCTCTCTGGTCATCATCTGTTCCACAGAAGATTGAATGAGAATGTGTAATACCAGGCATTTATTATGTGTTCCAAAATACTAGTTCCCTCAGTATCCTTAAAAGTGGTGAAAAACCTGGATATAGCTCTTATTAGAAAGTTCTAAGCACAGTTCTGTCCCTTCTGTCAACAGCATACAGAGTATCTTCCAGATCTTTGGGGCAGCTACAAGAGGAAAAGAACCTGGGCTCTAAAATATCATACAAAAGAGATTTACCCACTGACGGCTGAGGCTGAAATATATGTGAGAAAGGTCTATTGAACCAAGACATTAAGAGTTTATAGAGTTTGTTTCAGAAGCCAGCAGGAACTAAAGAACTCATATTCATTCTTTTTTGTTTACTGAGGGGAGAGCATACTGCTGGCCTGCCCAAGATAGAAGCATGCAGGGGGTACGGGAAAGGGAAGGGAAGGGGGAGCAAGGGGCAAGGGAAAGACTTCAAGGACACCAGGGGCAAACAAGGCCTCATCTTCATTCTTAACTGAACAACATTCCCTTCCTTCACAAGCCAAAAAACACAGCACCACACGCCCTCTTTGTGGACCACAGCTTTAAGCCAGATGCCGCCCCCATCAATAATCAAAGCAAAAAATGCACATGGAACTTGCTATCTTTGGCTAGCTTCATTCTTGGTCTTGAGGTTTACCAATACCTAATGCTTCAGACCACTGATGACTTTACTGAAGAACAATCTCAAACATTAGAAAGAAGTGGCTCAATGAAAGGATCACAAGCTGGGCGGCAGAACCCCAGAAAGGCCCTCCATTACCTGCATCCTCACTGACAGTGAAAGCTGTGTTGCCCAGGGAGACAGTAGAAGCGTCGTTTGGACCACTAATGAGCACCTTGGCCATCGCCACCCTTCCGATGCGGGCACTGTCAGAAGCATCAGCCAGGGCAATCTCAAACTCTTCTTCCTCTTCATACTCGCTGTCATCAATGAGCATGACATCACAAGTAGACGTGGTGACACCAGGCCCAAATATCACACGGCTCTCTGCAGATCTCCCTCTAGATTTAAAGTCAGAGCCTGATTCTAGAGCATAAAGGCTACTTCCCATAGCTGACTTTGGGATTGTGTAGCAAACGGCAGATACAATGCTGCTTGAATCTCCTGAAATAGAAATGGCAAGAGAGCTGAAGCATTTCAATGAGTGCTTCTCAACCTTTGGAATCTTTGATACTTTAATGAGCTTGATACCTTCTGACATTCCATCACTACTTCTGTTCACACTCTGACAGGAAACCCGCTTGAGTTGCCGTTTCTGTGGTATAAACCGCTTGAGGATTTAATATACCCCAGACACTTCTCCAAATAACTTAAAATAGATTTCCTATTCTGTGAGTTTTGTGCTCTGTTAATTCACAAGAGTCACTGCTTACCATCTTAAGACCACAGCGGGTGGAAAGAAAAGACTCATATTTGGAAGTTTAAGTAGCAAAGTAATTGTGTCCTGAAGGTAGTGCAATGAGCATAGTTCACTGCCTTTCTGAATAAACTTCTACACTTTAATTCCCAGAGAGAAAGAAGCTTGTTTAAAACAGAAAAGACAAAACAAAGTAAAACTGGCTTCTCTGTACAAATGACCTTAGTTATTAAGTGTAGCCACATCCATTGGTAGCAGCCTGTTCTGGGCCTGGCTTGGTGGCCCAGGGCAATCATTGGGGTTTGCTTTTGTTTGCCGAGTGGTATTGCCCAGGTTTTGTGCTCTCTGCAGTATTTGTTAGAGTGGTACCCAAGCCAGCAGATTCAATAAAGAAACCTGACATCATCATTTACAGTCATGTTGTGCCTCTGATCAGAGATTTCATTTCTATGTGTTTTAAAGTTTCAGTATTGTATTCCTCAAGGATTGTTCTTTATTTCTCACAGTTTATTTCTCATCTGAACTTTATATATATATATATATATATATGTATATATATATATATATATATATCACTCAGGGAGGGAAGTGTGTGTGTATGTGTGTGTGTGTGTGTGTGTGCCAAACTGGGTACTTCTGTCCCTTAGCTTCTTTGCTCAAGGCTAGCATTCTACCACAGCTCCATTGGTGGTTAACTAGAGGTAAGGGTCTAGTGGACTATTCTGCATTGGCTGAGAGAGCTCTCAGTCTCCTGAGTAGCTAGTATTAGGGGTATGAACCACCAGTGAACAGCTAGGGAGGGAAAATCTTAAGCACATTTTCCCGTCTTCCAAGATCTAAGAACCTCACAATTATAACTTTCCTTTTTGACCATAGTTATTAAATATTTTATGAAATGGTGATGGATTAAGAATACTGAGATCATGAATAATTTGCAAGACTACATTTAACCAGTCTTCTGGTCCAATTTAAGAATAAGTGAAGCAAGAAGCCTTCTGATAATACTTGCTATGGGTGTAATCATTATTGTGGTCATTCTGGAGAGCAAGAGAGTCAATACATGTAAGATACTTGTATCTATCAGTTCATATGATCAGTAAGCACTTGGTGGATAAAAGGAATGCAATGAATGCAAGCTATTATTGTAATTTCTTATCACCTTTGGCACCAACAGACCTTTTCTTTCAATAGATGCAAATAGAAAACCAGCACTCTCATTGACCCGGTAGGTCTTCTTATCAAACTCTAATGTGGGTTCATCCTCAGTGTCATTGATGTTGACTTTTGCCTGGGTAAACTCTCCTAACAAGGCGTAAGCTGGCATGCTGAGCTCCACAGTGAAGCTCTCCACGTTCTCAAACACATCATCATCATTGATGACAATGGTGCACGACTTGGTGTCTTCTCGCTCATCAAACTGCACCTGTCACCAAAAGAAATAACAGAGGTTAAGCTGTACCCCAGCACTCTCTGTCCCAATCCTCCAGAGAATTGCTTTACCAGCAGGAACACTCAGCCATTTTCTGCTTTTCACTGTACACTATATAGGGACATGGAAAGAAAGTAAGTCCTCTACCATTGGGTGAAGGAAAACATATTCACATTCTGTTTCATTAGTTCACTTTAGATAACAATGAGTATTATTTGATGACTAAATGCCCCTTCCGCTTGAGGTAAGTTTAATGAGAAAGAGCTCTGACCTCAGGACAGGAAGTTCTAGTTTCAAGTCCAGGTTCTGTTACTTCTAAACTAGGTAAAGATATGAGACTTTAGGAACATCTGATTTTTGATCAGCTAAACAGCAATAATTCTTTTACTTACATATTTATTGGCAAGACTAAAGGAAAGTACATAGAATGAGAGAACTAAGTATATATATATATATATATATATATATATATATATATATAATTTATTTATTTATTTTTGTCAGTCATGGGGCCTGAACTCTGGGTCTGGGCATTGTCCCTTAAGGCAAGCACTCTACCACTTGAGCCACAGCACCACTTCCATTTTTTTCTGCTTATGTGGTGCTCAGGAATCGAACCCAGGGCCTCATGCATGCGAGGTAAGTACTCTACTACTGAGCCACCTCCCCAGCCCCAAGAACTAAATATATTTTAAAGCACTGAACAAATTTAAGCTACTGCCATTGCCATGACCTTATTACTCACACAATTAAAATAGGCAGAGTCTTACTGCACTGAATAATGAAGCTGGAATGCACAGAAAGTTATTTAACCATGCCTGACTAATTTTAACTTTATTTGACTAAACTGTTTGCCATTAAAGTTTGCTGTAACTATGATGTGTGTGAACTTAAGACTGGCACAATTTTGCCGAAATTATTTTACATGCACGTACTTGTGAAATAAAGATGTTTCTGGTTTTACCTTATGTAAAGCAAAAAGAAAAAAAAGAAAGGAGAGAAAGAAGGAGAAAGGGAAGAGAAGAAGAAAGGGAGAAGAGAGAGGGAGAGATAGTAGTAACGAAAGAAAAGGAGAAAGTCAGGTGGGAGAGAGTAGGAAAAAAGAGGAAGAAAGGAAGAAAGGATGAAACTTTTAAATGATGCTAAGATATAGACTTCCCCCAAACTAAAAGGGCAGAAACTGAACTCAGATTGAACCTGGCATGAATGGTGGCATTTGGAGCATGTATGAAACAAGTAATTGTAATGCTTTAGGGCCACACAAGTGGCCCTAAATCACACAGAAAATTGCTAGAATATGTCTAATCAAATTAAATTAAATTTTAATAAGTCCCATACTTCCAGACACCCCAAGAAAATGAAACATACTCAAGAGATTTCTATTAATTATCAACAACTGATAACCTTTTGTCTTTTCTCATAAAAAAAACCTCACAAGAACGTATATGGTCTTCCTTATTTGCTAAAGATTCTTCAGGGTTTTTTTTTGTTTTTGTTTATTGTTTTTGCCAGTCGTGGGGCTTGAACTCTGGGCTTGGACGCTGTCTCTCAGCTCTTCAGCTCAAGGAGAGCACTCTACCGCTTGAGCCACAGCGCCACTTCCGGTTTTCTAGTGGTTTATTGGCGATAAGAGTCTCACAAATTTTTCCTGCCTGGGCTGGCTTTGAACTGTGATCCTCAGAGCTCAGCCTTCTGAGTAGCTAGGATTATAGGCGTGAGCCACTGGCGCCTGGCTTGATTTCTTTAGCTTTGTTTGTATTTTTCTTAGTTTATTTTTCTGTTTGTTTTGAGATAAAGTCTTGCTTTGTGACCCTACCTAGCCATGAACTTGTGAGCCTCCTGCTTGTCTTCCCAATGCTGGGATTACAAATTGTGTATCACCACACTAGACTCATCTTCTTTTCTAATTCCTCATTTAAACTGAACATAGACTAGCTTAGTCCTGCTGATTCCCCAACTCAAAGGATACTTCTTCAGAGATTTGTGACATCATAATAATAATGAAATTGAACTCAGAAATTGAATATATATCCAAACATTGTGACTTTCCCCCTTTTACTCCTGCTTTCATATCTTCTTATCCTTTCTCTCTCTTTGGTGCCTAGGGCTGCTCTTTGGCTAAGAATTCACTCTACCACTAAGCTAATTCTTTTTTTTTCTTTTTAATTGTAAACACGCTGTACAGAGGGATTACAGTTACATGAGTAAAGGTAATGAGTACATTTCTTGTTGAACATGGTTACCCTCTCCTTTTTTTTTTCCTACTATCCCTTCCTTACCCCATCTTCCCCCCCCCCCCCCCCCCAGCCCCATGGGACTAAAGATCATTTCCAACATAGTGTCTTGTGAGTATCATTGTTGCATCTTGTTATTCCCCTTTCCCTCCAAAATTAAATAAATGTGTATACAAGATGCAGGGTACCCAAATCAAATACAGGGACCACAGGGGATATACCATAGGGGGAAGAACATACAAAAGAAACAAAAAAAAATCACATAGTACATTAAAAACAACGACAACAAAGAAGAACCTCTTGTGTCCATATCTTGGTGTTCATTTCGCCTACCACTAAGCTAATTCTTATTTCTAGTCCTCTCACTGTTTCATTTTTCTTTCAAACTGCCACTTTGGTATGAATGGCCACTGGAACATTTCTCCTCACTCCCTGCTCGTCTACATAGAGGCAAAGCTGTTGCTTCTAAGAAAACTTACAGTCAACATGCCCAAGGTACAATCACAGCCTTGGCCACACCTTGTGAAACCAGCTCTGGCTCCTCCTACGTGCCCTTCCTAGCATCACCACCTAATCTCCCATCTCCCCACAACCCTGCTGACAGCCTATCTCTTCTACTAATCTGTCAAATCCACCCATTTTGCTCTAACTTCATCTTTTATATTGAAGCTCTTTCTCAGCAGCCTCTCTCATCTAGCCTATTCCAAGAGCTTCCAAAGGCTCTCTTTACTCCCTGTCTCTCTTCCTCCTCCAGCTAGGAAGAAGCAGGAGAGGAAGTCTGAGGACCCCAAGGCTGGTTGTAGAACATGATGATCTGGGGTTTTCTTTTTTTTTGTTGTGAAGCAATGTGCAAAGACAAGAAGCTAGATGACAACTTAAGTTTTGTCAGTTTACGCTTCAATGTGATTAGGTAGACTGTGAATTACAAGGTACTATGAGAAAGGAACATAGAATAATTACCCAAGGAAAGATGCTGGTAGAAAGGGAATAAATAGAAGAGGAACTTCCCATGACAGTCTTCAGCCATGTTGCAGACCTTGCTGGAGTCTCCCTAGCAATTCAGAAATCAGAGATCCCTGTCCTACCTACCTGGCCAGCATACTCCACGTAGTCTTGCTGTCCCGGCTGGGAGCTGGCTGTGCCCTGCTCAGTGCGGCACAGGACGATGGCATATTGGTTCAGGTTTCCTGTCCTCTGCACCATGACGCTGACGGACCCCGCCTTCTCACTGACGTTATAGCTGGAAGTACACAAAATGGAAGTCTCTGAAAGTCTGCCCAGGGCTGTGAAAAGCCCACATCTCCAGAGACTGTCTGTTCAGTGTCTCTTCTGTTTGGTTATTGGACATAGGAAGGCAGTCTGGTTCTTTCAAGAGGTCATGTCAACTGAGGGAGTCTGCTCCTGGGACCGTCCCAGCACCAAGTGAACAAGGACTCAGGATGCAGAATCTGGTGTCCTCATTTTTATTTTTGTCAGTTGTGAGACTTGAACTCTGGCCTGAGTGCTATCCCTCAGCTCTTCAGCTCAAGGCTAGCTCTCTAGCACTTGAGCCACAGAACCACTTCTGGCTTTTTCTGCTTATGTGGTACTGAGGAATCGAACCCAGGGCCTCATGGATGTGAGGCAAGTACTCTACCACTGAGCCACCTTCCAGTGTCCTCATTTTGAAAGAGTCGAGAGTCATTTAGAAGATGGATCGTGCATAGGAACAATGAACTTCACAGCTGAAAATCTACATAAATGACAAATAATCTCTCCCAAGTGTAGCAAGGTAATCAGAAGAGGCCAGTGGGCCTATTCTTAGGGAAGAAAGCTGTTTGGGAGGCTGTTAATGACTGGTCTCAGGTGGGAAATGACTGAGCCAGATCTGCAGGAAGAACATGTGGAGCAGGGTTACAGGTTAAGTGTAGCTAACAAAGGTGTTTAGACAAATGGTGTCGTATGGTAATGGGGGATTAATGTCGCTTAATGCTAGAGATCTGTGCTGCTTGTGTCAAGATGCAGATTATTCAATGTGCTATTAATTTGTAATAGGAAGGTTTGCAAAAGCCAAACTAGACTTTGTTCCTCATCACTGGGGACAGCAATTGGAGGGGGTTATGTGTCCCATTTAGGAAAAATGCCTCTGAGGTATTAGAGCTCAACTGTCAGCTTTTGGAGACTCTATGCCCTGTAGTCCATTAAATCTGAGAGGGCTGTCAGAAAAAGTAAATAGTACAGTTATTTAATTCTGAAGAAGGAAAAAACAATATATATATATATATATATATATATATATATAAATGATTTAAAGTGTCCTGTCATCCTGTAAATATGGCGAGGAAGAGCAGAACTCTCTGGGGTCCATGAAAGCAAGTACACAAAAGTCCTCTTCATACCAAGTGCCTATCTGCATTCAAACTGTTAGAAAGTTGGCTTCTTACCACATAGATTTTTTAACTAATTATTTCCCCTCAAAGAAATAATAATCCTACTTATAATTTAACTCATAAAACCAGAACTGTGCTTCGCAGTCACCTTTATCAACTGATATCTTTCTTTGCCTCAGTAATTCTCTCACAGGTTAGGAAAATTTCTTAAAAGATCCCACAACTTTGGCATCTAATCTTGTGGGAATCAGGAGCTAGGGGAGAATACAAGTTTCAGGGTAGAGATGGGCAGCAAAGGTATTTGTTAGTGTGGGCTAGGTACTTTATTCTCAAAAGTTTAATATCTAATTTTTATTTTTCCCATCAGTTCTACCGGATTATCTTCTAAAATATGAAGATGAAGGCAAATCTATTTGTATGAGAGGCAGTACAGTACAATAGTTAGGGTC
Source organism: Dipodomys ordii (assembly GCF_000151885.1). Classification (NCBI taxonomy): domain Eukaryota; kingdom Metazoa; phylum Chordata; class Mammalia; order Rodentia; family Heteromyidae; genus Dipodomys; species Dipodomys ordii. The sequence goes on along the minus strand of NW_012267265.1, from coordinate 7,329,098 downwards.
ACTGGTCTTAAGTCTTGGTCTGACTGCTTACTAAGCAACTGTGGAAAGTTACTTAAGCTTGTTCTTCTATTGTTTTGCTGCTATGAGGATAAGAGAATTCATTTCATAACTGTATAAGTAACTAAGATGATATATGTCAAGTACCTAGGGGTACCTGGGATACATAATATCTAATAAGTATTTCTGCAATTATTGTTTTTATTACTGTTACCATTACTGTCACCACCACCAATTCCCCCAAAAAAGAACCCCCAAAACAGAGCTGCTTATTTTCTCTACTTGATTCACTAAGTTTCTCCAGACCAAAAGCATAATAAAACATTTACCTGGTATATTTAAAGCCGATGAGGGACCACTGGATATGGAAGACATTGTCGATGACCAGATTGGGTTTACTATCTTTCACCAGAAACTGAAAGCTATCCATCATCTCATGGATCTTCTCCTCATACAACACGTAACGAATCAACCCCAAGTTGACAGCCTCTGTGAGAAAAAGACTCCCCATAAGTTCACGGTACTATAGCCAAGTGCTATAAAGACAGCCCCACAGATTCCCCCAGTAACACTTCTAGCTTATTCTTCTAATGGTTTATATGCAGAATTTATTTTCCCCAAAAGAAGAAGCACACAAAAGCACAGTAGTCTTAAACACAAATGTTTTTTTTTTCCAGATTTGAAAAACCAATTCCTGCAATTCCTTCTTTGGAACAGAAGACCTGTCTTTATGTATAGAGAAGCCTCATCGTTTTCTAGAATGAAAATCCCAGGGTCTTGAAAGAGAAAACCTCAGCAAATATCTGTGGAATAGTGCAAGGAAACTTTGAGAGTTGACAGAGGTGAGACTCTGATTGCCCCTCTTCCCCCGCTCCACCCCTGCCCTAGCATCCTCAGAGGTCTGGATTCATTCCCAGTCCTGATTTCTTCTAGAGAAGGTTTCTTGGAAGGTATGTGCTAATAAAAAGAGCTGTGGTTGGATTAAAACAATCCATATATATACACACAGCTAAACATATGCTAGAAGACAACAAATGATTAAAATCAGGAGGGGAAAAGGAAATAAGGACATGACCTTTAAGAAGCACTGTTTCAGTGACTACCCCAACCACACTCAACCTCAAATTACTAGAAATGCCTGACAAGCTTACAAGAATCTCAAAACACAGTGGCCTGCTTATGTGATTCAGACAGGAAAATATTTCTGTTGAGCAACCTATATATGTTGACTTTAAGTTTTTGACTAAAGATTTTAAGAATTCATGTTGACTTTAATTTCTTGGGTAAAGATTTTAAGAAAGGGCTGGGAAGGTAGCTCAGTGGTAGGCTCATGCATGAGGCTCTGGGTTCAATTCCTAAGCACCACATAAGCAGAAAAAGCCAGAAGTGGCGCTGTGGCTCAAGTGGTAGAGCACTAGCCTTGAGCTGAAGAGCTGAGGTACAACATCCAGGTCCCAGAATTCAGGCCCCACCACTGACAAAAGAAACAACAAAAAAAGACTTGTTCTCATTACTCATTGCCTGATTCATGTAACTGTAACCCCTCTGTATATCAACGCTACAATGACAATAAAAAATAAATACAAAAAAAGATTTTAAGAAAACAAAGCAATGTATTTTTAAAGAGGACAAAATAAATAAACCACAGAAGGCCACAGATCTTTTATATGTTTGTTTTAAAAAAAAACACAAAACAAGAAGTACTATGTACCTTTTTCCAGAAAAACCTGGGCCAAACTAAAAGCAAAATACAAAGTAAAGATGAATTTGTCTCTTTTATCGTTGGGAGGACAGGAACAAAATCAAAAGTGAAATGAACAAGGCAGATGGCTAGATATTAAACAATTTGTGTACGTGTATATGTCTGTGTGTGTGTTTTAAAGTAAGCGGAAGTGATAAAGGAGTGGTGTTTGAACGTTGTTTCCCATTTCTAAGCCCCGAAGTGCCCACCCTGGGTGAACGTGGCAGCAGCTCTGCCAGGCTGCAGCTTGTTTTCCACATAGCCGTGCTTGGGGCCCATGGTGATCTCATAGACAAGATGCAGGTCATCCGTGTCAGGGTCCATGGTCAGCAGTTCCTTCTTAGTGATCAGGTTGGTTGCCTGGAATAGAAACCCATTAAATTTAATTCCTGAGGTGGGAATTAAGAAGCAAGAACAAGACCCTCTGACTCAGATTTAATTCAGTTCAGCAATGATTTACCAAGTGCGTTTACTGCACGGGAAACTGTCAGGACAAGAGAGGCTGGAAAGATGGAGAGGATCCCAGCCTTGGCCCCCAAGGCTTTCACACTTGATTGGAAAGCAAAGGACTGTGAGCAAAGTCAGAGAGGCAAGAGGTATAATGGAGATATAAAAAGAGTGTTGCAGCCTTTTGGAGAGAAGAAGAGATTATTTCCACGTGGAGGTCAGCAAAGGGATTGGAGGCAGTGGAATTTGTTTGGACTAGAAAGGTTGGAACTTTGAAAGAACGATACGGTATTGAGAAGACAGTTATTTTATTGCTTTGGAGAGTCAACTGCAATGCCTGAAATTGAATAGGGTAAAAATACATTGAATCCCAATATTCCCCAAATATATCTAGCCAAACGTTAGTTGACTCACTCATTTAGCCAGTCAACAAACAGTGGGAACAAAAGGCTGAGAAAAGAAAGAGGGCAATCAGTTGTACTAAATGTTACTAGGCTTAATAAGGAGAGAAAATCAATTCTTGGATTTGGCAAAAAAGAGGTCATTGGTGACTTGTATTTTACTTAGTATGCGTGTGTGTGTGTGTGTGTGTGTGTGTGTGTGTGTGAGCACATGTGCCAGAATGGGACTTGAACTCAAGCCTTATATGCTTGTTTGTTTTTTGTTTTTTCTGCTCATGGCTGGTCTTCTACCACTTGAGGCATGCCTGAACTTCTAGTTGTTTGCTTAAACACTGGAGGTAAGAGTCTCTTAGATTTGTCTGCCAAGGATAGCTCTGAATTTTGATGCTCAGATCTCAGCCTCCTCAGTAGGTAGGATTATAGGCATGAACTACCAATATCCAACTATTAATTTAATTTTTGACACATTATCTCCCCACGTAGGCCAGGGTGGCCTCTAATTCAACAGCCTCTTTTCTCAACCTCCCAAATGGTGAGACCAACAGGCATACGCCACCATACCCCTGGTCACTGGGGACTTTGGAGTGGGAAGTACAAAGCCAATTGAAGGGTGATGAGAAAAGAAGCTTTCTGAATAAAGAAATCAAATAGGGTACAACATAAAATTGCACTAATTTTGTTTCATTTAAGAGACCGAACAAGTTCCATGGGATACCACACAAAGCAGCTACATATATAAGCAGCTGATCCACTCCATAGAGATGTAAAAAAAAAAAAAAACCACAAAAAACCCCCACATCCTAGGAGAATTTTACCCACCAAAGTAAGAAATCAGACTTGAACTCAAATGAAGAAATGTTCACTTGCTTGATAGGGGATATGGATTTACCTGTTTACTAGGTAAAGTGACTCAATTGGGTTAGGAGGAAGAGAAATAGATTTCTAAAATAGAATTCCTCCAAGAACATTCACCTACACTTAAGGTTTCTTAGTCCATTCTTACCTTCTTCTAGTCAACAAAGTTTCGCTGAACCCCTGCCTGCAAAGCTTAGAGACACACAGTTTCCCAGCCTTCCACGGAACATCACGGGCCACCTGACTCACTTCTTGCTACTAGATACTAAGCGCAAGTGACATGTTCAATTTCTCTATCACTTGCTTAAAATGAAGCTCACTGCCCTTTAATTCTGTGCTTTACCCTTTCCATGGGCTGGAAGATGAAGGAATTTCTGAGGAAACCTGGCCATGTTGTCATTAGCAACCACCTAGTGATGACAGAGCACGGTACAGTCCTTCCACACCATTCATGAGAAACAAAGTCAGAGTTCTTTCTGTAAGAGCATATTAAACGAAACACACACTTAACCAATCTTACATACTCTTTTCTTTTCTGGAGGTACTGAAGTTGGAATTCAGGGCCTTGTACTTATCAGGCAGGCATTCTACCACTTGAGCCAGGGCTCTGGCTGTTTTTGCATTAGAGATCTTGCTAACTTGTTTTAGTTTTTGTTGGGGGGGGGGAGTCAGAACTGGCTGGCTTCAAACCATGCTCCTCCAATCTCTGCTTTCCACTGTCACAAACGTGAGTCATTGCACTTGACCATAATGAAGCCTAACCACACTCTTAATCTTAGGAAAATTAGCTTAAGTAGGGAGCCTTATGCTTACGAGTTGAACTGGAACTCTACCCCTAAGTTATTGTCACTCCCGAGGACTTCGCCCAGGGTGAGTAGTAAGAGGTAGCCGATGGCTCAGACCTTACCTTGCCATCCATATACTCCAGCCATTGAAGCCCCAGGTTGGTGACAATTCTAGGGGTGCCGTCATCTACTGGGAGGATAGCCACTTGGAACTGCTGAGGTGCTGCAGTCATAATCTGTGGGAGAGGCCACAAAAGAAATCTCATCATCCACACCTCAAAAGGATGTTGGTTCCAGGACCTCCAAACCTGGAACCGCTGAAATCTGTGGACACTTCCAGATGAAGAGTGGACCACAGCACCAGCTCCATCCCTTCCCATCAGGCATGGGGCCTAAAGGGTAAGGCTGATGCAGAGAGGCAAGCTACAAAGTGGCACTCTGGCTGGAATTTCAACTGCTGTGGAAGCTGGTTTTCACCCATTTGTGCCTTGTGTGTATATGTACAATGCTGGCGTTCGAACTTTTCCTGTTTTATAAACACTCTAGCACTTCGGTCATTCTTCCTGAGTTATTGTAGAATCTTACTTTTTGCTGAGCCTGACCTATGATCCATCTACCTATGCCTCCTGTTTAGCTGGAATTATAGTTATAGACTACCAATCCTAGCTTGTATGCTGAAATGAGCTCTTGTTTACTTTTTGCCTGAATGAAACTTAGGACAGCAATCCTCCCCATATCTACCTCCCAAGTAGCTGAAATTATTAGCAAAAGCCGTGGTACCTAGTATAGGATTTTTAAGATAGAAGCTTGCTAAATTTCTTAGGCTGGCCTCAAGATTTTCCAAGGCTGAGTTTGACTTCTCCACATCAGCTTCCTGAGCAGCTTGAGACTACAGGTATGCATTACCATACTTGACTAACTACACTTATGCCTTCTTTAGTGGAAATTAATATTACCTAAGAGGAAACAATCCACCGGGTATTCTTCTTTCAATAGCCTTTGTTAAAATTTTCATGAGAGGCTGCCAAAAATCATCATTAATTTGTTTATGTCAAAGTCTCAGGTGGGATTAGATCAGGCATGAAAAGAAGTTTCTATAGGAAGAGATGTTCTTTTATCCTTTTCTTTCCCTGTTTTTGTTCTTTGTTGTGAGGAATAGCTATCTCTGTGGAAGTAAGGAGCAGAAGAAATCAACAACCAAAGCATTTGTGAGCATGGTGAAGGGACATTCATTCCATGTGTGTGTGTGTGTGTGTGCACACATGCATGCACACACAGACACACAATATATACACATAAAAGTTCATCTGCTCTAATACCTCACTGATCCTAAGTGATACAAGAAGCAGGAGCTCATGGCAGAAAGATAATGGTTTTTCAACCTCCTACAATCCACCTTCTAAATCTTTTCCATTTTTGCACTGACACTATCACACTATCCCTCAGAAGATCTGCTCTGATCTTTTATGTTTATAAGAGAGGAAGCCTTTTGGCTCATACATCTTCAAACCTTTTATTTTTCTCTTGAATGTCAAACTAACAGAGAAGCAACTACAGTGGGAGAGAAAAAAACCAAACAGTGCTAGGCTGCTAGGCAGTTCTGCAGAGTAAGACAAGGTAGGGATGTCCCAAGAGCCACCCATGGATATGCTGGTTTGTTTGCTGAAGATGACCTTCTGATGTCTCTGAAGCACATGGGAAGACCTGCTTTCCAGGAAAAAAAAATCACTATTGGTATAGAGCTGATAGTCCTGCCCGCTGAGTGTAGAGCTTCTGATCCTGGAGGAATCCTAGGGGGTGAGCAAGCTGCTCATTAAAGCTGCTTTAGGCCAAAGATGCAGGGGAAATAGAAGCATCCTGGGCCTACTTCATTAGCGGTGCAGGGGAGGTTTACGGCACTCAAAAGACTGCCAAAGAATGGAGGGAAGCCAGGCACTGGTGGCTCACACGTGTAATCCTGGCTACTCAGGAGGCTGAGATCTGAGGATCACAGTTTGAAGCCAGCGCTGGCAGGAAAGTCTATCAGATACTTATCTCCAGTTAACCACCAGAAAACCAAAAGTGGTGCTGTGGCTCAAAGTGGTAGAGCACTTGTCTTGAGTGCAAAAGCTCAGGGATAGCACCTAGGCCCCGAGTTCAAGCCCCATGACTGACAAAAAAATAAGGAGGGATTAGAAAAATGGTGGAGAAGACACTGGATAGGAAATCTTACTTTGTACTAGATGTCTGCAGAGCAGAACGGACTTGTTCTTTGAAGGACTTATTCTTTTAGGAAGCAGAGCTTGGCAGTTGCATAATCTCCAGAGAAAAGTGTTACTGACTGCACAAGCTGGTCCTAAAATGATGATAACCATGATGATGACAGCTATAGATAAGCTGCTATTTCCCTTGTGCCCAAGGTTTCATGAACATAGGAAGGCAGATAACACCTCTGTTCTACAAGTAGTGAAGTGGAGGCTTGAAAAGGTGAAATGATGTACAAAGGTGCTAAGCTTGTATGCGATAGAGCCAGTCTCTTGGATATAAAAAGCCAAGAACTTAACCACTGGCTTTGTTTTTTTATTTTCTAATGTGTATGTGTGTGTGTGTGTGAGAGAGAGACAGAGAGACAGAGACAGAGACTCTGTGTGTGTGTGTGTGTGTGTGTGTGTGTGTGTGAGAGAGAGAGAGAGAGAGAGAGAGAGTTAGTACTGAGGTTTGTGCTTAGGACCTGGGCATTGTTTAATTAGCTTTTTTGCTCTAGGCTGACACTCTACCACTTGACCCACAGCTCTACTTTCAGCTTTTTGGTAGTTAATTGGAGATAAATCTCATGGACTTTACTGCCCAGGCTGGCTTCAAACCTCGAACCTATGTTCTCAGTAATTAGGAATACAGGCATAAGCCAGGGAGTTATGGCTTCCACGGTTACTTTGTAAAAACTGGGAATCTGTGGTTGGAATGAGGGTTCTTAACCCAAAAAGAGAAAGACTGGATGAGAGGAAAAAATTCAAGGAGTGATGGGTAAGCAAAAGAAAGTAAAAATTATATTAGCGCAATTATCCTCTTTTATTGGGGGTTCACTATTTACTAACGAGGTGAAGCACTTTGTAAGGATTACTTCCTTTGATCCTCAGACTAAGCATTTGCAGCTGGCAATGACTTCAGTGTTTCCTTGGCAGATAAAAAGGTGAGTCTCAGACATGTGATTTGCCTAAGGCCAATATACCAGTAAGTTAACAAAAGAAGAAGTTAATGCTATGCAAAGATCCATGTTGTGTCTCCAGCACACAGAGGTAGGCCTTCTCCTTCCTTTTTGCCCCTCACCTCTTTTCCTCCTTCCTCAATGATGAAGAAGGGGTTGGTCCCATCAGAAACAGTGAAGGTGAACCAGTCTTTAAGGGTGTTGCTGCCATCATGGCTATAGCTGACTCGGTTCTGATAGATATCTTCCATGGTGAAGGTGGAGGTGAGATGGAAATGCTGCCCCCTGGTGGTTTTGTCGATGGTGCCATAGCGTGGGGACTGCAAGATGGTGAATGTGATGGAGTCCGCCTGTCCAGAAGGAACAAGCAGGAGGGAAGGTCATAATAGAAACCAGCTGAGTGAGTGGTGGCCAGCCAGTGGCCAAGAGGAACAGAACCTATCCTTATTAAGCAAGGGCTGAATTTTCTTTAGAAATACCAAAAGACAAAGCTAAAGAAGGGAATGATCTTTACTACCATTGGACTTACATTTTGGTGCCTTCAACATATAACACTGCACATTTAGATTTGGTCTCTTCGGGTATTAGGGAGACTTGCTATTAAACCTCCACCAAGGTGTCCGAAAGTGATACTTTAAAGAACCATCCATTTCTTCTCAAGTTATATCCTTTGCTTTTCAAAATTCTTATCTATAGAATCCCAGAATCCCATAAGCATCAGAAGAGAAGCTAAGGTCTCATTTCTAACTGCTGCTTCTAAAGTGACCTGAAAAAGGAAAGGCCTAAATTGTGCTAAGTCTTGACTTAGAAAGTCCTGATCTGGGCCAACAGGGCTCTGTGTCACCTGGTTCTGATTCCTCTCTGGTCCACTGAGTTCCAGCTTCTTGGCTTCTTGTAATCTTTGTTGCAGTTACTGTCAGGATCCAAGATTACTTGAGCTGCCTCTGCCTGAAGACTGAATTCTCTAGGTAATGCATAGCTTGTTCTTTGACTTAATAATATCGTCTCTCTCTCTCTGCTCCAACATGACTTCCACAGAGGGGCCTTTTGTCTAAAATAGCACAACTTAGCTGGTGTGGCAGTGTAGCCCTAAAATTCCAGTACTGAGGAAACCGAGACAGGAGACTTAAGACTCAAGGCCAGCTTGGGTTACAAAGTGACACCCTTTGTCATTAAACAAAAAAAACCTTAAGAAAGCATACCTCGTAGTTATCACTTTGTTTCCCTTCATAATGATGATCATACCTCATATGATCTGCTTTCTTACTTTACTGTTTTTTCCTCCAAGTAAATGTTGTCTTTACTATGTATGTATGTATGTATGTATATATGTATGTATGTATGTATGTTTGTAATTTTGTGCTGGTGATGGGGCTTGAACTCAGGGCTTCACATTCTCGCTGGGATTTTTCACTCAAGGCTAGAGATCTACCACTTGAGACTTTAGCACTTCTGCCTTTAGCATTTAGAACAGGGTTTAGAGCCTACTGGGTAATAAACACACAATGAAAGAATGAATAAATGAATGAGGGCTAGAAGGGAAAGAAGTAATTGGTAGGTGTTTCTGCTTCATGCAGCATAACTCCTGAGTAGATGTAAGGAGGCTGACTTTGAGTCAGGCTGTGGTGGCTCATGCTTGTACTTCTAGCTACTCAGGAGGCTGAGATCTGAAGATTGTGCTTCAAAGGCAGTCCATGCAGGCAGAAAAAGCTATGAGACTCTTATCTCCAATTAACCAGCAAAAATCCAGAAGTGGAGCTGTGGCTCAACTGGTACAGTGCTAGCCTTAAGCAAAAAAGCTCAGGGACAGCTGATTCTGAGCTTAGTGCCCGCATGTCCTGTTTCATTCTATGAAGGAATCTAGTCTTTGATGGTGCTGGATAAAACATTACTTACCTGAGTTTTTAAGTATCAAACAAAAAAAAACCATGTTACATATAAACAGAAGAGAAAATGAATGCATTAGGGTTTCAGGAAGTGTTGTAGAGCAACTTGATATGTAATGGATTCATTTTTCATTCTCAGAAGACCATGGAATCTGCGGCTTTCACAGCTTGCAAGAAGGCTGCTTGGCCAGATCACTGTACCCAGCCCATAGGAAGCATAGCAACAATTGCCACCAGATCTGCTTCTCCCTTAGGCAGCGAGCCCCAGGAATGCACTCTCACCTCTGTGTCTGAATCCAATGCCTTGAGCTCAAACTCCGTGATCGTCTTCCTCACGCCCTCCTGGACCCGCATCCCCCAGTTCTGCAAGATGGGCAGCGAATCATCCACAGGGCGAAGGGTGATGTGGAAGGTCTGGGTCACCTAGGATGGCAAAGTGCATGTGGGAGACCTGTCTCCAACACCATCCAAAGATGACTTGTTCCTGTGAGTTGACCCAGTGTGGGGAAGCCCTAAGAAGCACTCTTAGATGTTAGCCCAGGTGGCTCTCAGAGGCTGATCCCCGCATTTTGGTTGAGAGCAGAGGAGAATGATGCATTCATATTACCAGTCTCTTTTCCCACTCCACATAGAGGACACCAACGACCCAATACCCACTCAAGGCTATAAGTCTCATCTACCTCATGAACTCCATCAGACAGCACAAAGCTGAAGGCATCCACGTGTGTCTCCGTCTCACTAGTATGGACATATTGAACATTACGTGAAGTCAGGTCAGCCTGAGTGAAGGAACTAATATGGATACCTAGTGAAAGAGAGTGAGAGAGAAACAGGAAGGATGTCAAAATGGCAGCCACACCTGGGAGGCCATGGAAATGTCCTCTCAGTTGTTCACCTGAGATCCCTGTTGTGCCCTAGAAGACTTGTGGCTGCATTGTTGGTGGGCTTTGTTTTCTTGAATAGCATCTCTTTTGGGGAAGCACCTGCTAACTTTATCACTAGCATCTACTGTATTCAGTAAATGCTCTTCTCCTTTCTGATGGGGCTTATGTTGTAGATGAAATCTGTGAGAGCTGAAGCCATTGCCTTGTACTCATTTTTGTATTTCATTACCTTAAAAAATTATTTTTAAGTAGTTGTGCAAAGGAATTGCCATTCAACAAAGCAGTTTATGAATACCATATATCCTGATCAGTGTTACTCCTTTCAACATTCTCACTCAATCCTCTCTTCCCCACCACTTTCCTCCCTCTTCTTAATTTTGTAGGATAGACATTGGATTCTTGTCTGCATTTCCTCTCTCTTCTCTTCTTCATTCCTCCACCCCTTTCCCTTTGACCCCACCTCACCCCTGCTTCCTGAACTTGCTGAGCTTTGATTTTGTCTTTCTAAGGATTTATACTATTTGAGATCTCCCTTGAATCTACCATATTTCAGTTAATACACTTGTAAATACTTGCATACCATCCAACATACTTACTTAAGAGTTTGTAAGCTAAATCTAGCTTCTACATATAGGGGAAAACATGGTTCCTTTGTCTCTCTGAGCCAGATTTCACATAATCAAATCTTATATTCTCTTAAGTCTGACATTTCCCCCATCAATTCACATTCCTCTCAGAAAACCTGTCTTAATATTTAGTCTTCACTAGCTATACATAGTCTCATCTGTGTGACTGGTGATCGCTGGCCTCCTTAATTTTACTGAAAATCTTTCAAGATCTTCAACTCTGGTCCTCCCTTCTCATATACCATTTTAGCTCATCAGGCAGTAACAAAACCTGTTGTATGACTGTGGGGCTTGAGCAATTACTCTATATCAAACAGGAGATGACCTAGAAAAAAACAACATCGTTTAACAACACAAGAGAGAAATAAAGACATGTTGTTTTCCAGCATCATTTTAAAATAAGAAAAAAAGTAAAGCAACTTTAAATGAAAACATAACCCACTAATGTACATCTCTGTTTCAAAATGCCTAACATCATTTATCCAAGAGCCCTTGCTTCTTCTCTCTTAGGGCTACGGGGCCTCATGCTCTGGTGCCAGTCAAGATGGAAACAAAATCATACCTTTAATCTTGTCTCTGAGATAAAAAACTTCCTCTTTCTGATTCTGGGTGTTAGGATGCTAATCCATCCAATTGAGTCCTTTTGTATGGTCCTGAAATTCATTTGCTGCTTCCTGGGGTTAATTATTTTTCATAGTTAATCCTGGAAAAACCCAGCTGGGCTTTTTTTTTAAAAATTAAAAAAGACAGTGACTCTAATCTATTGAAGTATGACTTCAGAATCACTACCTTATCTTCCAAATCAAAAAAGAATATCAACCCATAGGTTTTACATTTGCATCTCTCTTTATCATCTGAAATGTGTCATCCAGATACAATAGCCTTCTAACTATTGGGGCATTAATTTTCCGATGAGGCATTTTATATTTCTGTACTTGCTACATCAGCTCTTGACAGGCAAGAAATGTAGCCCTCTGTCTTATAGCTTTGTCTTGTGGTTCTGGACAGAAATCCATACCATTCTTTAAAATTTTAATAACTTCAGACTAGTTGCAATGAGGAATTTAAATCTTTTCCCTTACTGTGAATCCATTCTCACAGACCACATAAAAATACCTGTCTGGATCCCCATAATCAACTGGTCACCTAATTCACTGATCATGGTCTGATTATGAGTGATTAAGATTATGCCTTCTTGGAAATGAGGATCTGTAATTAATCCAATTTTTCATTTTATAATTTTTATCAATTAAATTATTTCATTGGTAATTTAAATAATTTTATTGATAAAAATGATATACAATAAATTGCACATGTCAATCTAAATAGTGAATGTAACCATCTTGCTAAAACTTTCCAAATGACCTTTGTAATCCTTCAAGTCTCTACATCGTACCCTATCCCAAAGATACAAATGAACTGCTTATTTTACTTATGGATTACCTGGCATTATCTCTTTTATAGAAATAAAACCATATTGCAGATTACATGATCCTGTATTTAAAGAATCCCGCAGACTCCACTCCTAAGTTACTCAAGCTGATTTGAAACTTTTGACAAAGCAGCAGGGTATAAAATTAACCCTAAAAAAAATCAATGGCTTTTTTGTATGCCAATAATGAGAAGATTGAGGCTGAAATCAGGAAAGCAACTCCTTTTGTAATAGCCCCACAAAAAAATAAAATACCTAGGAATTAATGTAACCAGAGAAGTGAAGGACCTCTATGATGAAAACTTTAAAAACCTGAAAAAGGAAATTAAAGCAGAACTAAGGAAGTGGAAAAACCTCCCACGCTCCTGGATTGGGAGGATTAACATTATGAAAATGGCAATACTGCAAAAGGCTATCTACAAATTCAATGCAATACCCATCAATATCCCAACCTCATTCTTTTTTTTCAGTAAGTTTTTTATTGTGAAAAATACTGTACAGAGGGGTTACAGTTATATGAGCAAAGTAATGAGTACATTTCTTATCAAGCATTGTTACCTTCTCCTTTGTTTTTCCCCTATGATCCCTTCCCTCCCACCTCCTCAACTACACTCCCCCTTACCCTCTTCCCCCTACCCCCCTAAATTGTAATGTTTGTATTTCAACATAGTGTCTTGTACATCTCATTGTTGCAGTGGGTCAACATGTATCCCTACTTAAACATTTTGTTTTTTCCCTTCCCCTCCCCAAATTATACCAACATCAAATACAGTGAAAATGGGTTATACCATGGGGGAGGGATATACAAAGCCACAAAAATATCACCTTATAAATACATTGGAAACAATAGCAAGAAAGAAAAAAACACTTGTATCCCTGTCTTGGGGTTCATTTCACTTAACATCATCTTATCTGACCTTTTCTGCTTGTCCCAGACATATACTAGTTATTGAAAATAAGGGAAACCATGGGACTTATGTTTCTTTGGGCTTGGCTTACTTCACTTAATATTATTTTTTCCAAGTCTTTTAATTTCCTAACAAATGGGGTGATGTCATTCTTTCTGATGGAGGCATAGAATTCATATATATACATATATATATATATACACATATATGTATATATCACATTTTCTTGGTGCATTCATCTACTGAGGGGCATCTGGGTTGGTTCCATATCTTAGCTATGGTAAATAATGCTGAAACATAGTTGGAAGGCTCTGAAAAAATTAGGAATCCATCGAACATTCCTCAATACAATAAAGGCTGTATATGACACACCTACAGCCAGCATTATACTTAATGGTAAAACACTAAAGCCATTTCCTTTAAACTCAGGAATGAGACAAGGATGTCTACTCTTTCCACTTTTCTTCAATTTAGTATTAGAATGCCTAGCTACAGCAACAAGACAAGATGCAAACATAAAAGGGATCCAAATAGGGAAAGATGAAGTAAAACTCTCCCTCTTTGCAGATGCATGATCATGTATTTAAAGAATCCCACGGACTCCCCCCACGGTATAACCCCTGCTTTCACTGTATTTGATGCTGGTATAATTTGTGGAGGGGAAGGGGGAAAACAATTCGTTTCAATAGGGAAACAGGTGGACCCATAGCAACAATGAGATATACAAGTCATTATGTCAAAAAACAAACTTTACAACTTTGGCGGGGGTGGGGGGAGGTTGTAGAGGGGGTAGAAGGTAGGGGGGTGGGGGAGTGGGGGGAGATGGGAAGGTATGGGAATGGGAAACAAAGGAGGAGGCAACAAGGCTTGATAAGAAATGTACTCATTACCTTGCCCATGTAATTGTAACCCCTCTGTATGGTATTTTCACAATTAAAAAAAAAAAAAAGAATCCCACAGACTCCACTCCTAAATTACTTGAGCTGATTTGAAACTTTGGCAAAGTAGCAGGGTATAAAATTAACCATCAAAAATCAATGGCTCTTCTGTATGCCAACAATGAGAGCACGGCTGAAATCAGGAGAGCAACTCTATTTGTAATAGCCCCACAAAAAGTAAAATACCTAGGAATTAATGTAACCAGAGATGTGAAGAACCTCTATGATGAAAACTTTAAAAAGCTGAAAAAGAAAATCAAAGCAGAACTTAGAAAGTGGAAAAACCTCCCATGCTCCTGGATTGGAAGGATCTCATTCTTTAATAAAATAAAGGAAGCAGGGCTGGGAAGGTGGCTCAGTGGTAGATCACTTGCCTTGCATGCCTGAGGCCCTTCACACTAGTCTAGGAACATACCTTGAATAGTGCCTAGTAGTTGGCAAGTGCTCCAACTACAGTTAGTGGGTGTATTTGGTTCAGCTCCTATAGAGGCTCAGAGAGGAGGTATTTTCAATCCCTATATACTTTTCACTTTAAAAATTTTACCCTTTGCTAATTGGGTACCCTCTTGCTAGCTAGATGATGTTTCTAATAACATGTTCCCCTTACTGGCTGTCACAGCAGGGAGTTGTTGTTTAAAGTTCTTGAAAGCTTTTAATCCCATGGAAAGAGTTTTCAGTCACCAACCTGCTGGCTAAACTAAGTAGCAGGCAGTATTACAGAGACCCACATTAACCCTGTCAGTTTTTTCAATTCCCCTAGAAGGCTTGCACATTAGAGAAAGTACAGTCCGGGTCAGACAAGTGGGGCGGGAAGAAAGCATCGTAACAGAATAGAAGGTGGTGCCCTGGCTGCCCGCTTTCACCACAGCTGTGCACCAGGCTGCCTGTCACTCTGCCTCACCCAAGCAATTCATGCTGTGATGCCTCCGCTTTCCTGATTCACATTTCCTCCCTGGCCTCTTGTGATGGACTGAATTGCACATTCTCTTGTTGAAGTCCCAACTCTGTGGACCCGAGAAAGTGATCTTACTTGGAAATCAGAATCTTTGTGGATACAATAAGACCACATAGGGTCATTATGGTGGGCTCTCATGCAATGTGAGATATGCTAATATCATACGCATGGGAAATGTGAACACAGTATAGGGGAGATCACCACACACCATGTGAACACGAACGTGACCATCTGCAAGACAAGGAGAGAGCTGAAGGCAGATCTTGCTGAACCAACTCCACCTCCAGCTAGAAAGTTATGAGAAGCCACTCGTCTATGGTTTTAATTTACAGCAGCTCTGGGGAGAACTCATGCCAACAACGGGGTCATCGTTTTGTGTGTTTCTTTCCACTGTATTTGAAAAAGTCTTATTGTCAAGGAGATGTTCAGAGGAGTTACAGTTACATAAGTAAGGTAGTGATTACATTTCTCATCTAACTTGTTACCCCTTCCCTCATTTTTCTCCCTCTTTCCCTCCCTCTAACTTTCCCCCTGCCCAAGTTGTACAGACCATTTCCAATATATTATCTTGTGAGTATCGCTGTTGTATAGGTTCCCCCTTGTCCTTTGTTCATCCGGTTTTTGTTGGAATAACCTTTGGTACAACATCACCCCTGAGAAGTCCTCCCGGACCAACGGCTCCTCTCATGGGTGGAATCAGTGTCTGCTGTCATATGTTGTCACAGCTATGGAAACACATTATTTTCCTTATTTCCCAAAATGTATTTCTCTTGTAGTACTCAATGGATACTTCTGAAAGGAGGCAAGAAGGGTACAGTGCTCTTCTATTATGGTCCAGTTCCATAGGGATAATTCCTACCCAGTCTGTGGTCAGTGGTACAGGTGTGTGCTCTGCTTTGGCTAGGGCTTGAGGAGGTCCCACATCATTTTCATGTGTTGGAATCTTAGTCCCTGATACGGTGGTGTTAAGAAGTAGGGGGACCTTTAAGAAATGGGACCTGCTAGAAGGTGACTGGTCTTTGGGGATATGACCCTAGAGATGGATGCTGGCTTTGTAGAGTGAGTTAGGTCCTATAAGAACAGATTAAAAGAAAAAGAAGAGTAAGACTAGCTCCTCCCAGTCTCCTGGCTTCCTGTCTTACCTTGTGATCGCTTATTCTCACACGTGCTCTCAATATGCTGCCATCTAGCAAATTGTGACAGTGTCAAAGAGGTCTTCATCAGAAGCTGAGCAGATGGGGATGCCCAATCTCAAACTTGTAGTTTCCCAAACTGTGAGTTACATAAACCTATTTTCTTTATAAACTACCAGCCTCAGGCACTTTGTTACAGCAACATAAAAGTGTACCAATACAGGTGCATTCAAAAGACACCATGTCCAAGACTCATTCCTTAAAGACTCCTATTTTTTTCTAAACACATTCTCAGTGACTTTAATGCTCAGACAAGTCAGAGAACCATTGACACAATAGAAAGGTAGAAGAGCAATCAGAAAACCTGCTTTGGTTTCTTTAATGTTTCCTTTCTGCTATTTATGAGTTACATAAACCAGAGTGAGCCATCTAACATAAAGCTTTTCCTTTATCTTATATTGTTCTTTGAAAGCCCTAATACTGGAACGGTATAGCTATCTCAGGGTTACAAATGAAAGGGGTGATGACAAAAAGATCAAGTGTCTGATCTTACTTAATGTGTGCAATGATGGTCATGTCTATAACACATGAATTCTGCAGCATTTTAAAATCCAATGGGCAGACTGATCAGAGAGCTATTCATATCTGGTGAGTGAAAATGCTTATGATATTTAGTAAATTGCCTAATTGAACAATCATGAGTAGAGAGTGGCTGAGAGGGGTCTTGATGCAATTTTGTTATATCTGAAGATATCATAAGCAGAACAGCCCCCATAAAAACATAAAATCAGTGAGTGATGGGAAATCTAAATGATGTACTTCTCACAATTGAGTTTAATCTACCTACCAGCCCTCACTGCCCAGCAAGCAACCTCAACTCCAGGACAATCTGACTCACTGGGGCAGCCAAGACAAAGCCAACAGCCCAGCCCTAGGATCTTCAGGTTGACATCTGACTGGGCATTTCCCAAGTTCAGTGTCACCTGGGTGAGCCATGCAGGTTCTCATGACATTGTTACTCCATACTTAAATCTGGCTTAGGAGATATTAACATTGTGAGGCAAAATGTCCGCTTCCCCAAGGATTTTCAGAAGTGAATTTAAGAGGCCTAGAGTCACATACACGAGTTGAGTCAGGGGAAGGGAAGAGATGCTTGTCTGAAAGGTAGTTCATGTTTTTAGAAGGTTTAATCTGACTCTGTCAAGAAGGGAAGACAAGGTGACATGCAGAAAGTCAACAGTGGGAATGTTGAGCTGCACCTGGCTAAGTTAACTGTTAGCAGAAGGCAATTCCGTGGGAGTTTGAAACAGAGATATCAGGACTTAGGACTTCTAGGCTCCTCCAGAAGGCCCTCACTTTCATGGATAAGACTTGTGATTGTTAGGAAATAGGTGATAAAAAGATATTCAATGTGTTGAGGATAGATAGAGCTGGTACCTGACTTGATTTTGAGGGTTAAGAGCAAGGTAGTTTTTGAGGGAATATAGGCCTTACAGACTGGTAGGAAAGTACACGAGCTTGTCCTAAGTTCTCCCAACAGTGGGGAAAATAAATCTTTCACCAACAACTCCCAGAAGCTAAGGGGAGTGAAGCACCACCAATAACATTTTTCTTCAAACAGAATCATGAAGCTTTGGTAGCTCACAGACAGGAAGTCCTGCTTCTGCTGTGTTCTTGGTAGGCCCCTGTGGTCCAGGAGTTCAACAGTGTCTGTATTTGCTAAGCACATTGTCCTCATCTGGAAAGTTTACCTGATGCTCAGGTTTGGTTTCTGGTGGCCTGAAGAATATTTGGGACTAGCTTACATAATGAGGTCAGAAGGTGCCACAGCAGTGGTGCCCTCAGCAGAGGATCCTTTAGTAGGTTCCTAAACAAGCTTAAGAAATTTGGAGAGATTATCAGGGACTTTTCTTGATCTAGTCATAAAGTCATATCACTTCTACTGTGGAGGAAGGTGTGTTGAACTGGCAAAGGGGAATCCAACAGGGGTACTCCTCAAAGTGTTCCAGAAATAGAAGCTATCCTTCCTGACACCACACTGGTGTCAGGAGTTGGGTGGTTTATTGACTAATGGAGCTAGGCTGATATCAGACATGCTCTATTGGGAATACAAATGAAAATCAGATTTCAGCTTAAATGCTATAGTACACTGTTCCCATCTATCCACCTTTCATGCTAAGAGCTGTAAAGGTGCTAATAGTGCTAAGGGCTACTAGGTTTTTAGCCAGAACAATGATTTGATCCAGGATGTAACATATTCCTTGAAGACTCTGAGTGCCCTTGTATCTGTCCTCCAAATGCTTGTTCCTTTCCCCATCTGAATCCAGTGTACCATAGGAAACAATCATATACACTATTCCTTGAGAATACCCAAGAATTCTGTGTTCCAACATTACTCCTCCTCTGCTCTCCTGACTGCTAGGTAATAAGTAGATGCTCAGGAAGAAGTGACATTTGCCAGCTGCCTCTCAGCCTTATGTGATTGGGATAGCATGGAACATTATGCTTGCTCTTCTAGCAATGCTCCTAAATTATCAATGGATGTGAGGCCGAGCCTCTTCTGCCTCTCTGTTCACAGGTGCAAAATAACCAGATGGGCCAGAGATAAAGCCTCATGTTGAGGCTCACTGAGGCACCTCATGCTTCAGCTTCTGGATCGTTCTGTGAGGGAAAATACTTAATATTGCTTAAGCCATTGTATATGGGGTCCTCTTGTTCCAACAATGTAGTGTCTAGCCTAATAGATCTTACTCTAGTTACTCTAGTTTACTAAGAGGAAAATGGCCCTTTAGGGTCTAGGAGAGAAGGGAGCTGTGATAGTGTGGTCCTCGTCTTTTAAGGTCAGGTAGTATTAACAGGGCTGCACTCCCAACTTATCTCCTTCTCAGGGGGAGGAAGCTCAGGCCTTTCCCTGTCACACTTTACCATCAGTTATGATCAGCTGATGAAGGAGGACAGCCTGAGCATAAGTACATTTCATAGTAAGTTATCAAGTGAGTCTGGGCACAATGGTGGCTAATTCTAATGTCATTAGCCATCTATCCCCAAGTAGCTCAGAGCTGACTTGAGACCACTGGCCAGAAGTTGCTCTACTCTTCCTGAAAGCACAGGCCTACAGATCAACCTCAAGTTCTGGAATCCCTAGCCTCACCTGGTGAGACAAAGACTTTTCTCCAAGTGGCCAGCTATTTTTCAGAGAGGCCCAGAAGTCAACCCCATGCCTTTACTCCAAAAGGTAGTTGTCCACACTTAAAATTCATGAAAATATCATCACTTGTGGAAGATGGAGAAAGGCTACATGGTAGAAAAGGCTCCATGTGGGATTGGGGTGTGGAGAGGGGCTAGATCTTCAGGTCTAGTACACACAAGTTTTGGAAAGAAGTGAATTAAGAAAAGCTGGAGGGAACAGGAGCAGACCTGGATCTGCTTAGGTAGTGTAATGCCCCGGGAAAACAGAACCATCCCTCTGTTATCTAGAGTGCTTTCCAAGGAGGAGGGAGGGGCATGATCCCCTAACCCTCTTACCCAAGCAAAGCTGGCTTGGTGTTGGCAGCCACATTTTTAAACCCACTGAAGTGTGAGAGTTGTGAAAAAGCAGAGGTGAGTTTGGAGCCACCCCGCAGGGCTCTTAGGCAGTCTGGGCTCAGAAGAGAGCAAGGGCTGTGACTTCCCAGCAGGTGGGCAACTGGCAGGGCCTTGTAAGAAATCTCAGGGCTTTTGAAATCTCTGTGCGGTGCATATGCAGTTGCCTAACACAACAGCCAAGAGTCTGCCCTTTTATCTTTGGAGAGATACAATCAGCAACCTGACAGCATTCTGGCAGAAGCAATTAGCTCATGAATTAGTTATCAAATATCTCATGCAGCCAAGGTCTTGAGGGTGCTGATCTGCATACATCCCCCAGGACCCTCAGGACAAAAGGGAAGGCCACCTGCTCTAATTTACATTAGGAATCTTCCGCCAATCTGTCATTCCTCTTTGCCCTCCTGCCATACACGTAAACCATACACATCACCCAGAGTCCAACAGTGTCTTTTCCCTCTCTCCCCTGCCAGGATGAGCCTCCACATTCCCTTCGGAAGTTCATGTTTCATTATCACTCTTCTTCATTCCTCACCAGGCAGTCCTATGGGTCTTCTTGCTGCATGGTCACCATGACTTGCCTGGCTGATTACCTGAGGATCTGTACACTTGCTGATCCCTCTCTCTGGAATGTTTATACCTCATTCATCAGCACGGCTGCTCCCTCCCTTTCTTTGTATCTCTGCTGGAATGTCCTCTTATTATTAGGGATGACTTTGCTCTCTCCGTCTTCTCTGTGCACTGGGAATGTCCTTACGCTGCCCTCAACACTCATCACCATCCGACACACATTTGCTTGCTTGTCTGTTCCTGTCTGACTTGCTGCAGGAGAGTGAAGGGGTAAGGATGGCCTCTGACTTGATGTTTCCCAAATCAAATGAAGAATTTGTAACTTTAAATCCAAGAAAACCAAGCAAGCAGTCACTGCCTAGATGCTATGACCTCTCACCTTTCTGTTCTCTTCCCAACCCTTCGCAGGCAGCCTCACTATCTTTGCCTTGGCCATGTGCACACATCCTAGTCAATGCCACAGCCTCCTTTGACTTTCAGTTTCCATTGAACTTCAGGTCCTTCCTTTTCTAAACTTGTGCAGCAATTCCTTATTGTATAATAAATTAAACGGAGGTGACTATTCCAGCGTTGGTCACCCTTCATAAAAGCTCAGTCTATCCATGAGTCCTGCCTATTTAAATAGGTTCTGAAACTATGTTTTCACTAAACTGGGTCACTGTAAATTTCCACACTTTACCTATCTGTGAAAATCAGCCCAGAATAAAGGGCATTCTTAAATGCATCGCACTGTGCTTTCCTACCCAATGTAGATAATTTTGTTTAAACTCCTACAACTTCAGGTTCACACCCTTATTTCAACACCTGCATAGTCTTCCTTGAACTAAGGTTACCTGCAGAGGCTAGTTATCTCATTCAGTGACAAGGATTGTATTTTGTTTATTTTTGCTTCCTGAGCAGCAGCTCAGTATACATATTTAGTCACTATTTGTTGAATTCAATTATTTTTTCTGGTGTGGAGAATTGAATCCATGGCCTTTTGCATACTAAATCCACATGGCATTACTTGAGCTACACCCTTCACCCCTGAAATGAATTTTTAAACACAGAACACTGCACTATGACATGTGCTCAAGGGAGCGTAGAAGATCAAGGTGCAAGGCTTACTCTAAAGGAATTGACTGACTAATTAAAGAGATAAGATTTTTCACAGGATATAATCTCTTCTTTTATTGTACTTGGGATCAAACAGGGGACTCTCTGCATGTTAAGTGCATGTCCTACTACCGAGCTATACCCCAGGTCTGAATTATAACTTTTCGCTCAATTTCCCTAAGTAATTATTGAACACCTACTATATACTAAGTACGCAATTGTACATAATTGTCAAAATCAGGGAGGTGAACGTGAATCCCAACTTTCAGGTGGATGAAGCAAGAGAGGAGGGCATACCTGGCGATGTCACGTGTTCCAGGTGGCCCAGCTGGGGCTGTGTGGTGATTCTGTAGGTCAGTCCTTCAGGCCCACTATCCTGGTCAGCAGCTGAGAGCTGTTGAGTGGTGATTTTCTTCACTGAGTTTTCATCCAAGATCAGCCCTTTATTGGTGATGATGACTGGTGGGGATTTGTTGTCTGAAAAATATCAGAATTAGTGACTTGAACTGGGAGCTTTTCACTTTCCTTTCTTTAAGTCTAGACCTGGTATCCAGGGTAGTATTAAAGCAGTTCTCAGGCTTGTCCCTCAGCGACCCCCACCATGGCTGTGCAACAGACAGAGGGGGATTTTCAACTTTCATGTTGGCTAGGTGAGGTTCAAGGTGAGGGCATTGTCAATGGCACAATGTCCTAACTACGGGAGTGTCTCCACATCAGGAAACCTGATGTCCTCTTACCTGAAACACTGATGGAAAATGACTGGTCGAGCAATCTGTTTCCTTCTCCATCGACCACATCAAATTTAAAAGCAAAGCTCCCATCAGGTTCTCCTGTTCCATGACTATATTCTACTTGCCCTACCAAAGGAAAAAAAATCCAAGTTTTGCTATTAGTGCTTTCTGCCCTTATATGTGCAGCAAAAGACTGCAACTGGTCTTCACACCAAAGAATCAATTTATACCTTCTCACTTTGACAATGCTGTTGACATTTTCATCTAAACCTTTGATTTCTTTGTTCTCTTCCACCACCAACTTCCTCATAGGCAAAGGCCTCTTCATAAAAAATTTACTCCACCGACATTTCTTATGGTCAAGGCTTACCTTTACTGAAAGATCTAGCTCAGCTTCTAAGGTGGCATCATGAAAAACTACATCAGTGAAACTGGCCATGTCTAAAATGTGTAATGGTTATACCCAGGTAAGATGGTATGATGCTGTTATATATCCCCATCACGGGCAGGAGGATGCCCAGCTGCAATCTACAGTCTCTCCACTTCCCATTACGGGGAGCAATGTGAGCTATAAACAACAGATAAACAGGTAAACATGCAAACTCTGCACAGAGAACAAAGATCCCAAGAGAGAAGTATGATGCATCACATTAACTTGCTGTATCATTTATATGTATCCATCAGCACAAATATAATGAAATCTGTCTGGTCTTATACTAAGAGAAGTATGGAATCCTTAAAAAGGTACTACTTGCCAAGCACTGGTGGCTCATGCTTGTAATGCTATCTAATCAGGAGGCTGAGATCTGAGGATCAAGGTTCAATATCAGCCAGGGCAGGAAAGTCTTTAAGATTTTGATCTCCAATTACCCAGCAAAAAGCCACAAATGGAGCTAAGGTTCAAGTGGTAGAGCACCAGCCTTGAGCACAAAAGCTAAGAGATAATGCCTAGGCCCTGACTTCAAAGCTCTAGCATTGGCACAAAAAAAGAGCTAAGACATGGAACCAGGGCTGGAAAGGTGGCTCAGTGGTAGAGCGCTCGCCTTGCATGCAGGAGGCCCTGGGTTCGATTCCTCAGCACCACATAAGCAGAAAAAAAGCCAGAAGTGGTGCTGTGGTTCAAGTGGTAAAGCGCTAGCCTTGAGCTGAAGAGCTAAGGGACAGTGCCCAGGCCCAGAGTTCAGGCCCCACGACCAGACCAAAACAAACAAACAAAAAAGACATGGAACCAATCCAGATGCTCCTCAGTAGATGAATGGATCAAGGAAATGTGATATATGATATGTGTGTGTGTGTGTGTGTGTGTGTGTGTGTGTGTAATTCTATGCCTCCATCAGAAAGAATGACATCGCCCCACTCATAAAGAAATGGAAAGACTTGGGGGAAAAAATCATATTAAATGAAGCCTGACCTAAAGAAACATAGGCTCCATGGTTTCCATAATTTGTACTAATTAGTATATGTCTAGGGTAGTCCTAGCAGAGGTTGATAGTAGCTCAATAGCTATACACATATGACCATATAAAATAATGCTAATCAAAATGAACTCCAAGATATGGAAACAAGAGGGTTTTTTTGTTGTTTTTAATGTATTGTGTGAAGTTATTTCTTTTTTCTTTTGCTTTTTCCCCTTTGGTTTATCTCCTGATGTCACTGTTTCTTAATTTGGTACTCTGCAGTGTCTTGCATATACGTTTATTTGATCTAGGGAAGGGAAGGGGAATAATAAAATGGTGAGACAAAGAACAAAGGAGGAATCAATGCAACAGCGATACAAGACACTATATTGGAAATGAACTTTACATTTTGTGGGAAGGAGAGGCAGGAAGGCAAGTAGGAGAAAAACCAAAGGGGATAACAATGTTGACAAGAAATGTACTCATTACATTGCTTGAGTAACTGTCACCCCCTCTGGAATCACCTTGACAATAAAGTTTTTTTTAAAAGAGCTACTGTTCTCCCTCTGTGTAGTGCCACATAGATAGACCCAGTGAGAATTCAGCTTCTGCCCATTTTAGGTGTTAGCACCTTAGTGTTCAATCCTCTGGGGGCATATTTCTATCACTAAACAAAATTTCGTGTCATCATGTGACTCAAATATTTTTCCTCTAGTCTGTACCCTCTTTTCCTCCCCATTTTCTACCCTCAAAAGCACTGTACAATAGCTGTGTAGCATTTAACATTTACGTCTTTACTTCACATCAGCGTTTCCTGAAGGAGGGAAGAGCCATGTAATTTCCCCCAGGCAGCTCCGATTTATGCCCTTCCATTTTGCTTAGTTCATTAACTTGTGCACTTTGGGGAACTGAAAAGAGATATAAATTGCTCACCTAAGGAAGGCATAATTCTCATTGTAATCCATTCCAACTTGCTTTTTTATTTCTTTCTCTGACACACACTTTTGAGCATCATAGCAAGTCACAATGCCTTGTCCCCTTCTAGAACAGCCTCAACTTGCATCAGTGCATCCATGCATGTCATGACATGCATGCATTTTTACTAAGAAAGTGATTTTTTTTATCAAAAAGTCAAATAAAGAGAAAAAAATGAAGCTATAACTTGGATCTTATTCAAAACGAAGAGCAGACAGTTTTCTGCCCTAGGCTAACTGGTGTTTAACTCCTAAAGTGCAGTTTACTCTTGCAGGCGAAGTTCCTGGAAGCCTAGGCAGATAGAGAAAACTGGCCAACCTCGACTGATGTCTGCCTGGGTGAAACTTCGGATGGGACCTTTAACAGAGATTTGCTCCACATTGTCACGTTTAACCATCTGCAGGTGACCTGCGCCAGGATCTTCCTTCATGATGTACACAACCTGACGGCCATCAGAGCTGACGTCAGTCACTTTCAAGTGCTGTTCTGTGATGTGTGCTGCCGACCCTGGGAAAGAACAGAAGAATGCCAGTCCCCTTTCCTTCAAATGAGGTATCAAATGATTTTAGGAGACTGAAGGATAAGTTATCATTCACTCCTTGGGCTTTGGTACCAGGCACTTGTCCTCAATTACCCTAAACTTTAATTTCTTGAAATGAAATAATCTCATGTTTAAAACTAAACCCTGATTTTCTTTTTATCCATTTTTTTCTTCCTGTGTTCATTCTACCCAGTAGCCACCAGTTAGTAGCTAGGAATAACTCCTAATACCATGATGCAAATAACTTCTATATTCATGATTTCAGAAATCTGCTGGGATTTAATTTATTTACAGTGTCAAGGATCACAAAACCATAAGCACAAAACCACTGGCATCTCAGGGGGAATAGTAAAAGCAGTCCTTATCAAGACCAACGGTAAGCTAAGTATGAGGAGCAGGGTGATCTACTTGCAGGTGCTGGGGACAGAAGCAAGGCACTCACCCTGCCTCCTCAGCCCAGAAACACCTCTTCTCAGAATCTTGTCCTTTGCTTTCCTGCCTACTTTTCTCTCATATTACATGTAGTAAATTCTAGCCAAGTAGGTCTGTATCATCCATGTGTCAGGGATCTAGTGTCAGGCAATCCATCATAGGCTCTGATGGCCTTTGTATCTCTTAGCTAGAAACCTTGAGAGATGTGGTAGTGTGTTCTCTGGAACAAGGATCAGACTGCTTGTGCTTGCTAAAACAGAAAAGTTCCTCAAGCCCCAACTCTCCCCTTCTGTCATATATCCTCCAATATGTGAAGGCATCCAAGTGGTCCTGTGTAGCACTCCCATGAAATGGAGAAGACTAAGGGGAACAGCGAAAACTTCCTGATGCCCAGGCTGCCTGCTCTGCCACAAAGAATGATGTACCTTTCTCTGATGGAGGAACTGTGTATCTTCTACTACAATCCATGAAGTAGTAACAGGTTAGGTTCCAAGTAAAGTCCATTTGTGAACTGAATTCTTGGGTACTTCAGTAACTCTCATATTTTCAAATACTAAAAATACCACAGTGTATCTCTTTCCATCCAAAATACCTGTGAAACTAAGACTGGGTCCTAGTGAGATTCTGACATGCTGGACCCAAGGTACACTCCCCAATTAAGTAACTTTCCACTGCAGTCTGAGCCCAAGATGTATATTTGGCCACAGCTCCTTCAGAGGTACAAAAAGATGGCAAACTGTTGTGAGTTAGATACTAGGAGTCCACACTGCATACTTCTTAATCCTTTGCACCATGTTTTAATACACAATAACCTTCCATTGTCCTCTCCATAACTTTTTGTTTTTGCCTATACCAGAATTTGAACTTGGAGACTCATGACTGGTTGGCTTTGCTTGGCCTGGCTGGTACTCTGCCATTTGAGTCATATCTCCAACTCAGCTTTTTGATAGGTTATTTTGGAGATGAAGTCTCATGGATGTTTCTGCCTGGGCTGGCTTTGAACTATAATCCTTCAGATCTCAGCCTCTCCAGTGTCTAGGATTAGAGGTGTGAGCCACTGACATTTGGCTCCTCCATGTCTCTATTTTTTTGGTGTTTTTTGTGTTTTTTTTTTTAAACTCAGCATAGTAAAAGTTATCCTAGGTTGTTTTTATGTTGGGAATCCATGAATTTTGTAGAAGAGAAGTACTGCTACAGGAAACCTGGAACCAGAGGTACCGAGATAAACTAAGATTTTTGAGGACCCTGAAAACAGCAAACTCCTTTATAAATTGTTCTCAAATTCACAGCCAGAGGCATCTGGTTCAATGAATTTCAGTGGCTCACATTTTCATTCTCAATATTTAGTATCCCCAAAATAACAGTTCTCTAAACCCCCAATATCTCCAGGTATTGAATAGCTGGTTTAAGATCCACCCACAGCCCTAACATGGAAGTGAATATGTACCTGGAGAAAGAAATAAAGACAAAAGGTAAACAGCCTCATCTCTCTACTCCTGTGACATCTTCTAATGTTTCCCTCAGACTCAAGTGATGAAGGTTTGTTGGAAGGTCCTGGAAATTCTAGGAGGTTAGTCTCCCTAGAGGAAGTACATGGTGTGTGTAGGGGGGTGGGGAGTCTTTGGGGACTGCATATTCTTCTGGCCTCTAAATGTCTGTCTCTCTTTGCTTCTTGGCAATGAGGTGAGCAGCTCTGCCTTGATGTTCTGTCTCACTACGGCCAAATGGCCAGGAATTGAAAGCTCTCAAACCATGTGTCAAAAGAAATCTTTTTTCCTTTTCAGTTGTTTCACCCAGGTATTTGTAACGGTGATGAAAAGTGTTGAGTAACACACCTGCTGAGAGCTGCAGCCTTCGGTTTACCGCCAGGTGGGGGGTGTCACTTGTAGGTAGTTCTATGTAGATCTCCATCCTCCCTGTGTTCACATGGAAGCCATCAGAGAGAGAAAACCGGAACTCATCCACTGCCACACCAGGGTCACCAGGCAGATACCCGATCAGCCCAGCTAGAACTTCCTGGTAAGTGAAGGAGGAACCCTGGGCTAAAACTGTCCCATTCTCCAGAGGCTCAGAAGCAGTAAATCTTCTCAGCAGATGACCTAAAGAAGAGCATCAAAGAGTTAATGGTGCTACCTATATAGTGTGTGATTTTGCTAATCAGTAGGTCACCAGGCCTCAGAGGTACTAGGTACAAACAACTTAGCATTTTGCATGTAAGTACAAGTGCTTCCCTGGGGCCTCATCTATAAATAAAGAAATCAAGTCCCCCTCTTCCTGGTTAAATCTCTCTTAAAGAGATACAGATGGATGTGGCAACACAGAAGCTTAGAAATCACACCTCACTCCATGAATTCAAGCTCACTTCATTATGTAAATCTTTTTGTCTCCCTCTCTAAAGTGAAAACAGCACTCTTTACTCACATCCCTTTTCTTAGGACAGGTGGAATGGGAGATGGGAGTTTGTTTTAAACAAAAAGCAATGGGAATAATTTAAACTCAGAAAGACACATTTATATTAAAGCTTATGTTTCTGTTCTCAAGGGTCAAGTGCAATCCCATTTATAGCACTACATTACAGAAAATGAAAGTGTAAGAAAAACTAACCAGAGAAAATGATACAAGTTCACTATTTGCATGTAGAGAGATGTTATGATACAATTCATTATTATGTATGGTTTACTACATGCCAATTAAAAAAAGAAAGCAAAGTGAATGAAAGCAAGAGAAAAATGCAAATACCAGTGGTGTCTCTTCTATGAACCCTTCATCAACAACAGCTATTTTACCTTTGCAAGCCCAAAAGGTTGATTGAGACACAGAACCACATGGATTTAGAGCTCGAGGTACTTCTTGGGGGACAGTGCTTAGAAAAGAAAGAAGTAAAAGATCCCCATAGAGCTTTCTACATCTGGCTTAAGTCAGAAAGTAAATACCCTATCTGCAAAAGGAGCAAGCTCACAGAGACTTCTAAATGCCACCAGCCTGCCATGAGAGGGGTCTGGAACTGTCCAACAATGATGCCATCTCTGAGAAGAGAATATGCTAATGTTGAAACCTGTTTTGCTTGAGGTTACATAGCAAAATAAGAAAGCAGCTGAAATTAAATTTCTGAGTTACCAATTACCTAGGATTCAGGCTTTTTAAACAGTCAGTATCTACTGTGACCTCAAGAATAATAACTAGCTGTGAATTTGATTATACTTTGATGTGAAGAATAGACTATATATAGACAAGGCAAAGGAATAGCAACGGAAACATATGTGCTGATTCTAGTAACCCATCAGGCACCTCAATTAAGAAGCTTGCCACAGCAGTTTATATCCTACCGTGGTCAGGCTTTTTTGTCAATACAAAAATCAGCTCATTATCTGGGGTGTCCAGATCATGCAGGCTCAGAGAAGAATTGCTTAGCGCCACTCCGGAGCTCAGCTGTACTCCAAGGGGTCGCAAAGTCATCCTGGGAGGTTCATCGTTCTTCCTCTAATGGAAGCAGAAAACATTGGGTCTCACACATATATTAGTTTAAGAAGAAAGAAAACACATGTTGTTAAGAGAAAGCATTGTTGTGGTAGTCAACCTCCACGATCAAAACAGCATTTAATGGGTTACTACCCTGATCAGAATAATTAGTTTGAGAAGACACACAAACAATATGTTCTTTTGAAGAGGCTAAATGCTTTCTACAAAAATCTTCTAAGTTTTCTTCCACAGGTACAGTGACTGTATTTTCTAGACTCTGGAATGGACATATTATTGAAAAAGACAAGCCTGTTTGGGAGAAATCGATGGTAAAACGTTTGAATCCAGAACTGCTATAGAAAACCTTAAGCAAGTCTCAGTACTTATAGAAGGACACAGTATTGGAAAATGCAGATTTCTTGAGCTGACTCATAGACCTCTACTTCAGTGTCATTTAAGGCTTATGAAGATTCCGTGCAACTAATTTTCCCAAGGAGGAGTTACTCCATTCTGAGAACATTCCCGTTTTCCCTCCCCCACTTATCTCTTGTTCTCATCTTTTCCTTGGGTAGTTAGAGCTTAAATGAAAATAAAGACATTAATTTCAGAGAAACACAGGAAAATTAGTCTGTATCACTATGCCACTGATAAAAGTTTTCCAGACTGATTCTCTCAGACCTTCCCCAAATGCTGATCTTAATTCCACAAGTTTCCTGAAAGTCAGGATTGTGTTTTAGAATTGATATTTAAAAGTGAAGGTCAAATCCATCCTTTTTTGCTTTTGAATCCACATAAAGAAAGCTCTCTAATGGGAAGACCCTGTGTGGTCAAAAGATCAACGAATGGTTCCAACTCCCCAAGCAATTACCTCGATGGTGATATTGATGCTGTGAATTTCTGAACGACTGGTTCCATCACTCACATAAAAGCTAAAAATATCATGGGTTGGCTCGATGCTTTCATGAACACTCTGGAAATAGTAAATATAATTTTCCAGAACATCTTGAATAAGGAATGATGCTTCTAGGTCACCAGTAGTCCCAGGGCCAAAGCGATCACCTATTTAAACATGAAAAGAGGACTTTTACCTTCATCTAACAGTTTCCACTTACTAGGATAAATTAGAAAAGAAG
The DNA here is from genome assembly GCF_000151885.1 of Dipodomys ordii. Lineage (NCBI taxonomy): Eukaryota > Metazoa > Chordata > Mammalia > Rodentia > Heteromyidae > Dipodomys > Dipodomys ordii. Next base: position 7,299,011 of record NW_012267265.1, on the reverse strand, counting down.
ACATTACTTTCAAAACAAGGGGAAAATATGCTTACTGGGTGCCAGTGGCTCATGCCTGTAATCCTAGATACTCAAGAGGCTGAGACCTAAGGATTGTGGTTTGAAGTCAGCCTTGGCAGGAAAGTACATGAGATTCTTACCTCCAATTAACCACCACAAAGCCCAAGTGGTAGAATACCAACTTTGAGTAAAAATGCTAATGGTCAGAGACTAGGCCCTGAGTTCAAGCTCCAACACTGGTGTGCACATGCACGTGCACATGTGCACATGCACACGCACACACACACACACACACACACACACACACACACACACACAGAATATATGCTGGTGGACAAAGCTTTGAGAATGACAGAAACATAGACCAGGAACTGTAAATCTCAGAGTTGGATCCCAGATTTCACAGACTATTTCTCATCTATAAACAGACACACCTGCCCAGTGTCTCCACATGTAAACACAGAAGACAGCATACTTGAAAACATTCATGTTTTTATTTCCTAGAGGGCAGAATCAGTGGTTGTTTCATTAGGAATTGTTCATAACATAAATCTTGGGGGTAACGAACAACACAACAGTCAAGATTCTCCTTTAAACTGAAGCCAATTTCACACCATTCTGTCTGGCATAGCCTGTAAGAGAAACATTTTCTCTGTGGAAGGAATATTTTAACTATACATCTTTTTATCTAAGAAGTCTCTCCCGCCAGCATGTCTGTACTTGACTTCCTAGTTTCTTTTCTTTTTTTTTTTGGGTCTGGTCATGGGGCTTGAACTCTGGGCCTGGGTGCTGTCCCTCGGTTTTTAGCTCAAGGCTAGCGCTCTACCACTTGAGCCAGAGCACCACTTCTGGCTTTTTTCTTTTTGCTTATGTGGTGCTGAGGAATCGAACCCAGGGCCTCAGGCATGCAAGGCAAGCGCTGTACCACTGAGCCACCTTCCCAGCCCCTTGACTTCCTAGTTTCTTAATTAAACCTGTGCAAAGCTGGAATTTGTTGTAGGAGATGATTCCAGGAATACTGCAATGTCCAGGGGCCACTCAGATGCCATGACACTAAGTATCATTTCAGGTTGGAGGTGTTCAGATCCCAAACACAGCTTGGGTGATGCTACAGTTTGGAAATGTGTTCCCTATGGGCCATGTGTTAAGTGAGGTGGGCTCTTCAAGGGGATATTGGACTCCTGTCCCTTCCTTTCTCTCTTCTGCATATTCATCATTAGATGAGCAGCTCAGCCACACTCTCAGCCACACTCCTGAAAGCCAGAAGTCAACCATGGACTGAAACTTTGGGAGCCATGAATCAAAATAAACCTTGTCTCTGAAAATGTTGACATGTTTCAGGTATTTGTCACAGTAATGGAAAGCCGACCGACACAAATGCCACTGAAATCTTTACACAAAATGCTGCTTCCAACTGACTCTTCTCATCCTTGTCTCAAATGCTGCAAGAGGCCAAGGGGAAGAGTAAGCAATGTCTAAATGATGGATGCCTTGTCTTTACTTGGTTCTAACCTGACTCCTTCCAACTGATTGATTTTAAATTGTTACCACAATTCTCTTCTAGAAATGAGAAGAAGAAAAAAAAGGAACCCTGTGTCTTCAACCATTTCCTGGATATCTATCAACAAGAAAAGTACAGTTGGCAGATGTGAAACAATAAAGCCTTTCCTTTCCCTTCTCCATGATCCTTTGCAAATATCAATGTCCTGAACTATATACAGTGCCACATTTGTTGGTATACCAACAGAAATATTAGAAATGAAAGATTTTTTTAAAAAGATAAGCTGCTTGAAAGAAGAGCTCGAGGCATTATTTTTTCTTTCAATGACATGAATTTTCTTTACCCTTCAGAGCACAGAGAGGTTTACAGGGCCACTGATCCAATAATCCCTAGATCATACAGTTCAGATTTCCAGAAGGAACTCTAAAATTCCTCCCAATTTTTACTTTCTCCTCCCATTGATCACTATAAACAAGGGAAATGTGACTTTATTGTTTGGGCAAAAATAACCTAAAGAAATGATGTTTCAGAGTATAAGTGGATACCTTACTTTAAATCTCTGGAAAATAACCAATGAACACTGAAATGACACAGAAATTTCTTATTTTGGGCAGTATGGGGTTTTGAACTCAGGGACTTACATTGGCTGAGCAGGTGCTCTACAATTGAGCCACGACTCCAGACCTGTTTTGTGTTGGCTATTTTGAGATAAGATCTCACTCTTCGCTGGGTACATGCCTGGATGATATCCTCCTATTATGTTTCCCACTCTAGCTGGGCTAACAGGCTTATACCACCATGCCCTGCACCTAGATTCTCAACACTTCTTCTCTGATTTGTCCTGGAACTACAATCCTCCTGACTTCAACCTTCAGTAGCTAGGATGACCGGTACACATCAATCCAACTAACCCAGCTATTGGTTGAAATGGGGTCTTTAAATTTTTTTCTAGCTGTCAACTACAATACCCCCATCACGTCCTCCTGAGTAGCTAGGATTATAAGTGTGAGCCATTGGTGCCAAGCTGCTACTGAAACTTTAAGTTCCAATCTTTCCAAGTTTTAAAGTTGTACTTTCTACATTTGGATGTCAATCACTCTTACTAAATGTGTTTCACGGTCTTCTTAAGCACAATATGATACCCGTAAATCCAATAATCAGAGCTATGTCGGGCTGTCATTATATTGCCTACTATTGGACTGCACTGGGATATAGTAATGCCCCCAGTGGTACCAGAAAGGAGGTGGTTCCTGTTTCTGTAAGTCCAAAATGAATTCAGATACTATTCCATGAGATTTCATATCTAGCATGATAATGTTGTGTTTCTTTCCTTCTTGTCAAGGAGAAATCAAAGGCACTTCTTGTAGCAGTTTTTTAAAATAAGATCATCTGAGTTCTGGATATAAGTAGTTCATTTCATATACATACATAAGATAACCAAAGGCACAGGGCCTTCCTATGCAGGAAAGGCAGGCTCCTTAGCTGATAGCACCTGAGCAATTATTTTAGATCTCCAAATGCCATTTCCTTATATCCAGGCTTATACCCATGTTATTATGGGTCAGTGATTATGGCCATTAAACCAGCAGCCTTGGCATCACTGGTGAACTGGCAAAAAAGGCAAATTCATAGGCCACACCAGGCTCCAGAAATAGAAACTCTTGTGTCACTGCCAAGGAAACTACTCTCATAGAACTCCAGGCAATAGTTACGCACACTAAAGTTTTCAAAACCCTTTTTAGAAAGGCTGAGGCTTGCTAACATTTTGACTTCTATCCCAACGGCTACCCCCTCTACATGGCCATCTCTGCTCCTCTGTGCCAGGTAAATGCAAACAACCATGTAACAATGGCTTCCAAAGAAAGACACCAGAGAGAAAAGATGGTTCTGTGTGTGTGTGTGTGTGTGTGTGTATGTGTGTGATTTCTAAACACCCGCGCTCTTCCCTTTGCAAGAAATGCCATTTTCCTTCTGCTCACAGTGAATCCCATTAGCCCAACAAGTTCCAACCTGCTCAGACTTTACTGCTTTCCTAGGCAAAAGTCATTACTTTGTTTTATGTACTCTCTCCATGCTTTGCTCCTTTTTTTTTCCTGGCGTTTGTCGTTTATTATAATTTATCAATCTTCATATCTGTCTCAAACTCTAGGCAAGGTCTGCATTATTCATCTTTATATCCATTGTATCTAGCACAAACATTTGTTGAAGCAAACTTAATTCCACAATAAACAAATCAGAGCACATGCACTGAGAGGCAAGACAGGGAAAATCCCCAAGCCTTTTGATAGGAAAACATGACCACTCTAAATGAGTTCCCTGTCACTGGGCTCAAATCTCAGGCACCATGCTGACCACCGACACCTGCAGCAATGGCTTCACTATGGGAGCTGCTAGCTGCATGCCAATTAGAGCTGGTGCTCAGGAATCTCATGGCAGGGGCATCAGCACAGCAACCTGCTATGAGCTGTCTCAGCTGCCAGTCACAGAAGGTCTCAGGGGGCCTATGGTCTGTATAGGCCTTTTGTGCCTCTTCTGTGTGATAACCACCAGTGGATCGAGGGCAGATGGTGAAGGGGGAAGAATGTTGAAAAAGGTGCCACCAAGAGACAGCATGCATTTCAATTCATGTCATAGCTATAGAAGGAGCTGAGACATAAGCTGTGGTTCTGTGGAACTGCAGCTGCCTTGAAATAAAGGGACAGGATTCTTTTATGTCTTCAACACCCCATTTAGAATGCCATCCACTGTCCCCTCACCCCCACTGCTGATATTCCAAATCTCTTTTCTCTGCTCTATGTTCCCTATTGCACTTATTCCCCTTTTAACATCTTACCCAGTTTTCTCTTTAATTTGTCTCCCTCCACAAGAATCTAAAGCACTGCAAAGGGGGAAGGTTGTATCTGTTTTATTTACTGATGCATCCCAGGAACTTTTTTTAAGTGCATGGCACACAGAAAATGATTGGTAGATTTCTGCTGAGTAAATGAAACTTTTCCTCCCCACCACCAAAGTGTTTGAAATGGTCCCATTCTTCTTTAACTCTCCATCCCCTTGTTCCATGGGAATACAGATTCTCCCTCCACCCTCCTTGTTTTTCCAGATCCTGAAAACTTTGACAGCAAATCTGCTATCGTTACCTGTTCCAGTGTTCTCAATGCAGCCATATTTGGGGAGAACACTGAGTTTGATAATGGCATCTCCCTGAAGGTTGTCGTGATCCTCAGTAGCAAAGAAATGGTGGAAGGAGAGTGGGGCTCTCCCTCCTTCATCCACCTAAAGAAGAACAGAATGTAGAGTCCTTGGGTGATTGCCCATAACTGCAGTAAAAGAAAGATCTGAGTTGAACAGGGCTGCATGGGGTGACCTTGCAGCAACAATTCCACTTCTGTGAGGAGGCAGATCCTCTACAGACGAGATGAGGAATGTGCGTGCTGCTGAAGCCGGGCAATCTTTCAGTGCCTCTCAAATATACACTCAGACACGAGGACTTCGTGTCTCCCTTTCAAAGGTGCACTTCATTCAATGATGGATCTGGTTATAAAGCAGCTCACCATCCCAGTGCAGCTATGTGAGGCGATGGCTGCCTCATTGTAGCATCAACAGGCCACAGCTGGAGCATGATCACAACTGGAGAGTGATAGATCTAGTCCTGCCTCCAATTATGTGCGAGTAACCATGCTATAGGCGTTACTATCCAGAATAAAAGTCTCATTTATTCCTTTCTGTTCCATATTTATTTATAGTCTGTTTGAGGGAAGGGCTTGCCGTATCTAAAAGCTAATGCTTATCCTAATGTCAAAAAAGAGAAAATAAATCAGTATAAGTAAAAGCAGTTGCTCAAACTAACCTTTTTCCTTTAGGGTACTGTTTTAAATGCTAACTCTGCAACCTACACTGGTGTTTTCTGCTGACCTGCTAGAAACGGCTGAGCCATCTCACTCTGAACAACTCTTGGCTAGCTGTAGGGTGACCTATAAATTACAAAGGGGACTCTGAGAATGAGGACAGTCCAAGTGGCTTCCCCAAAGGATAGAAAAGGAAAAGTAGAAGAATATCCCAACAATTTAGAAATAATTCTGTTTGAAGTATTATCAACTGCTTGACAAAACCAGAAAGGTTGTAAGCACTGAGTATCATGGTAAGTACTCATGGCAGGAAGAGGAAACTGAATTAACTTTCATACTTTAGGTACTATGCGAGGATTGATCTATGTTATTTCTTTGGTCATCAGAAAAATCTTTTATGCAGTAGGAACAATTTCTTTTCTGGAAGTGGGGCTTGAACTCAGAGTCTAACTCTCTCATTTAGCTTTCTTGCTCATAGCTGGGACTCTACCATTTGAGCTACATCTCCAGATGGGCTTTTTGCAGGTTAAAGGCAAGGTAGCATCTTATGGACTGTTCTGTACAGGCTGGCTTTAAATTGAGATCTTGCAGGTCTCAGCCTCCTGAGTAGCTAGGATTACAGGAATGAGCCACAAGAGTATGGTAACAACTGAACCTAAGAAACATTAATATTTGGCTCATAGTTACTCAGCCAGTAATAGAACTGGACCTGGAACTCACATTTGGGTAAATTTAATGATGAGGACTCTATAGGATCTATGCATATTGCTTAGTGTGGATATCAACTCGCTTCACTGCAGGACAAAGTCCATGTTTTAGCTGTTAACATTAAATTGTACACTCCTAGAGTTCTTTTATACTTCTATTTACTCCTAACACTAATAATATCCAGCATAGCATCTAGCACATGGAGATTTGTTGGCTAATGTCTATATAGCGCTTCAGCCTTCTGCACACAAGTATTGTTAGGCTTTCTGAAGACACACAACTACAAACCATGCATATCTTGGTACCATTGCCTAGAAACTTTGGGGAAAGAAGTTGGTGGCCAATTTAGACAGAAATTCTTTACTTATATCCCCCCAAATTCTAGATCTCTATTGACTTCCTGTTTACTGATCTAAAATTGTTTACCGTGATAAGATCAGCAAAAGCAATGACTGGAGGCGGGTTCTTGACAGGGGTAACCGTGATGGTAAATATCTGATTGTCCAGATGGTTGTGGTCCATGTCAGAGACAGAGAAGTGGAAGCTATCAGTGACCAGATGACCATCCGTCTCAAATACAGCTGAGTATCTATAAAGGCCAAAAGAATGAGTCATCAACTCCTGGGTAAGATGATTGTACTTTTGTATAAAAGTGAGGTCAGAAGCCTCAGATTATTTGAGTTACAACCTGAGGATTAACTTTTTGTATAAATATTTTTAATACAAAATTTAAAACTTCCTGTGAAATAATACAAAATGGTTACCTACCTAATCTTGTTTTTGTTGATATCTTCCATGGTGAAATTAGAAAACTCTGAGAGTTCTTCTACCTCAGATCCTGAGGTTCTAGAAAGAGCACCATACATTGGCAAGGAACTTAATTGAATCCAGATCTTGGAGTCAGGTGATGAATCATCCTAATCAGGTAGATAGGAGTAAGGGTGTGAATGCACATTTGCAAGAAAAAAAATCCCATTGTGCAGAGGTCTGCAGGTGTTTCTGTCTCTGCTAATGACCAAACTTCCTTCCATCTGTTCATTAAGCAACAGCATTTCAAACTTTAGGAAAACCTCAGTATTTAGTCCTCCTTCAATAAAAGAGGAATAATAGGATAATGTTTTCTTCCAAGAATAGCTCAGTGTGGAATGAACTTTAGATATGAAGTATAAAACAAAGAGATACCCTATTGATGCCTTAAGAATGGAAAATTTTGTTTTTAGTACAAGTGTACAAAAATATATAAAATGTGATCAGCTGTAAGTCATCTATCTACCAACACAGATATAGGCTTCTTCCATATCACTTGTATTTTAGAAGCAAGTAAAATTCGATTACAATATATTATACTACACAAGGCAGAATGAGTGGAAAATATTTAGATTAGCCAGTGGCTCATTTGATAAAAATAATATCCAATGTGATAAAGTTTTGGATTAACAAAATGATCTAGGAACCCGTTCATTCCATTCTGTTATGAATGAATCTATGGATCACACTCCACAGTGTGATCCTCAATATTAACAAAGAACATTTCTTTCTCCTTCTCTATGGTTTACTGAGAAATAAAATTAGTTTTCTGTATTTCTCTACATTCAATAACTGAATATACTTTAAAATTAATGAATTTTTCTACGTTTATATGAAATTTTTTCTTTATGACGCTTCCATACCTATATGTAATGTCCTTTGATCACATTTACTTCCTCTTTAAAACGGAATGAACAATTTCCTATTTCTAACAAGAATATTTTGGAAACATCTAGAAGGCAGGAAAAAACTTGTTGGTAGTTCTTTTTAAATCTTTTCTTTGGCAATACTAGGGTTTGAACTCAGAACCATGACCTTGCTAGGAAGGATCTGACTACTTAAGTCCAACCTCCAGCCCTCATTCATCTTTTTGATGAATTATGAGAATGGAGCATTCCACTTTTTCATAAACAACAATGAAAACAAAATGCTGCATAGTCAATTTTACTTTCAAATGTAAATTTTGGCAGTCATGTTGTAGTCATGTGTGGAATCAGATCAGGCTTGTGTACACTGCTACCTTGTAGGCCAGAAACAGCACTTTTCAATCCACTCTTATTTCTATCCTCAGGGCTCTTTTTTTTGGGTCCGGTCGTGGGGCCTGAACTCTGGGCCTGGGCTCTGTCCCTCAGCTCTTCAGCTCAAGGCTAGCGCTCTACCACTTGAGCCACAGCGCCCCTTCCGGCTTTTTTTTTTTGCTTATGTGGTGCTGAGGAATCGAACCCAGGGCCTCATGCATGCAAGGCAAATGGTCTACCACTGAGCCACCTTCCCAGCCCCTCAGGGCTCTTTTTAAGTTAGTGGTTCTGAACCTCAAAGCAAGAGATACACATTTATTGAACCTGAAAAGCTTTGGAAAATTTCCTCTACATTCATACTTGTTTAAAGTTTCTCTCTTTCTGTACAATATGTAAGCTTCCAAGGGACTACTTCTTAATATTACTGTGAAGCCCCACTAACAGAGAACTTTAAAGAAAATGTTGAGAGTTTTAAGGTCTCATCTTCTGAGATGGTGATAAACTACAAAGCTAGTGCGTGTGGCTCATAATTAGAATGAAGAGCTCCTAAATTCCACATTGGCAAATTTGGCAAGGAAATGCTTATCTCATGTGAAGCGTATCTTATTAGGCTTCAATTTTTAAGTGACTTCTGGGGTTGAAAAAAGTGGGAAATCAGCTAAGTTTTTTTCCCCCAAAATACTGTCATAATTTAAAGAAAATCACTACCTCAGTACATTCAAAATACTGCAGATACAGAGAATACTTATGAATATAAATCTTGTCTTCATGTAACTGTCCTGCTCAAAGCTCTTTACATTCCTTTGGGTTAATTCATGTTTTCATTTTCCTCTTATTACTAATTATAAACAGGCAAGCATATAACTATACTAAATATAAATAATTATTACGTATACAGCCAAGACTCTACTATTCAGTGAGATTATATATGTGTGTATATATTATATATGTTATATGTCATATATACATATATAATTGCTCCTTTGTCCTTGCCCTGGGCTTTTCAATAAGCTGAATCTTATTTCTCATTTCCTTAAGTTTCTGAATATAGTTTGATATGTTATTACAAAGTCTATTTTTAGTTTAAAAGAGAAAAATAGACTTAGAATGTACTCTTGTGGAATTTCTTTTCATTTACTTTGCTTTTCTTTCTGGGATATGGTCTTACTACATGGCTCAGGTTGGCTCAGCCTTCTGAATGTTGGTTTTACAGGTGTGTATCACCATCATGCTTTTTAAGATCTTGGAAGAGACAGGGGACTGTTTAGCAGTGTATTGTTTGTGGTGTTCAGGATTGAACTCCTGTGTTCACATTTTAGGTAGGGCAAGTGTACTGACCTACACCTTCTTGGAATATCTTTCTCCTTTACTCAGTGATAGACTGCAAGGATTTATCCATACTGGTGTAAATACAATTCATCTGTTTTGTGGCTTTCTAATAGTCTACAGAGTAAGTAGATGACAAGATGTCTGTTATCTTGTTGATGGATATTGGAGCTTGTTTCAATATTTTCACTGCTACAAATAATGCTGCTATGAACATTCTTGCCCATGACATTTGCTATTGGTATGAAAGTTTTTCTCAGGGAAGAATCTAGTAGGATGATTAAGGACATTGACCATTCATTCTGACAAGATATTGTCAAATTCTTTCCAATAATGATTGTTTCAGATACTTCCACTGACAGAGAATTTCCTATAGATATACTTCCTCCCCATTATTTCACATAAAATGTATATCACCTTAACATACTGTCCCTGATCACTAATAAAAGTGAATATCTGTTTATTGACTACATGTGTTCCCCTTCTTTGAAGTTCTTATACATTTTCCTACTTTCTTGTCTTCTTGATCTGCAGACATTCTTTATATTTTCCTTGTAGTTTCTGGTTATATGAGTGGCAAGTATCATCTTCCAATTTTTTTTTAGCCAGTCCTGGGGCTTAAACTCAGGGCCTGGGCACGGTCCCTGAGTGTCTTTTTGCTCAAGGCTAGCACTCTATCACTTGAGTCACAGTGCTACTTCTGGCTTTTTCTGTATGAGGCATTGAGGAATCGAACCCAGGGCTTCATGCATGCTAGGCAAGCACTCTACCACTAAGCCACATTCCCAGACCCATCATCTTCCAATTTTTAACATGCCTGGTTTCTATCCTTGTTATGTATTTTTATGAATATAACTTCATAGTCACATATGTCAAACTTTTACAGTTAGCATTCTGTTTCTAACTTAAGAAAAGTTCCTCTTACTCAATATTGTAGAACTATTTGTCTAGAATTTGCAAAGAATTGAAAAGTTTACTTATGACATTTAAGCACTTCATCAAGCGGGGGTTAATATACATGCAGGGTGTAGAGTGCAGAACAAATTCCGTTTTTGGCCATATGAATAATGGCTGTGTAGTGTCAGGTTGTGAAGAATCTTTCAGCTTCAGCAAAGCTGACTCACTGTCTGTTTTCTATTACAGTTCACGTGTAGGTCTATTTCTGGGCTTTCTAATATATTTCTGTGCTGTACTGTTATAAATACTGTAGGTTTATAATAAATCTAGATATCTAGTAGAACAAGATTCCTTGCTCTCCTCACATCTCTGTTCACAATTTTAACCCTTGGTTCTAACATATATTTCAGAATCAGCTTATCCATTGGGGATTTGACTGAAATTGAATTGAGAGTAAAGGTCATTTTGTAGGAGAATTGGTATTTTTTATATGAACTATTCCAATGTGTGAGTATCGTACAGCTCTTCATTTATTTATTGATTCTTAAATGTCTGTCAAGCGCTACAAATTTTCTTGTATAACTGACTGGTTTTTTTTATTAGGTTTCATCCAAAGGCATGATTGTTTAATGTTATTATTTTATGTTATTATAATTTTATTATCTTTAGGTAGCTCCACAAAGGGGTTGTGGCTTAAGTGGTAGAACACCAGCTAAGGACGGTGCCTTGAGTTCAAGCCCCAGTACCAAAACACTAACACACACACACATACACACAACTGTAACTTCAGTGTTATTTTAAATGGTAGCATCTTTTTAGATACATTTACTATTTATTTTTTTGTTGGTATATAGCAATGCTATTACTGTTTGTTGATGTTATCTATGACTTTTTAGTAAATTCTCCTTTTATTTCTAGTATTTTATCCTGAGATTTGTGAGCCTGTGTGTGTGTGTGTGTGTGTGTGTGTGTGTGTGTGTGTGTGTGTGTGTAACAGTAATGAAGCTTGATCTCAGGGACTGGTCACTGTCCCTTATTTTTTGCTCAAATCTGGTGCTCTACCACTTGAGCTTATGGTTTTTTAGTGTATAATTGGAGATGTGAGACTCACAGATTTCCTTGCCTTGGCTGGCTTTGAACCACAATCCTAAGATCTCAGCTTCCTGAGTAGCCAGGACTACAAGCAGGAGCCAATAGTGTCAGGCAAGAGATTCTTTTAGCTTTTCCATATAGTAGCAATTGTCTCTAGAAATTATACACCTTTAATTAATATCTGTGCCTAGATACATGATATGAAATGTTAGTATGCATATATTAGCTTTTAAAAGTTAATCTAATAATCCTATTATAGATCAGGAAAGTGAGGCCAAGGGTGGTTAACCAATTTGCCAATGGTCACTATCCTAGAAGTGGTGAGCATGAAACCCTTACCTGTTTATATGCAATGCACAGCAAACTGTGTCTATAAAAAAGCCATTACAAAGCAAATTATATAAAATCTCATTTTTCCCTTTTGTCTCTTCCAACATATTACAGTCTTTGGTGTTTTGATGCTCTGCCCAGGTCATGACTAACATATCAGATGGGTTTTCCAGCCTCCTAGATATTCACTGAAAGCTTTAGCATTTTTGGGAAATGCCTTCCATGACACTAAATATAAAAGTCTTCTACCACACTGACAGGAAGGTTGTACATAACCTAGTCCAGTCTTTAAGAACATACGTTATATTTTCAGTAAGCTAGAAATGTTCTTTGGAGTCTTTCTGCTCCTGTGGCTAAATTTACATTTAATTAGTTTTTTAATATATATTTTATTGTAAAAATACTGTACAGAGGGGTTATAGTTACATGAGGACGGTAAAGAATACATTTCCTATCGAGCATTGTTAACTCCTCTGTTTTTTCCCTACCTTTCCCTCTCCACCTCCTCAACCCCTCCCACCACCGCCCCCCACCCCGACATTGTAAAGTTGGTTTTCAACATAGTGATCTGTACATCTCATCATCACTATGGATCAACCTGCATCCCCATGTAAGCATTCTGCTATACCCCTTCCCTTCTCCAATTACAAAAATGTATATATAAGATGCAGAACACCAGAATCAAACACAGTGAGAACAGGGGTTATACCATGGGGGAAGATCACACAGAAGAAACAGGAGCAAGAAAGCAAAAAACCACTTGTGTCCCTGTATTGGGGTATATTTTGCTTAATATTATCTCATGTGGTCATATGTACATAGGCTTTGACCTTCTCTGCTTGTCCTAGACATGGACTAGTCATTGCAAACAAGGGAAACCATGGGACCTATGTTTCTTTGGGCATAGCTTACTTCACTTAATATAATTTTTTTCCAAGTCTTCCATTTCCTAACAAGTGGGACAATGTCATTCTTTCTGATGGAGGCATAGAATTCATATATATATATATATATATATATATATATATCACATTTTCTTGATACATTCCTCTACTTAGGGGCATCGGGGTTGTTTCCATATCTTAGCTATGGTGAATAATGCTGTGATAAACATGGTTGTTCTGGTAGCTTTGGTATGATCTTTTTTGTGATTGCTTCAATGAAATAGAAGAAGCAATAAAAGACCCCAAATAGCAAAAACAATCCTTATTAGAAAGAACAGCTCTGGAGGAATATCAATTCCAAATTTCAAACTCTACTACAAAGCCATAGTAATCAAAACAGCCTGGTCCTGGCACAAGAACAGACCTGAGGATCAATGGAATAGAAATTAAGACCCAGAAATGAACCTATAGCCACCTAATCTTTGATATGGGAGCTAAAGAAATAGAATGGAAGAAAGACAGCCTCTCCAGTAAATGGTGCTGCAAAATTGGTTAAACACTTGTAGAAAACTAAAGCTATATCCATATATATCACCCTGCACCAGAATCAACTCCAAATGGATCAAAGACCTCGAAATAAAAGCAGAGTCCCTGAAAACATTATGGGAAAGAATAGGAGAAACTCTAGGGCTCCTTGGCACAGGACGAAATTTTCTTAATAGAGACCCAGAAACACAACAAATCAAAGAAAGGTTGGACAAATGGAACTGCATTAAAACTGCAGAGCTTCTGCAAGGCAAAGGGCATAGCTAGCAAAATCAATAGAAAGCCCATGGACTGGGAGAAGATCTTTACTAGCCATATAACAGACAAGGGTCTCATATCTAAAATACTTAGAAATCAAAAACCTAAATCCCCCAACAACAAATCCTCAAAGAAACAACTGCCTGATCAATAAGTGGGCTAAAGACTTAAAGAGAGATTTCTCTGAAGAGTAAATAAGAATGGCCAATGGACACATGAAGAAATGCTCAACTTAGCCATAAAAGAAATGCAAATCAAGATAGCATTGAGATTCCACTTCACCCCAGTCAGAATGGCTATAATCAAGAAATTTAAAAAACAACAGATGCTGGAGGGGATGTGGCCAAAAGGGAACTCTACTGAATTGTTGGTAGGAGTGTAAGCTTATTCAACTACTTTGGAAAGCAGTATGGAGGTTCCTCAAAAGACTCCACATAGAGCTCCCCTATAACCCAGAAATCCCACTTTTGGACATTTAATTAGTTTTTGAAAATATATATTCAGTTGTCAATGGGCTTGTATCTTGATAGACAGGTTATAATATGCAGTTAATGGGCAAGAAGTGTACCTGGAATGCTTTTTTGGTCTGTTGAACATTTTTCAAGCTTTGGTTATCTATTGATTGACTCTGAATTCATACATTTTTATGAATTTATGAGTTTCATAGGATTCAAAAGATCATAACCCATGATAAAAAATAATGTATCAATTAAAAAATTGAAGCTTTTCCAAAACTATAGTAGACCCACAAGAGGAACCAACGATCAATGTGGAATGCAGTTTCCCATAATTTAAGAAAATACAATTTAAAGGGAAAATCTGTGCAAAAGCAAATGTTTCCAGGTCAACACTTTCCCTAACATGCTACTATTCAGTACTGGGTTTTATAATGATTCTTTAGCTCAGAGAAGAATTACTTAAAACTCTATAGTGAAAAAAAGAAGAAGAAGAAGAAAAAGAAGAGAAAGAGAGAAAGAAAGAAAATGAAGAAAAGGGTCAGATCATCCATTAGAATTTTAAGATTACTAAAAGAAAAATACAGTAGTAAGAATGATTGCCATTCAGACAATTATTCTTCCTTTTAAGGCATTATAAAAACAACTCATTATAATGTTTACATAGGAATAAGTATTTGTTTACAGTACACAGTACTGCAAAATAAGATTAATTATACTCATTATCTTTAGTCCCAGATGTAGAATCAAAGAGGAAGATTTGAGTTTAATTACCCAGGACCACTTATCAAGTTAGGGCCAGACTTGGGGGAACTCCAGAGTCCTTATTTCTCCCTTGGCCTCTAGCTATACTGTGTCTCTTGGGGCAGGACATGGGAGGTGAGTCAGTGAACCTGCCTAAGAAATCTGCAGTGACTCTATCAACAATGACTCTTATTCTGTCAGAAAACACTCTAAAAAGAAGGAGGCCAAAGCTGGTGAGAAATGGTCTTCCTCTAATGGGAGCCCAAACACAACTGTTACCTATTAGTCAATGACCAGGAAAATTCTTCTAAAATGCTCTTTGCTGAAAATTCTTATTTGAAAGGCTACGGCTGGCACTTAAACAATGGAACTTGGCTGTTCTGACAAGGGCAATGTTTTCATTGTTTGTTACCAACTGACAGTCAACAACCCCTATTTTTTGTATAGTCACCAGAATTGGATGAATTTATGTCTACCTCCGTGACACTGGGAAAAACCAGTTGACCAGGAAAAACCAGTGCAAGTCCTCCTAACAATAGAAGCTGAGAAAAGGGTTCTTTTTATGGTCATATACCTGCAGTCTCAAATACTCAGCCTTGGTGGCTCTTCCTCCCTTCTTTCCTCTTTTTCTTCCTTCCCTTATCCATCTTTCCCTCCCTCTCTCCCTCTCATTTATTTATTTTGGTGGAATGTGGGGAGGGTTTGATCTGAGGCTCTGGGACTCATGCTTGGTAGGCTGGTGTGATACTGCTGAACAACAGGTTCCTTGGGTGAGTTTTCTAGTCAGCCTAGTCAGAAGATGCCCTGGAGAAATAAGGAGAAAGAAATGCAAGGACTTACCACATAAGCAAGGTGTGACCTGGTAATTACGGCTGTGCTTTGACTACCCACAGTAATGTTTAGAGAGGAGCCAGCAGCCAGCCGAGGCCGTTGGTCCTCGGGCAGGGACACCTGGACTCTCACTTCTGACGTCATCACTGTGAGGCCATCTGTGACTGAGATCTCCATGCTGTCCTCCTGAGCAGAGGAGCCATCATGAATGTACTGTAGAGCATTTTTCTCAATATCATCATATGTAAACGTATCACCTTGAAAGAACAAAACAAGTTGCAAAACCAATTATCTCTTGGAACAATGTCTTTCATTTACATAGCACCTTTGTTCTCAGAATTTCAAAGTACATATAGAATTATAAACTGGAGGACTTATAACCTAATTAGTCCAGTTGTCCACCCAATACAGGCTTGCTTCCCTTTATATCACTCTTAAAAAAAGGGTATGTTAGCCTGTCTTTCCACTTTTCAAGGTAAGAACCTGTTTAGCAATGTAGTGTATACTTCTAAAGAGAGTTCTAATTTATTTTGATCTTTAAGGTTCTGAATCTTACTGAGCTAAAATCTGCCTTCAATACACTCCTTAATTCCTCTTGGTTCAGAACAAAGAATGAGCTTCCATTCTTTATGATAGCTCTTCTGGACTCTCATTATTCTTTTTAAAATTTTTTATTTATTTATTTTTTACTGTGAAAATACTATACAGAGGGGTTACAATTACTTGGGCAAGATAATGAGTACATTTCTTATCAAGCATTGTAGCCTCTTCCTTTGTTTCCCCTTCCCATCCCTTCCCCTCCTCCCCTTTCGACATAATGACTTGTACTTTTCATTGTTGCAACAGGTCCACCTGTATCCTTATTTAAACGACTTGTTTTTGTAATTGGAGGTATAAGGTGTTTTTTTTTTTAAATTAAGAATTGAAAAATATACTTGAGGACCAGGGGTGTAAGTTAGTGGTAGAACACCTGTCTACTGAGCACAAGGTCAAGGTTTTCATCATCAGGATAAGTAGAGAAGACAGGAAAGAGGAGGGGAAAGGAGGGAGAAAGATGGAAGGAAAGAAGGAAGGAAGGGAGGGAAGGAGGGAGGGAGGGAGGAAGGAAAGGAGGAAAGGAAGGAAGGAAAGAAGGAAGGAAGGAAGGAAGGAAAGAAGGAAGGAAGGGAGGGAAGGAGGGAGGGAGGGAAAGGAGGAAAGGAAGGAAGGAAAGAAGGAAGGAAGGAAGGAAGGAAGGAAGGAAGGAAGGAAGGAAAGAAGGAAGGAAGGAAGGAAGGAAGGAAGGGAAAATATACTTGAAGTTAGAAACTTGAGCTGAACAGTCAAGAATACTAATTCATAGTAGATTATGTATTTTGGAAAAAGTTTCAAGTTTATCCAAGTTTGGGGAAAATGAGAATAAACACAATTTGAATATATGTTTTCAACTTTAAGAATGATTAGAATATTAGAATATTACAATTTCTCCAAGATTTTTTTTGTCATAGAACTTTTATTATGACAACTGCCTCTACTGCCATGGTCCTAATCATTCCACACAACTCAGTAGAAGAACTAGGCTTCCCAAATGCTATTTTCAGATAGATTATTTGCTATTAAAATTGGTACTGGGCTGGGAAGGTGGCTCAGTGGTAGAGCGTTTGCTTTGTATGCATGAGGCCCGGGGTTCGATTCCTCAGCACCACATAAGAAAAAAGAAAAAAGCCAGACATGGCGCTGTAGCTCAAGTAGTAGAGTGCTAGCCTTGGACTGAAGAGCTGAGGGACAGCACCCAGGCCCAGAGTTCAGGCCCCACAACCGGACCCCCCCCAAAAAAAATAAATAAAAATAAAATAAATAAAATTGGTACTATATAATAAAAATGGATTTCTATATTCATCCTCAGTCTTCTTTTTCAGTATTGTGTTATTCTGTTTTACTAATGTTAGGGCACTATGTTTAAAGCAAGGTAATAAAACTAACTACAAACATCTTCAGGTCTTACATATTAACTACACAAATATAGGTTGAATGTAGTATTAAAGAAACAGGGCAATGACCATTGTACCCTTAAAATAGATCCCTTAGGATGCTTCAAAAGCTATTCTGATGACAATTCTTCAGTACATTTAAAGAAGTCTACCTTTGTGACTCCCAAATGCCTATTAATTGTTCTTAAGAATTCAATCTGCTTTTAAGGGCAAAGATTTGCTCCACTGAAGAATTTCAAAAGAACACATTAGTACATCTCTCAAAGAAACCATGTTAAGGTTTTGAGAAAGTACGGATTGTTATTGTCATAAGGTAGGGCATTCTTGGGTAACTATGCTTGAGGGAATAATATTCATTTTGATATACAAGGGCTTACAGCTTAAAAAATATGTGTTCTTTGTGCTCTTCTGTACTTTTGAAATAATCTCCCCCCCTTTGTCTCTCTCTCTCTCTGTCTCTCTTTCTCTCCCTCTCTCTCATTAGAGAAAGCCTACTTTCTTAAAAAGCTGGTCATATCACCACAGTATTACCTGGATTACATAATACCTCAACAATGTATTTTCTATTTTTAAAACATTATCCTTTTTAAAAAAAATGGATACACAAAGCTAACATTAGCAGAACCATAATGCAAAAATGATTGTAAAGATTCACCTGATAAACTAAGACATACAAATTAATCTGTAGGAAAAAGCAACAGGGAAACAGAAGAGGATAGTTCCTGAGGTGATGTTATAAAGGCATTTTCGAGCTTCAGAAACCAGTCTTCACTTCCCATTTCAGGAAGCAGCTCCACAGCTTTTGGAGTGGGACTAGGGGTATGTGAAGGGTAAGGAGGGGGCATGGGCAGAAGTGCCAAATTAAACCAGCAGACAAAAGCATCAAAGGAAATACCTCCTCACAGTTTTATCCTGCAAAGACACTTCACCTAAAATTGATTATAGAGGAAAAAATTCTTCTAAGCAGACCAAGCACACAGAGTTTAGCTACCTGCAGTCATGGGTGCTCGGGCCTCAGGTGTGTACTTAACCAGCATGCCATGCTTTGGAGGTTTCTGAAGTTCAAAGAAGAGTTCTCTAAGGGCTGTCTCAGCAGCTCTTACTACCATTTGCAGGCCTGCAGTAAGGAGAAGAAATTATGGTAAAAGAGAATAAGTACAGCACCAACTGTATACTCTGTATGCATTAACACCATCGGCCAAGCTGTAGGCCGGTTTGTGGGTAATATGTTATCAAAGAAGACTGTTTAATTCTAATCAAGAAAAACAGTTGATAGTCAATCCACAAATTGCAAGGAGGTTTTCCCCAAAACTTCACCTAGTATTAGGTAGCTCTGAATTGGGAACACTTTTTTCTTCTAGACAAATGAGGGCATCCACAGAAGAAAGGCAGAAGTAGGTCAGTTCTTAACAGCTAAGGCAGCTTTTCTTCCAGAAAATACTCGCATAAACTGGTTTTGCTTTAATTATTCTTCTCTTCTCACTTTCCTGAATCTACCAGAAGAGCCAAGTTTAATGCTGGCTACTTGGGCCATTATGAAAATGATGAATGGAACAAAAATGACATTTTTAAATATGTTTGATAACTTTTCTTTTGGTGGGATTGGAGATTGAACTCAAGGCCTTGCACATGATTGGCAAGTGTTCTATCATTTGAGCTACACCGACAGACCTTTTGGCTTTCAAAATTTTCAATTTCATAGTTTTGCCTGGGCTGACCTCACAGTATGATTTTCATACCTCTACTTCCTGCATAGCTGAGATTATGGCTATGGATCACCTCACTCAGCCCCAACAATTACTTTTCGACAAAACCCCATACAAAGAAATTACATAAGGATCCACAGAGTGCACCTAACAAAAAATCACCAGTCCATTATATGTCAGTAAAATGTCCCTTGGTAAAGGAAGAAATAAACTTCTAAAGAGTAAGCATACTAAAGAAGTATATAAAGTCATGAGCGAAGTAACTGGACCAGCTCTTCTAAAGGTTATTGTGATTTGTCATTTCTCCTATTTTTTCTTTACTTTCTAAATAGTAAACAAAAGCAGTCATTGCAATCTTCTCCCCTTCATTCTCCTCTCTGCTGTTACTTTATATTTCAGGGAAGACAACAAATCAAACTCCTAGAGAGTGGGAAATAAATTCTGTGTTGCATTCCATCACAAGGTTGGCCTCAGAAGAGTTTATTTCCTTCTCCCTGTGCTGCTTCTATTTGAATAAGAATGCCCACGCTTCTGGGAAAGGAGGTCACTGCTTTTTGGCTACTATCAAGAAGCTTGCAAAAGAATCACTGCTAAAATATGGTACTATTCCCAAAGTCATGTTTCTTCTATGGTCCCAGATCTCACCTATAGAAGTGCGGCCTCCTGGGCTGACCTTGAGCATGGGAGTTGTGACCTGAAAGGTTGGTGGCTGCTGATCAGCAGGAAGTAAATGGATGGTGAGGGCCATCTCTGGACTTGTGTGCTGTCCATCAGAAACTAGGAAGGTAAATATACATGAGCATGTACATAAATATAAATCAACATGTAGTCTGGTCAACTTCAGGCTGTTTACACAAATACATAGCTAGAAGCCTTTTCAGATTATTTTTAACACTTTAAGAGGTGCTTAGAGATGGAAAAAGTAAGCAAGCAATTAAGATTCTGTGGACTATTCTAACAAAGCTTTCCTATAAATAAAAACAAAGGAGGAGGCAATAATGCTTGTTAAGAAATGTACTCATTACCTTGCTCATGTAAATGTAACCCCTCTGTACAGTATTTTCAAAATAAGAAATTATTTAAAAAGAAAAAAGGAGAAAGGATCATCACACCAAAGTCATTCTAAGAGCATACTTGAAAAACAAGATGATTCTGATAAACATTAGTGGAAAGTAATACAAAATATATACTCTTACATGATCCTGATAAAAGTTTTTATTTAGAGAAATGTTTTCTGATTCGGTTAATTCCTCTGGTATTTCTGAAAAACACTTCATTTTTTCTTTCTTTTTTTGTCGGTTGTGGGGCTTGAATTCAGGGCCTAGGCACTCTCCCTGAGCTCTTTTGCTCAAAACTAGTGCTCTACCACTTCGAGCCACAGCTCCATTTCTTGTTTTTGAGTGGTTAATTGAAGATAAGAGTCTCACTAGGATGTTTCTGCTCCGACTGGTTTTAAACTTTGATCCTCAGATCTCAGCCTCCTAAGTAGCTATGATTACAGGTGTGAATCATGGGCACTCAGCTAGTATTTTCTTTTAACAGTGTATTTGTATCATTAGAAAATAATTTTTGAAAAGATAGAAAATGTCTGTCATAATATTGGTTTGGGAGGAACGGAATTCATTTTTACCTGCTAATTATGCACAATGTCATAATAAACAACACCTTTGTGAGAAAAACAGTGACCTCCAATTTTACTTCCCTGGATTACCTGCACCCCTGAGAACACTCATCAACAAAGGGAAATGAAGACAAAAGGGCTTGACCCCTGACTCTTATTTCTTATTTCTCTGTAAAGGCCAGGCTTGGAGGGATACTGGCACTTTCTTCTAGGCCCAGTAGCAAGTCAGTATCTATCTGTCCTCTTCTTAATCAAAGCAAGGCATTGCTCAGTGACTCCTAGTAATGATTCCATTTAGGTTTCAGATTTTTCTTATCCTTTTTTTGTTGTTTGTTTGTTTTTGTTTTTGCCGGTTGTAGGGCTTGAACTCTGGGCCTGGGCTCTGTCCCTGTGCTCTTCAGCTCAAGGTGAGCGGTCTACCGCTTGAGCCACAGCACCACTTCCTTGTCTTATCCTTGAAACATCTCAAAGACACTGTTAGCCTTTATAAGGTACATTCCATGTCCTAGGGCAATCCTGAAGTAGCACCTCTGAACATGACAACAAAGGTTTTAGGACTCTGGACATTCAGTCACTTGTAAAACTATTGCTGCTGCTTCTGTGTTTATGTCCCATCTTCGTTCCTCTGGGTCGTCACAAATGGGGCATATTATTCTAAATTTATGAATGTTTGTGGACAAACATACTATCAACTTTTCCATATATTTCAGTGGATTCAGGAGGCCCTTGAAAGTGAGGAACCTCCATGTTAAATAAAAATCAGTAATTGCAAAATAGATTTATTTCATTTGCTATCACTCTGTGTTTGCTTTATTCTGTGTGTGTGTGTGCGTGTGTATGTGTGTGTGTGTGTGTGTGCGTGCTTTACACTGTATTTGCTTTATGGTGTGTGTGTGTGTGTGTATGGGCATGCACGCGTGCCCATACACACACACACACACACACACACACACGTACTGGGTAGGACTTGAACTCACGTCCAGGACACTGTCCCTTAGTTTTTTTGTTCAAGGCTGGTGCTCTTGAACCAGATATCTACTTTCCAGTTTTGGTAGTTAATTGGAGATAAGAACCTCAGGAACTTTCCTATTGGGGTTGGTTTTGAACCAAGATCCTCGATCTCAGCCTCCAGGGCAGCAAGGAACACAGCCACCAGGTTCTGGCTTTGCTTTCCTTTTAAATGCCTGGGATGACTTTAACATTTTTATTTTGCAAAGAAGAAAATGACAGGATTTAAAACTCAAAGAGCTTTGGGCCTAGCACACAGCTGCTTAATATGACCAAAGCACAGCTTTCTATTACATGGAAGAATGCTATTTGCCAGTGTATATTACATACCTAGAAAAATAAATCAGGTACAATCAGTGCTTTGAAAGCAAGCACAAGAATTATAATCAAAATGATAGCAATTACATACCCAGCCCTCTCTTTAAGCAATGTTTTTGCCTCTTTGGGTTAAAAGCTCCATGCAGGTATCATTTGTCTCATGCGTATTCCTTGCTCAGAACTGCTCCCCAGAGCATCTGTGCTTGTCATGAAGCCAGTCAAGTCAGGAACATAAGCCTTCTTTCTCATCTTAACTGACTAACCAAAATGAGCTTTTCTCCTTCTTCCCATGGCTTAATGTCAGAGCTTGGGCTTGTTGCTGCATTAGCTCATTATCTGCCCAATTTACAATTCTCCTTTACAAAGTCTCCTAAAGGAGATGGCTTGCTTGTTACAAGATTCCAAAAGTTGAACTTCAACAACAAAAACAAGGAAGGGGAAACAAGGGAGGAGGCAACAATGCTTGTTAAGAAATGTACTCGTTATCTTGCCCACGTAATTGTAACCCCTCTGTACGGGTATTTTCACAATAATAAAATAAAATAAAATTTAAAAAACCCACAGAAATCTTTGGTAGAAAAAAATAAAAGAGGGGCTGGGAAGTTGGCTCAGTGGTAGAGCGCTTGCCTTGCATGCCTGAGGCCCTGGGTTCGATTCCTCAGCACCACATAAGCAAAAACAAAAAAGCCAGAAGTGGTGCTGTGGCTCAAGTGGTAGAGTGCTAGCCTTGAGCTGAAGAGCTGAGGGACAGCACTCAGGCCCAGAGTTCAGGCCTCACGACTGGACCCCCCTAAAAAAAAAAGAAAAAAAGAAAAGAACCCGAATCACAAAAATAATCCTTAGTGGAAAGAACAGTGCTAGAGGAATAGTAACACCAGACTTCAAACTCTACTACAAAGCCATAGTAATCAAAACAGCTTGGTACTGGCACAAGAACAGACCTGAGGATATAGAAATGAAGAACCCAGAAATGAACCCTCAGATCTATAGACACCTAATCTTTGATGAAGGAGCCAAAAAAATAGAATTAAAGAAAGACAGCCTCTTCAGTAAATGGTACTGGCAAAACTAGTTAAACACCTGTAGAAAACTAAAGTTAGATCCTTATATATCCCCCTGCTCCAGAATCAACTCCAAATGGATCAAAGACTTCAAAGTAAAAGCAGACACCCTGAAAACATTACAAGAAGGAATAGGAGAAACTCTAGGGCTCCTTGGTACAAGACAAAATTTTCTTAATAAAGACAAAGAAACACAACAAATCAAAACGTTGGACAAATGGGATTGCATTAAACTGCAGAGCTTCTGCACGCACAGCAAAGAACATAGCTAGCAAAATCAATAGAAAGCCCATGGTTTGGGAGAAGATCTTCACTAGCCATACAATGAACAAGGGTCTCATATCTAAAATACACTTAGAACTCAAAAAATTAAATACCTCAACAACAAATCCTCAAAGAAACAACTGCCCGATTAAAAGACTTAAAGAGACTTAAAAGACTTCAAGAGAGACTTCTCTGAAGAGGAATTAAAAATGGTCAATAGACACATGAAGAAATGCTCAACTTCTCTGGCCATAAAAGAACTGCAACTCAAAACAACATTGAGATTCCACCTTACCCAGTTAGAATGGCTATAATCAAGAAATCTAATAACAACAGATGCTGGAGGGGATGTGGCCAGAAGGGAACCCTACTGCATTGTTGGTGGGAGTTTAAACTTGTTCAGCTGCTCTGGAAAGCAGTATGTAGGTTCCTCAAAAGCCTACACATAAAGCTCCCTTATGATCCAGCAATCCCACTTCTGGGCATTTACCCAAATGATCACAAATAAGGCTATACTAAAGCTACCAGCACAACTATGTTTATCGCAGCATTATTCACCATAGCTAAGATATGGAACCAACCCAGATGCCCCTCAGTAGACGAATGGATCAAGAAATGGATACATATATATATATATATATATATATATATATGTATATAGTGGAATTCTATGCTTCCATCAGAAAGAATGACACTCCCCATTTGTTAGGAAATGGAAAGACTTGGAAAAATCATATTAAGTGAAGTAAGCCAGACCCAAAGAAATATAGGTTCCATGTTTTCCCTTATTGCAATAATTATATATCTAGGATAATCTTATCAGATGATCAGAAAAGCTCAAAAGTGACATACATATGATCATATAAGATGATACTAAATGATATGAACTCCAAGAGATGAACAAGAGTTTTTTCTTTGTCATTGTTGTTTTTAATGTACTATGTGATTTTTTTGATTGTATATTCTTCTCCCTATGGTATATCCCCCATTGTTACACTATTTGATTTTGTATATCTATTTATCTAATTTGGGGAGTGGAAAGGGAATAACAAAATGCTGAAACAAGGACACAGGATGACCCATTGCAACAATGATACTCACAAGACACTATGTTGGAAATGAACTTTACAGCCTTGGGGGACACTGGGGGGGAAGAGAAGGGAGAATAGGAAAAAAACAAAGGAGTAACAATGCTAGACAAATAAGGTACTCATTACCTTACTCATGTAACTGTAACCCCTCTGCACAGCATCTTTACAATAAAATAAAATAATAAAAAATGGTCAGCTCAAGGCCCATCACTCTGTTCTGTATAAGAGGCTAAAAAAGTCCTGGAGAAGTTGATGGATAACCTCCACCTACTCAAGCTTTCAGGTTAAAGCTGTGGCTTACAATGATTTCACATGTTTTTCATGTCCATATTCTGAGTCAGGGGCTTACGTTAAAATCCTTATTCTGCATTTTACATGCGTGATGGAAACCTGGACAGATTATTTATTCTTGTTGATCTTTAGTATCCTAAGCTTGAGAATACTGGAAATAATATCTATCTTTAGAAGTAAGGCAATATTTCCTGAGTTTTTTTGAAAAAGTCAAAGAAATTGTTTTACATTAGTACTGATTATATAAATTACTTTGTGGTCTGTCACTATGAATGGACAGTGGGTTCATATCAGCATGGACACAATATTGGAAGTTACTTGTGACTGAAGTGTGATTTTTAGCTCTCAAAGAAGAAAGGCTGGAAGTTTCTATCCCATCAAGATTTCTTCTTACATGAACTATATGAAAGAACACATGGAAGGTTGTTTCCAACAGAATCATCAATTCTAACTGAAGTTACTTAAAGATTCCATTTATTGGTTGTCTGACCTCAGCAAGAAAACTCGTCTTTATGTTGCTTCAACATGGACTCCAAGTTTGATTCTGCTTTGGCTGACTGGCAGTCAACTTCTGTTGCAGTGTGAACTTAACCTGGGGTGCTGAAAATTCTGTACACAGTTTTCAACTCACACTCACACTTAGGGTCATAGGAATTCTCCCTCTAGTGTCAAAGCATTCAATAACTGGCTCTATTCAAGATGAAGTACATAAGCACAAACATATCAACTGAAGTATGGTACCTGCAAGGGAAGAGTCCTATGGTATAACTCCTTTGAAAAACGAACTTACAGTTTAACAAAAATACCAGGAAGCGGGCCTATAAGTTGTAGAGGTGTGAGGTCAGGGTGGGGGAGAAGAGACAAACAGAGAAAGCGTAGGCAAATGTAGTTATAATATTCAATGCACATATGTGGAAACAGAATCAGATAAATTGAGGAGATAAATGGGGTAGAAGAGATAAAGGAGAATGATAAAAGGGATGATATGGATCATAATACAGTTCTCACAAACTGACATGTTGAATTGAAACCCCTTTGTACAACAACTTCAAGATAATTTTTTTTAAGACTAAGTACAGTCACTGTGCAAGAGCTGAGTTTAATACAAGGGTGATTATGTAACAATCACTGTTCTGGAAGTTTTACTATTATTATTTCTATCTTTGTGATGAATGATGAATTCAGATCTAAGGAAGATGAAAAACTCCCACGGCAAGCTGAACTTCAGGATGTCTGGTCCAGAGTCTAAGATATTAATACTATTATTTCTTTTAAACAAATATTAAGGTGAGTTGAATTATGGCTTAAATAACATTAATTTTTAACACCTTTGATTCTTTCTTTTTTTTTTTTTTGTCGGTTGTCGGGCCTGAACTCTGGGCCTGGGCACTGTCCCTCAGCTCTTCAGCTCAAGGCTAGTGCTCTATCACTTGAGCCACAGTGCCACTTCCGGGTTTTCTGTGTATGTGGTGCTGAGGAATCGAACCCAGGGCCTCATGCATGCAAGGCAAATACTCTACCCCTGAGCCACCTTCCCTACCTTTGATTATTTCTATGAATATAAAACTAAGCAATTACTATTTAACCATGTGATTATTTTAGACGAACTCTGTTTTGGAAGAAAGGTCATGTGAGTTTTAATACAATTTAGAAAATAGCTTAAAGTAACAATGAAGGTAGCAAAAAGAACAAGTAAACAAAGGAAGAAAACATTCCATTCTAATAACACTGGTATTAAAGTCTTTACCTGTGAAGTGGAATTTCACTGATTCTGGTAGACCTAAAAGAGTTAAAAGAGAAAGCCAGTTTAGGAAATATTTCAGAATCAGTGGCAGATAGAGAAAACACAAAATATGGGACAGAGGTTAGATGTTTTATTCTAAATTATTCTGATTGAAGAAATGATCAGTAGATCATCTGCTAATGTTATGTTGAATTTAATGATGCAAGCATTAATTTCAAATAGCAAAAGGAACTACATAGCAGAATAATTTTATCTCACAGCCGTTAGAGTGATTTATAACACATTCATTCAGATCCCATTTTATCAGGACATAAAATCCTACAAATTGACAAACGTGGGTGATGTTGTATATCACTGACAGTACTCTAGGTGGGTCAATTCCATTGTAGAATTGAGTGATGCCTGGGACATTGATTTACACACTGTAACCGTGTGAGAGATTTATCTTGTGGCATTTATCCTGTAGATTATACAGAATGGGACTCTGCTCTCTCTGAAGCAACTGGAGGAACCAAGGTAAGTATAGCAAATTCGGAAATTACTGCAAGCACAGTTGATCCTCTAATTCTAGGATATCCTGAGTTTCTTGGAAAGTAGGTCTCCTAAAGTAGGGGACAGGGAACTGGGAACATTTTCATGGGCTATTAGTCACCCGGTTACTAAACACTAGGGGTACTCCTCAGAGAAGTGACCTCTACACACCCTTAGTGATTTTCAATCTAATTGAATAGTTCACCACATTCTAAATGATTGAACTTCTATTAAATAATGACAAATACTTTATATGCTTACCATAATTTAAAAAAACCCTGTAATTATTTAACCCATGTTAACTACCACAAGAGAACATCAGCTGTACTTCTTTGAGGGCTATTAATAATCACCCTGATATGATCATTATACTTATTATGCATGTGTGATTTTTATCTCCATAAATATGTACAAATATTATGTCAATTAAAAATGCCCCAAATAGAAAAAACATCACCAGCCACCCACCACCCCAACAGGCAGCTGTTCAATATGAATAAATCTACTTTGTAAAAATAACACCATATATTCATCATGTTCTGTGGAGCACACATCTTAAAGACTGTAAATGAAACAGGCTCCAAGATTTTTAGAATCATCCCAAGGCATAAAAATCTTTAGGGACTCACAACCAGTGCTTCTTTGATCCCTGGATCAGTGCAACAGATACAGTGGTCAGTTTTAAGGCTATCCTAATTCAGTGTACCGCCTTCATGAAAAATGTCATCAGCTTTCCTCAATCTTAAAAACAAATAGCTCTCTTATGTCAAATCCTTATTATTAATCCCAGGTCAGTAACATTCTCATCCCCACAGGGAATAGTTCCGGGGGTTTAGGAAAACCCTCCCTGTTGAACTCCACTCACCACTGGCCTGTCCCAATCTCCTGGCCAAGTCCCTGTTCATCATTACAGTCAAAGAGTTCCTTAAGAAAGCCATTGCCTGCATTTTCAAACCTCCACCGGGTTGTCATTGGGATAAAGACGCAAATACTAATAGGTTTTCAGGAACTATACAGTCAGTCTGTCACCAGGCTCATCTCTGCCATACATACTAACACTTTTCTCGTTTTTTCTTTCTCTCTCTTTCATGCTAACTTATTTTCCCTCTCTCCTGCCCATCCCCCCCTTGCCTGCCTGCCTGCCTTCCTTCCTTCTTTCCTTCTCTCTCTCTCTCCTCTGTCTCTCTCTCTGTCTCTGTCTCTCTCTCTCTGTCAGTACTGGTGCTTCAACTCAGAGCACAATCCCTTAACTTTTTTGATGAAGGCTGATACTCTACTATTGGAACATTTCCACTTCCAGGTGCTGGGTTTTTGGGGTTTTTTTTTTGGTTATTTGGAGATAGTCACATGAATTTTCATTGTCAGGCTGGCTTGGAACCATGATCCTCAGATCTCAGCCTTCTGTGTAGTGAGGATTAATGGCATTAATCAACAATGCCCATCCTCATTGACCCTCTTTTGATACCCAGAACATCACTCTACACCACAACCTTTGCTCAGAGGGCATCTGCTCTTCTGAGCAACTTGCTCTTCCTTCAGGAATGCTTTTTGCACCACCTCAACAGGGACCAGGCACACTTAGCTTCATTAGTTTCTACTATCACTCTCTGCCAATTCCTTTCTAGGAATCTTCCACAAAGCCCTCAGCCAACGTCTGTCTTGTCATTTTAATTTCACCATTAAAATGTTTCTTCTTTTCCAGGGTTCTTATCTGTCTCGAAATAAACATTCATTACTGGGATTGTTTAATCTACTTGCCTCCATCTCTAGATCCTCACACAGGCCAAGAAGAGGGTCTGTGCCTCACCTCCATATCTCCAAGGCCTCCCTCGGTGACTGGCACATAGGTGCTACAAAATATCAGTTTACTAAAAAAGTATGAACCTTTGTGCATGAATTAATGGGGGGAAAAATGAAAGTGAGCCCAAGGCACATGGTGACCAATAGGTTGCAAGCTACCCAGGAATATCCACAGATCTCAAAGCATATGAGAGCATTCATTACCAGCGAAGGAGAAGGCCATAATCTCCTGGAGGTGGGGGGCTGCAGAGGGTGGACGGTACAGGATTTTGCCCTGGTTAACATCTTCCTGTGTGAAATACTGGATAGGAGAGTGAGGCTGATCCCTGTGCTCGATGATACCTGGGGAGGAAGAGATTGGCATGAGCATCCATTGTCACACTGATAGGATGGCCAGAGCCACAAGGCCTGCCTTGGTCACAGGTAGGAGATGTATCTTCCAGAAACAAATGCTCTCTGTTTGTTCCTTGTCACTGTTCTTCAATGATTCAAGGAAAGAGCAAATCTGAAATACTGATTTGCTCTTGACCAGGATTCATGTTACACATTCCACGGTAAGAAGAGAACCATTGCCCTTAATAGAGCTTAGAGCACATCATTCCAGAAGGCGTGGACACAGTACCATAACCACAGACCTTCACAACTGAGTTGCAATTTAAGTCAAGGTCCCTGAGAGATTCCCACAGATTGGTCTTCTGATGAGGCTGTAAAGAGATCTTTTTCTCAGCTTTCTCTGCTTGCTTTAGAATTGCCTCAGACTCTGGGAGGTACTTTGGCAACTGTGGCACAGATCTTGATCATTCTAAGGAGTTGGCTTGTGATCAGTGCTTTAAGGGCTTCAGGTTTGCCTGTGTTCATAAATTTTGCAGGCACTGGACTGATGCTGTGTTTATCTTCCATATTTTATTCACTCTTTAGAAGGAGGGCTTAGTGTAGAACTAATTCACCTTATGAAAGGCTGAGTGACTAACAGTCATTCTGCAGAAAGACAGCCCTGCCTGTTGGTTTGAAAAGAACTGGCACTGCGGACAGAACTACTAGCTACAATTGAGCAGATTAAAGAAGGAGAAGATGACTTCTAGACTGTTAATTTCGTTGGTCTTTATCAAAAGGGTCATGGAGTTTAATCTTTACGTTTTTATTTCTCCTTGGGGATTTTTGATAATGGCAGGAGTTGATCTTCGGGGAGCAGTCTCAAAGGCGGGAGCAGAACTGTCATAGAAGCATCTAATCTCCTTTTTGTGAGGGATGGCAGACCTCTGTTAGGCACAGGTCAAGCCTAGTGTTAAAAGAGGTAAAGGCTGGAGACTGATGGTGGGGCTCACATTTCCACATCGTCTATGACAGGAGGAGTGACTAATCTGATTGGGAAAGAAACTAGATATGTACAGCTCAGCCCTTTGGGGGCTCTGGTAGACCTTGTCCTCAACACTTGCTCAGTTTGATATGCTCACCCATCACAACATCGTCAGGATGTTTCTGCCTCAAGAGACAATGAGTATGTGTGACTGATCCTGTTCCTGGGCTAGTGGGGGCACTCAATTCAGTAGCATGACATTCTACAGGACAGGTTATCAGGGCCAAAACCAACATCTGCACCTGGCCTCTCTTTTAGTTCCAAACTAGAGGATGGGAGCATGGAGTGTTAATTAATACTAGTTCTTTCCTAAAATCACAATGAGAATGGATATGTATACAAGCATCAAAAATGCCAAGGTTTTAGGGCTGGTCTACAATTTCTTAACAACAGCATCACTGGAAAGATGCTTTACTGAACATCTTACCTTGACTTGGGTGCAGAGGTAGAGTGATATTGTATGTGATCTTTCCAGCAGGCCTCTCAGTGTTCACAAAAGACAAAGAATGAGGCTGAATGACACTTAGTCCATCTTCCCGAGCCTGCACAAAGTTTAGAGGAAGAAAAAAAAAGTGTGATAAAAACAAAAGCCGGAGGGAAAAATAAAGAAAATAAAAACAAGTTCTATTTGGGCTTTTAAAATTAGTCATACTTAGTAAAAATTTCTCCAAGAAGTCAAAAGAAAGGACCTGGAGCCCAGCATTAGGAAGCTCATGCCTGTAATCCTAGCTACTCAGGAGGCTGAGATCTGAAGATCACTGTTCAAAGCCAGCCCAGAAAGACCACTCTGAGAGACTCTAATCTGAAATTAACCAGCAAAAAGTAGAAGTGGGGGTGTGTAGCCTAGGTGGTAGAGCATCAGTTGTGAGTGAAAAAGCCAAGTGAGAATGGCAGACCCTGCATTTAGGCCCCAGTATGGGCATTAAAATAAAAAAAGGAGAAGAGAGAAGAGGAGAGGAGGGGAGGGGAAGGGAGGTAAAAGAGAGGAGAGGAGAGGAGAGGAGAAGAGAGAGGAGAGAAAGCTGTAGTTCAATGGTGGAGCTCTTGCCTAGCATATGCAAAGCCTTGAGTTGGATCTTTAGCACCACAAGTGAACAAAACACAAAAAGAGAAAAATCTGGGCTCTTGAATTACAGATTTGTCTAGCCTCAAGAACGTATCAGGGTTGCAAGGCTTTTTCAGCTTTTCCTCCATCATGACTCTTTTCTCTCCTTCCTTCAGCCCCTAAATTTTCTGTTATTGCATACTGAGGTATGTGGCAGACAGGGAATGTCCTCACAGATATACATTTCCCAGAGTTGACGTTCAGTGGGACACTTTCAAAAATTAGGCACCATGGCTGGCCATTGTACTGTTCACGGCTGGCCCACATCATAATGAGCTAAGGTTGAATGTGGCAAGCAATTCTAAACACCCAGATGAGAGGTTGAAATCTTGGCTCCAAGAGGTTCTTCAGCACCTTTCTCCTAACTCTAGGCTTGCTAATAGGAACTGAAATCTTTCTTATTTCAAAAAGCTAAAGACACATCTGCTTCAACTACCCCAAAGGACCATTTATTTAAAAAACACATAAAAATAGATAGGATTTCTCTTTGTCTCAACTCTGCTATTCAAAAGAACTAAATATTGCTTCCCTTTTCTAATTTCTAGGGCCTGATGAATATTGAGAGGTTGATGTGCATAAGGCTTTCACTTACCATTTACTGTGCACATGTACAATCTCTGAACACTGTCAACACTCAAAACCAAAACAGAAAAGATCCATGCCCCCATAACTAGGTCTAACAGTACAGTAGGCCAGCCACTGAAAAAACACAATGTGGAGATGAGTCAAGTAGATGCTAATCTGAGCCCTTAAGGGCCCTGGTGAAGTCCTGCAAATTGTCTTAAAACACAACTAACTTTCCTGATCTTCATAGGCTCTTCCTAACTGATCCTTGAAGGTGGGTGACAGTCTAATATGCTTTCCTGTTCTTTAAAATGCTGCTTCTTTCAGGAGAAATGTTCCCATTTAGAAAAGGATTAAGTGGGGTTCAGCTCATGGAGGAGGGTGTGGTATTCCTCCTTTTATAGTTAGAACTATAAAAAGATCGAGGGTTGCAGCTGCTTGTAATGGTCCCCAGGGCATACTTGTCCTGGGGAGAGGCAGCATGTGCAGGTTAAGACAACCCCCACCCCCCTCCTCATCATATTTTAGGCCCTTGCTCAGGTCTGGAATGTAATGAGCAAGGAAAATTAGAATTATGAATAGCAGCTGCTCTTTCTCCTCTAAAATAAAACAAGGACAGCAAATTAGAAATATATGCCCTGTATAAGGTGCTTAAAGCCCATCTACGTGGGCACAGATACGTGGGCAAAAATGCACAGGTTTAATTCATTGTTGTGTAGTGTCTGCCACCTTCTAACTTCAAAAGCATCACAATCACTGAATCTTCTCAAAGTACTATGAAATACTTTAAAAAGTCTAGATGCATCTTACACAAGAAAGTGATGAGACCACAATCATGGAAATAGGAGTCTGGAAAAGGGAGGTGTGCTCCAGTAAAGATAATAGACATTCTATTTTAGATTTTATTGATGCTACTTCTCTACTAATAGGAATGAATACAAGGTAGAGAAAGTGGGGATTTGAAGAAAGCAATACTGAGGTTGATATATATCAAAGTATGCTCAATTTTAATATTGGCTTCTTGAAATGTTCAATATTTATCAATTAAGAAGTGAAAGATTAAACTTCATGGTTACAGAAGATACTTTTCATAATGTATCTGTCCATTAAAGAAGATTACAGAATAATAGTCTTCATAATATCCGTCTTACCTTTGAATATATCCAGAGTCTAAATCCTTCTCCCCACCCCCTACCCTGTTTCCACTCTGAGCCAGCTTCTTCCCTGCATTCCAACACTGTCCTCCAACTGCTCCTCTCACTTCTAGTCTATTTCAGCTAGCCGCCAGCTTGAACCCTTTACAAAAGACATTATTAGAGCTCTGCTCAGCGACTATTGCAATGGCTTTCAAACTCACACAGAAAACTCCTGACAATGGTCTGGGGGGGGCATCATGTGCTATGCCTCACTATGGATACTCAGGTAGCACTGAATTCACATGGGTTATTCTTACCCTTTACCTATGCTCCAGAATTCTCTTCATGAGCAAAACCTTTCCCTCTATGTTCTTCACCTCAGTGAATGGTTGCTCTGTATTCTCAGAAAGTAGTCTTTCCATACCTAACTATCCATTAGTCACTGTGTTTCTATGTGTATGTGTGTTTATCTCCTTCCTTCCTTCTTTCCTTCCTTCTTTCCCTTCTTCCTTCTTTCTTTCTTTCTTTCTTTCCTTCTTTCTTTCTTCCTTCCTTTCTTCTTCCCTCCCTCCCTCCCTCCCTCCCTCCCTTCCTTCCTTCCTTCCTGTTTTGGGCTTTGTGTTTACTAGGCAAGTGGTCTGCCACCTAAGTCACACACTAGCTCTTTTTCCTTTTGTGATTTTTCAGACAAGGTCTCATGCTTGTGCCTCGCTTCAGACCCCCTCCATCTTCCATGCAGCTGAGATTGCAGGTGAGCACCACCAAGTCCACCATATTTTCATTAACCATTGATCAGCTGATGGGACACTCAAATTGTTAACCAAGATATGGCTATCTTGATTATTGTGAATAGCTCTAAAATGAACATTCATTTCTTGAACATGGTATGTTCACCAATAAACATGAACAAGTATCTCTTCAATATCTTCTTAACATTTAAACCTTAGTGTCCCTGAAGAGGGATCATGCCATGAACCTTCTTTGTTCTAGGCAACTGCAGTAGTCTGTTTTTAATATAGCCCAGCAACCAGAATGATTGTCTTAAGTCAATTACTGAAATTCTGGTTATGGAACTTTTCTGCTATAAACCTTTCAACAAATAATTTGTCATATTATCTTTCAGAAAACTCCATCTTATCTTGAAGGTCCTTCATGATATGACTATAATTTGTTGCTAGTTTTACTCTTATGGATTTTTTTTGGGGGGGGTCCGGTCATGGGGCCTGAACTCTGGGTTTGGGCACTGTCTCTCAGCTCTTCAGTTCAAGACTAGTGCTCTACCACTTGAGCCACAGTGCCACTTCTGGCTTTTTTCTTTTTTCTTATGTGGTGCTGAGGAATCGAACCCATTGCCTCGAGCATGCAAGGCAAGACTCTACCACTGAGCTACCTTCCCAGCACTCTTATGGATTTTATGTATATTGTACTACCCATAATTCCTCAAATATGCCATGCTGTCATGCTGTGTCTCTCCATCTTCCCTCTGCCCCATGAGTTACTCATTCTCTGGGATGAATTTTCCCCAATTTCTAGTCTAGATGACAAGCTCTTTAATTCTGATGATCTCAGCAACAGCAAACAGTATTATTTGCAAACCTAAAAAAATGCAAGTTTTTTTTATTCCAAAAAAGAACTACTGAATTGGAGAACTCTTGGATGGGTTGCAAAAGTCTGTGTTTTAATAAATTCCACAGATGATTTTAATACAGGATTGAGCCTGAGATGAGCAGGAACTCAAATCCTGAAAACCTGTACACATAATCATACCCATTTGCTTCCTAGAGGAGATCTTCCAGGACTTTTTCCTATGCCCTTCACAAGGGAAGCCCATTTGTCCCTATCAGTGGTCTGCCACTGCATTTATCTCTGTTCTTCACTTCTGTTTTATTTATTTGCTTGTCTCTTCTCTTAGACACAAAGACTTTTGAGAATGGAGACTGGGTTTTAAGTCACCAAGTCTCTAGTGTCTTTCACAGTATTTGCCATGAACTAAGAGCTCACTCACTAGACCAATATGTTGAAAGTGAACTATACAACTGGGGAGAGGCAGGCATCAGGAGGGAAAAACTGGGAGAAAGTAAGAGAAGGGGTGACATGTTCAGAAAGAAATGTCCTCATTACCTGGCTTATGTAACTGTAACACCTCTGTAAATCATCTTTACAATAAAATTTAAAAAGAAAATAAATAAACAAACCTAAAAAAAGTGTTGGTGAATGGATGATAGAGAGAATGAGAGAGGTAGACTCCTACATTTAAATATATATATGGTTACACAATATATATATTTATCCTATATTCATAATATTGTCATTAAACATGTGAAAAACATATATGTTTAGATGAGTTCTAATCATTGACTTGAGAAGGTGTTTTTGTCACAGATTACAAGTATGCCCTACAACAATGACCCTAATTAATATACAAAGAAATATAAATTGTTTCTTTCTTTTTTTTTTTTTTTTGTCGGTCGTGGGGCTTGAACTCTGGGCCTGGGCGCTGTCCTTCAGCTCTTCAGCTCAAGGCAAGCGCTCTACCACTTGAGCTACAGCGCCACTTCCGGTTTTCTGGTGGTTTATTGGAGATAGGAGTCTCAAGGTCTCTCCTGCCCGGGCTGGCTTTGAACCGCGATCCTCAGATCTCAGCCTCCTGAGTAGCTAGGATTACAGGCGTGAGCCACCAGTGCCCAGCAAGAAATATAAACCGTATCTGTAACAAAAGCTAATCACAGCAGGGCACCAGTGGCTCATACCTATAATCTTAGCTACTCTGGAGGCTGAGATCTGATGTTCACTGTTCAAAGCCAGCCTAGGCAGTGATCTCCTTGAGGCTCTCATCTCCAATTAACTAGCCAAAAGCTGGAAGTGGAGGTATGGCTCAAATGGTAGAGAAACAGCCCAAGGAAGAGTGCCCAGGCCCTGAGTTCAAGCTTTAGTACTACCACACACAAACAAAATGAAAAGCTAATTAAACTTTATAGTACATTGACTTTTGAGATATCCTGTTTCAACTGGATAGAGCTACTTTGCAAGCATGCAGCCTAAGATTCTACAGATGAAACAACTTGAAAAATCTCAGAGGTCCATAGCAATGGAGTAAAACAGGACCATCTTCCTGGCTCCTGACCCATTTTTTCCCTTCTAAACTCAAAATAACACTACATTAGCATCTGCCAAGTAATGCATATGCACATTTTTTTGAGTTTAGAGAAAATTCGGATCCAAGTTCCTCTAGTCAGAATGATGAATTATAGACTTTATAGTGCTGCTGAATTATGATTTCTTTAAATTATGGTTTATGGTGGAAATGCCGATACCAGCTATTCATTAAAAACTTTCGGTTTTCCCCTTTATGTCTCTGCCATGCCCCAGACCCGTAATTTCTAAAGCTATCTCTGCTCTCTTTGTTGTGGCTCAAGGCTGATACACCACTTTGGAGTGTAATTATGTGGGTGCTAACTAAAGTACAGATACATAACAATTAATTTACAAAGGGTTTACAAGCTGTGACTCTGTCTGGAAGAGTGGATCTGGCATTCCACCCACCCTAGACAGAGGGTTAAATTTAGTGATAACTTGGTTCAGATGTTTTCATATGCCACACTCCTTCCCACACCATGTACCAGATCTTCTGTGACCTGGTACAACCCTCCGTATGCCTGCTGAGTCTTGAGATTTTTCCAGTCTGTGAGAGCTGTTTGCAATTGTCCCAAAGAAATATCTCTCACCTCTGGGTCTTCTATGTCTGCCTCAGAGCTGTGGCCCTGCCCTCTGCCATCGGCCTTCAATCCTCTCCACCTTGAGCAATTTTTACTTGGATGATTCATTACTACTAATTTCTCTGCATTCAACACTGACATGGCCTTCTTTGGGAACTTTTAACAGTATGAGGGTAAGTTATAATAGGGCTTTTGTTTTTTAAAAAAAGTGGATAACTGTTTTTTTCAGCTAAATGGTATTATAACTAGCTGAACAATTATACCCAAGCAGCGTTCATTATAGACATAAGCCTAAAATTTCTTCCAAGTATTTAAGGATATAACTGCCTGAGATGCTGAACAAGGATATTGTCAGCCAAGTCAACATGGACTTCACAGACTCTTCCTTTCACTGTGGGAATTCCAAGTTCCTTTGTTAAGTCAATAGGAAGTATACATACACGCTGCTTTCATTGGTTTATATTTTGTACCACACATTTACTTCATCCCAAACCAAAGCTCTGTATCAAATCCCATCAGCTTGTTGTATGTCTCCTCCAAGTCCAAATGACAAGTCTGCCCCACCCAACTCACAGTCATGTGGAGAGATGTTCCCAGGGAGAGCTGAGGGGCCTCTGGTGTCTGCGGTAAGATGGCAATGTTGAGTAAGTGGCTCTCAGGATGGGTCTGGGTGTCAGAGACCCTGGACACCTGAAACACAAAGTCATCTTGGTGAATCCTTAGTTTCTGTAGGCACAGCATGCTGTACCTATTTAGCTCCTCCTCCTTTCTACCATCTCATTGAATGCTACACACTCCTAAGTACAATTGTCATTCTGCCCTTCTATTTAGAGGTGATCATTTGTTGATTATCAAAAAGATACATAAACACTTTAATCATTCTGAAAATGTAGGCAAGTATAAATAAGGCTTAGACATCATCTAGACTCTCACAACCTAGAAAAAATTTTAATATATTGATATATGTCAGTCTTTTTTTGCCACTCATACATATTTACATTTACACAGAATTGTACATTCTAGTTTTTTTTTTACTTATCACAATGCCATGACATTTTTCTATAATATTAAACTAGTTTATGTGTGTATATGACATTCCTGGGGCTTAAACTCAGGGCCTAGACACATGTCCTGGGCTTCTTTTGCTCATAAGCTAGTGCTCTACCAATTGAGCCACAGCTCCACATCCAGCTATTTTGGTAGTTAATTGGAAACAAGAGTCTCATGGACTTTCCTGTCTGGGCTGGTTTCAAACTTTGAGATTCAGATCTTAGCCTACTGAGTAGCTAGGATTGTAGACATGAACCATCAGCACCCAACCATTAAACATTTTTGATAGGATAATTACTGGTGTTTGAGCTTAGGGTCTCTTGCTTGCTAGGCTGGCACTAACATTTGAGCCACATCCCTAGCCCTGACATGACTTTTGATGGCTGTATTATACATTATTATGAGTACATAGCATACAACTTTCATTTCTTTCATCTTTAGCAGAGATACCTAGATTTGAATTCTAAATGACAAACCATAGCCATCATCATTACAAAGAAGACTAACAATATTTTCAATTATGTTAGTTCACAAAATCAGCTATTGCTTGCTTCAAAAATGCTGAAAAAGATGTGTTTTATTTTAAGGCAGCCTCTCACACTCTTTTTCAGATATTGAGAGGATCCTTTAAGTCTTCTTTACCTCCACTGTTTTGTTCTCCTACAGGCTTGTCACATGATCTGTTAAGTCTTTTGTGTAACTACATGTAACATGTAGTTACATGAATGTTATATTACAAGAGGCAAGGTCTTGCAAGCTCTGAGACAGAAGGCAATTGCTCCCAACAGAAAAAAACTGTCTCCTCAGTGTTCGTCTAGATCACATCAGGTGCGGGTTAATTTTCAGAATATTCACCTGTCTTCAAGGAGACTTAGCAAGGCTCCAAATGATATTCATGACAATAGCTGTAATTCATCAGCCATCAAGCACAGCTCCATCTACACCAGCTACTTTCTAAGGTGATCTTCTTATTACTCACTACCTAATATTATTACCTCCTTCTTTTTCGGATGAAGAAACTGGAGGTCAAGAAATTAAAGCAATATGTCAAAGTGGCAGAGCTAGTAAATGGGAATATTTAACCAGGTCAGCTGTGTTCATAATCTTTCCACTGACCATGATGACTCACAATGTAGCTTTAAGAAATTGAGAAAAGAGAAAATATGTTCTTCTATCTCTTCAAGAAAAGGATCAGATCATTGGGCAGGTAGTGAAATGTGTGCATATTACTGAGCAAGTGAATCAGTCTGGCTTCCCAGTGAAGACACTGATAGTGAAATATGCTGGTCTTTTCAAAACCACATCCCCTGAGGATGTGTCAATGTGATCTGAATATTCCAAAAGGAGGGCTATTTCCCACACCCAGAATTACTGTGAATGTGACAGCTTTCCTTTTCCCAAACCATCTCTATTGTAAAAACGCCACTTGCCTTACATAAATCCCAAGTCTTACATGCAAAGTAGCAGATGGGATGCTTTGATGGCTCATGACAGCACATCACCATTAAAATGGAATTAAATCTATGCAACTCATTGCATTGCATTTCCTGCCTAAAAAACCAACAACAAAAAGTGGGGAGAACCAGTAGAACAGCATCTTTTTTAGTTTGAAATCCTCTAGGAACACTGAGATGATAAATGGGAAAAGTTACTAACCATTTATTTTCGCACATGGCTGTTTTGTCTGTGCCTTTCAAATCAAAATATGAGGTAAGTCTATAAAGTGATGAGTCTTTATCAACAAACACAAACACTTTTATGTCCAAAAGAATATAATCTCAGAGAGTTGTTTCATACTTGCAATAAAGAGCTGTCAGTATTCAAACTGCATTTTTTGGAATGCCTTCAGAGGGAGTGCACAAATCACATGAGAAAGCTGAGCTCATTACCTCATAATTACTCCTCTTAACCAAAATTAATCGCTACTCTTTTTCCTTACTAGATCTGGTTCAAAATGACTTTTGGCTATTTTGCTGTATTTTGAAATCTACTTCTTGAAGGAAAAAAAAGATATACTGTCAGTCTGGATGATAGTGTAAAGAATACCCCCCTCATACTTTGAAAGCAGTTTCAAACTTGTGTCAAA
The DNA here is from genome assembly GCF_000151885.1 of Dipodomys ordii. Classification (NCBI taxonomy): domain Eukaryota; kingdom Metazoa; phylum Chordata; class Mammalia; order Rodentia; family Heteromyidae; genus Dipodomys; species Dipodomys ordii. Next base: position 7,259,130 of record NW_012267265.1, on the reverse strand, counting down.
AATGTGAAGACTTTCCAAAGGGAATTACTTTCTAAGTAGTAATGTTCAGAAGCATTTCTTAAGTTCTAGTGCGTTCACTCATTTTAGTCTGTAACTTCTATGATCTCTTTTAAACGATCATTTTTATTTTACCCATTAGTAACCAATTTGCAAAAGCAATCAGGTATCATTTTAAACCAGTGTTTAGACCTCCCACGCCCATTTCTAGGGCAATGGTCCACTTCGACAGCACTTTTTCTCTACCCCTGTGGAAGCTAAGGTAGATCTATCTATGCAGTCTAGTTTTCTGGGGTGTATTCCTCTGCTTGAGATCTTGTCTCCAAGTACAAAGAATGGAAGCTAAAATTGAAAAGTTAGCTTGGGCAAAAGGTCCGGAGTGCTTCCTCACTCACTGCATATTCAATGGACTTTATATTAATCTCCCTTTAATGGTTCCCAAATTTCTCACAACTTGCTCTTTGGAAAAGGGCATCTTTAATACTATGTGAATTCAACAGCATCTGATGTAACTGCATGGTGATGTAAACCAGGCATCAGAAGCATATTGGATGTTGATTTTAACAAGATGAGCTTCCATGGCTAGTTCATTCCCACTTGGGAGTCCTAGACAAAGAAAAAGTCTCAGATTTGGCAGTAATAACAATGAACATGTATATTTTCTCTGATGCGTTACCTAATTCTTTTCTATACTCCTGCTTAAATACTCTTTCTCATTCTCAATTCCATATTCCTTTGTGTTTCTGTTTGATTATTTTCAAATTGTACTTGCCAGTGTTTTTTCAATTTTCTTAGCCTCTTCATAAAGTCAAGTCTTATAATCTTTTTTCCTTCTTTCTCTTTGTCAGTCCGGCTTGAACTATAGGCCTGGGCACTGTCCCTGAGCTGTTCAGCTCAAGGCAAGTGCTTTACTACTTGAGCCATAGCACCATTTCTGGTTTTCTGGTGGTTAACTGGCAATAAGAGTCTCACGGACTTTCCTGCCCAGGCTGGCTTTGAACTGCAATCCTCAGATCTCAGCCTCCTTAGTAGCTAGGATTACAGGCGCATGAGCCACTGGCTCCCAGAAAGTCTTATAATCTTTATCACATACCATTTTATAATTAATCCATCTGTAATCTCTATTAATTTCATCTTTTTGCTTTCTTTATTTCTTTTCTGATTCTCTTCTTGAGTTAAATATTTAGTCTGCTTATCTTGGGGCTTTCATGTTCAATAAGTGCTGGTATCAGATTTCTTTTGAATAGAATTTTGTTTGCATCACATAAGTTAAATTAAAATTAAAAAGTTAAAGTTAAATTTAAAAAATTAATTTAAATTAATTTTAAATTAAAAATTAAATTAAAAGTCAAATTAAAAAGTTGTTGATAAATTTTAGGTCAGTATCGATACTTATTAATTAACCACAATGTTTCTTAATATTTCACTGGCTTGATTTCCTTTAAAGTCTGACAAATTTAGGAAATGATTTTAAATACTGCAAGTAGATTTAAATTCTTTATCTATTATTGGTATTTTTTTTGGTAGCACTGGTATTTGAATTTGGTGTCTCATACTTGCTAGGCTGGTGTGACACCACTTAACCTTACCCCCAGCGCTATTTATTGCTATTTATTTTTAAGATAAGGTCTTCTTCCTACCCTTGAATGAACCTGAGCCACAATCTGACTACATTTAAGCTTCATGTACTTGATGAGAGTACAGTTGTATACCATTGTGTCTAGCTTCCTTGGTGGGATGGATTTTTCTGCTCAGACTGGTTTAAAAACCACGATCCTCCCAATCCTAGCCTCCTAGGATGACAGGTATATATCAATAATTGAGAAGGGGATCTTGCAAACTTTTCTGCCTGTGATGGCCTTGAAACTCAATCCTCTTATTCTGAGATTCCCAAGTAGCTAGATTTACAGGAGTGGGCCACTAACACTAGTTATATTCACAGGGACTAGAGGATGTACTCAGTATACTTGCTTGTTCTTTACTTGCTATGGGTCTCCTCATGGTTTGGTTTTCATGTACTAACAAACTCCTAGGTAGTGTCTACTATTTGTCAGGCAGAAATCTACAAATGGTTTACATGTGCTAAGTCAAATCCTCTCAATAATTCTATTTCACAGATGAAGAAATAAAGGCACAAGTAATTTGTTGCTAAGTTATTGTCTACAGCTGTGACAGAACTCCTGTCTGAACATTCTGGGTTTAGCTGCTCATACCCTTCCGCTCTTGTTAAGACTAGTTAGTGAGCATCCAAAACTCGTTTTCTCCAGATAGTATTTTTTTTTTTTGTCGGTCATGGGGCTTGAACTCTGGGCCTGAGCGCTGTCCCTCAGCTCTTTAGCACAAGGTGAGCGCTCTACCGCTTGAGCCACAGCACCACTTCCAGTTTTCTAGTGGTTTATTGGAGATAAGAGTTTCCCGGACTTTCCTGCCCAGGCTGGCTCTGAACCGTGATCCTCAGATCTCAGCCTCCTGAGTAGCTAGGATTACAGGTGTGAGTCACCGGTGCCCGGCCTCCAGATAGTATTTTTATATTTTTCTCAGAATGCTTTGACCATTTTAACATAAAGTTGCTTTTTTTTTTTTGTTTTGATGACTCAGCCCAAGGAGATATTTGAACTGGCAGATTAAAATAAATAAATAAATAAAACAATTCCACATTTTTTTCTTCCCCCAGATAGGAAACGGAAAAAATAAATCGTTTATGAATAAGGGTGATGGCTTGCATCAGACTTCAGATAAGTAAGGAGACAGAGGTCACCTGGAAGCGGAAGGAGTCACTCTGGGCTGGGGCTCCTGAGTGCCTGTACCACACGATGCCTTCATCAATGTCTTGCTGGGTGAAGGTGCTGGTGGGGGCTACAGTCCTGCCATCAGGCAGGTGCTGTCCTCCGCTGGCAGGACTGTCCGCAGGCAAATTCATCAGAAGGACCACCTCCCCTAGGGAAGCACAGGCCGTGCAGTTAGTCAGCGTTTCTAGCAAAGTAATCAGAGCTCTTCTCCCTTCCTATCACTCCTTCTTTTGTTAACTGAAAAAAACGATGGCCTTCATTATTTTTATCAAAGGGGAAGGAAAGGATGCTAGCAGCAAACTTAATAGATATCATTGAATCCACCTTTAGACACAGAATTCTCATTCTTTAGGCTGAAAGAACCAAAAGTCATTCAAGGGTGATTTATGCATAAAGCTGCTGACTTGTGTGTACTAAAATTACACAAGAAGACCTAAATAGTAGAGTAGGCAATAAACAGATACTCAAATACTGAGTATTAAATAGACTTAATTCCACACACAGTCTTCTACATAACAAAGTTATTTCCTAATCAGAAAGTTTTAAGACAAACACAGTGGAAAGTTAGAAATCATTCTAGTGGAAGTTATTCTTAGGCAATCATGCCCAATGAAAACATTACCAGCCAATACTAAAAAAGGTATAGCAAGTACTTACTCTGCTCTGTGTGGTGTTTCAAATCCAGCTCTGCCACCAGACTGCCTCAGCTTGCTAACCTCTATTCTTTATGGATAATGTGAGAACAAAGGTTGGACCCTTCTAATCTGAAAATTGCAAATATTTCAAGATGCACAATTTTTTGAGTACTAACAGTATATCACACTGGATGAACTTCATTAATAGGTCATAGTCAGAATGCAGGCATATTAGAAGTGTGTGAAATTACATTTACATTTAGGCTGTGGGTGTAAGGTATATTGTAAAAAACATAAATGAATGTTTAGAATTGGGTCACCTCTTTAAGGTATCTCATTGTTTATAAAAATATTCCAAATTTAACAAACAAACAAATCTGAGATCCAATTCACTAAAGCATTTTGGATAAGGGTTATTCAATCTGAAGTATGTATATCTTGGGTGTTTAAAAAAGTATGTCAGCTATATTTACTCTTATTTTTGTTAAATCCTTCCAAATGTTATTATCATTTTCATGGGTATAAAGTTCTTTAGGCTAAGAGAAATTCTCAAACTTGTTGGAGGTCACAAAATAAGTGAGTATAATTTTGAAACAAAAGTTCGTGTTCTTGGCTCAGAAAACTGCGCTATTAATCATCATTATTTTCTGGTCCATGTGTCCATATTTACCCTGTCAAATACCTGATCATATTTTCTTCTTCATTCTTTAATCTTTATTGGTACTGAAGGAAAGAAACCTAAATCTAACCACCACCATTGTGTTTTTACAGATTATTCTGTACTTGGAGCTACTATCATCTTAAAGTGAGATCACAAATACAGAGGTGTTACAGAAACAATTAAAATTTAACAAGAATAACATGACTAAGTGAAGGCCAACCCCAAAATATGAGTGAACCGATGAAAAGAAGCTATTTTTCTACATTTAACAAAGAATCTGAAAAGGCAACTTACCATTCTGATATGAAGAGGGGTATAGGCATGAATGTGTATATGTGTGTGCATGCACATATACACGCATACATATGTAAAATCTAATGTACAAAAGAATTAGGGAAAGGAGGAAGGAGAGTGGGAGAGGAGGAGGAGGGAAGGGAAGGAGAGGTTATGTATATTTACCTACTTCTAAAACGTTCAGTAGGACACCCAGATCTTAATATACTACACATATTGCATAACTGACAGCATGTTTATTTTTCCTCTCAAGATTCATAGAGCATATATTCTATTTCCCTAGAGAAATCTGTTTTCTTACTCAGAGCAAACACTCATTCCCATATTTACATGCATTAAAATCAAGTTAAAATGAGGATAATATCTTGGATGCAAATGAAATACCGAAGTTAGAGAAAAACATCACTTCTCTTCTTTATATAATCATGTAGAATGAACTCAATCTCACTTCCTTTCTTGTATTATTTTTCATTTGTTTCTAAGTCAAAAATGTCATTACCAAGCTCTCCTGCTTCAGATTCTATTCATAAGCTGCTGTTAACAGACATGCTTCCCAAGACATGGACTGTTTATGAGTGTGAGTACACTTGCAAAATATTCTGAAACGAAATTGCCACAAGGAGATGGAATGAGAAGGACAGGAAAATATCCAACTACTGAGTTCCTACTTATTTCTTCTTTATAATAGCAAAGCAGAATTTTCCCAGAAATAAATCTATGTTTTCTACTAAAAAAAATGACTTTCCTTCTATACAGATTAACAGGTATCATAGGATATTGGTTAACTGCATCAATTTCAACTCAATAGTCTTTGAATATATATTATTTGTTATTATCATACTGGATATTTCAAGATTAGATGGAATCAAAGCCAGAGAGTAGTTCCTACTCTTTGGACCAGCCAATAAGTAACTGGGGGCCACTGGGTTCTCAGCAGATGATTGATATGGACCAATGTAGAACACATATATGTGAACAGAGTACAGGAATTCTATATGGGCTTAAGAATTCTGGGCTGGGAAGGTGGCTCAGTGGTAGAGCGCTTGCCTTGCAAGCCTGAGGCCCTGGGCTCAATTCCTCAGCAGCACATAAGCAAAAAGAAAAAGCCGGAAGTGGCGCTGTGGTTCAAGTTGTAGCCTTGAGCTGAAGAGCTGAGGGACAGAGCCCAGGCCCAGAGTTCAGGCCCCACGACCGGACCCCCCCCCCAAAAAAAAAGAATTCTGTTAATAGAGCTGGAACTTATATTGTTAAAAAAATAGTAACAACAGCAACAACAACAACTAACATTTATCTAAACAGTTTGACCATGATGAGGCTACTCCAGAGTAGAAATGGAGACTTCAAAACAGACAACAGAGGTGAGACTGGAAAGCAATAGACACCATAAACAGTCAGATGACTAAACTTTAAATATGAAATTCCACATTTAAAACACAGAAAACATCTCTATGTGGGATTTCTTTTATCTAGAAGTTTACATTTAAAGAGAAAAATGAGTAGTTATTAAGAATTAGAATCTTACTGGATTCTGTTGGGATCAAGATTAGATTAAGTTAGATTAAGTCAGATTTTCCTTTAACTGATGCTCAAGACACCTCATTATTTTTCCATTCAAGTCTACAAAGTAAGTAAGGGTATAACTATTTACTATTTGCCTAAACCTACATTTAAACACAGTATTGCATCTAGAAATTGCTGAATTTAGGTCCTTTCTGCACACATTAACAAGCAATTTATATATGATTCCATTCTAGGGCCCATTTGTCACAAAATACCTAAAGCTGGAGACTTGAACATTTTGAATGATGAGGGCGTTTATAGTAGCCAGGAATCAATGAAGTAAAGGTCCACCTCATTGGACATACTCCATTGGCAAAGGCGGATATGAGTAGATTTATGTTACATGGGCATCTGGTTCCCATCACCCTTTCCATTCTTGAATGGTTCCCTAAAGTAATGTGATTTGATTTTTCCTAATAGAGAGATCTATCTAGACACACAGAGAGATTATGTTCATGTCTTTTCTGGACACCTGAATCATTTTTAAATTGACTAAAGTTAATTTTTTCCTCACTACAGAAAACATATGATTAAAAAAAATCGGTGACCTAAGAGGAAAAATAAATTATTCCTTCTTGACATTGAATGTATCAACTGAGTTTTCACTTTTCTTTCTTTTTGAAAGCAGTACTAGGGTGGAACACAGGGCCTTGTTCTTGTGTGGCACATGCCTTACCACTTGAGCTTTGTTTCCAGGGCTTTTTCCTTGGTCACATTTGAGACAGGATTTAGGGGAGGCCTGGATCACAATCTCGTTAACTTACCAGGAAGCTGAGATGACAAGCTAATGCCACCATATTGAACTTTTGGTTCAGAAGAGGTCTTGCTTACTTGTTTTTGCCTGGTCTAGTCTTGAACAGCAATCCTTCTGACTTTACCTCGAACTAGCTAAGAATATAGGCATAAATTACCCAGGCACCTTTTCACTTTTAATTAATATAATTTTCCAATTAGATGATTAGATATTTGCCAAAAAAAATCTACCTAGCCAGGCAATTTGGCATGGACCTAGAGCCCTAGTATTTGAAGACTGAAGTGGGCAAACTGGAAAAAATGTGAATAAGGATTAAGTTAGTGGTTGGTATTGAGCAAATGTCTCACTCGAGCTAAGGAGTTAGAGATCAGTCTGCAGCAAAAATAGTGAGACTCCATCTCAAACAAATCTATCCATTTCTTTCTTGCAGCATTGATACTTCCTTCCATTCTTCCTTCAACTCACTTTAAGAATATTTATTTCATAATTAATATAAGACCATTTAAAATTCTTCAAGTTCTAATCTTACTTTAGTTAAATACTAGAGATTGTTTCCTTTATGTTTTGTGGCTTTAAAATCTGTGTTATAAGAGTCCTGTGGGCTTGGCTGAAAGTGGTCTTTCTCTAGGAGTTCTCTACTAGTTTCAGTGAGGACAAGAACTATCATGGCCTGATATATATATATATATATATATATATATATATATATATATATATAATGGCCAAGATATGAGTATCTCAAACATGTGATATAACCTAACTATGAATCTGTAGGAGAAATACACTTGGTGTTCTGAATTCCCAATGGACTCTTTGCTCGACTCTGAGCCCTGGGAAAGACAGGCAAGTTTCTTTGCAATGTGTCTGTGTTAGTGAACTTCCTATTTCTGATTTTTTTTAAATTTTATATATATTTTTTGTAAAGATACTGTACAGAAGGGGTTACAGTTACATGAGCAAGGAAATGAATTCATTTCTTATTGAGCATTGTTACCTCCTCCTTTGTTTTTCCCCTATCATCCCTTTCCTCCCCACCTCCCCAACTCCTCCCTCCTCCCCCTCCCAAGTAGTAAAATACATTTTCAACAGTGTCTTGTACATCTCATTGTTACAATCCTTGTTTCAGCATTTAGTTATTTCCCTTCCCCTCCTCAAATTAGAGAAATGTAAATACAAGATGCAGGACACCAGAATCAAATACAGTGACATTCTATTTCTGATTTTTTTACTGGCCTTAAATCCCAGCCCCCTGGTCACGGAGATGCATTTCACCCCTCTCAGGGCAGCTTTGTCATTTGCTCTTACACAGAATGACTTTGTTGCGGGCACCTGAGATTTTACTCTACTTTTGGGAAAGGTTTTGGCAATTCTATGAACACCTTATAATTGTTAGTGTGTGTGTATATGTTCATGTGTGTGTATTTTTTTATTTTTTGCTGGTTCTGGGACTTGAACTCTAGGCCTAGGCATTGTCTCTGAGCTTCTTTTGTTCAAGGCTAGCACTCTACCACTTGAGCCACAGTGCCACTTGCAGCTTTTTCTGAGTAGTCTATTGGAGCTAAGAGTCTCACGAACTTTCCTGCCTGGGCTGGCTTTGAACCACGATCTTCAGATCTAGGCCTCCTGAGCAGCCACCAGTGCCCAGCAATTGTTAGTATATTTTACCCAGCATTTCTAGGAAGTGACAGTGGGAACTCTCTCAAGTTATTATGTTTTATAAGTAACAGCAGAATATACTGAAGAATGTTAATGTGTAATCTTTCAAACAGCCTCATCAAAAAGGATAGAGATGATCTAAGCAGGACACAAAATGAAGTTTGGGAGTCTTGCCTTTAAAATTAAACTGACAAGGGCTGGGAATGTAGCTTAGTGGTAGAGTGTGTGCCTAGCATGCATGAAGCCCTATGTTTGATTCCTCAGTACCACATTAAACTGACATCTAGGTGACTTTTAATAAGCTGCTTTACCCATCTTTCTCACGTTTGAAATAAAATTATTTAGAAACATATATCATGTTTTAAGTGATATATATGTAAATTTAATATACTACTAATATATATACTGTGATAGTTATCATAATTATTCTTACTTTTAAGAGAAATGTGAGGCTGAGCGTGTTGATGCCCCCTGTAATCTCAGCTACTATGGTGGTGGAGGTAGAAGGCTAGCAATTCATAGCCAACCTTGACAAATTAGCAAACCCTATCTCAAAACAATAAAAACAAAAGGATTCTGCCATAGTTCAAGGGGCATAGTGCTTGTGTAGCAAGCATAAGGTCTTGGATTCAATCCACAGCACCCAAAACAAAATAGAACAGAGAGAAGACAGAGAAAGAAGAAAGAGGGCAGAAGAACAGAAGGAGGGGAAGGAAGGAGAAGGGAGGAGTGGAAAGGAAAGGAGAGAAGAGAGGACATTCAGTTCATTTGAATTGCAACCTTGCAACATGGAATTGTACAAGAGCAAATCCGAGACCAATGAATGCAGAAATACAATCATGGGGCAAAATCATTACCAAAATGGGGGCGATCCTGTGTAATCTTGTAGATGATATCTTCAGTTCGGGCACCTGGAGCTTCAGCCTGTAAGATTCTGTTGGTAATTTGCAGCATTCCCCCTTCGGGAACCCACACCATTGAATCTGCCATGAGCCGAAGAGCTCCATCATTCTAGAATAAGGGAAAAGTGCAGAATTGAGACCATGACAAATGTAAAATAAGAAAATATGGATCTTTAAATGTATAAGTTGTCAAGCCAGTAATGATAGCCTGTGTCTGTAATCCTCTTGGTAGGGAGGCTGAGATAGGATGATCATGAGTTCCAGGCCAGTGTAGGTAATGGTGTCTTGAAACAAATATATAAATATATATATGCATATATATGTCTGTGAATATATACAAACACACATACATACACACATGCACACCCATGTAATAAATATATGCATATGAAAAACACATTACATATATGTACATATTACACATATATGTGCACACACACATATATATACATTTATGTTATTAGCTCTTATTGTTGCTAAAGATAGACTAAGAAAACAGAGATTTATAACCTAGAGTCATATTACAAACCATGTATATATATATATATTACATGCTGCTATATGCACATGTATGCATATTACTGTGTAATGTATATTACTGTGTGAACTCAACCTTCATCTCATTTGTCTTCAGCAAGTAAATTATGTTATTCAGGAAGACTAAGTCTCTCCATTTCTTTCTTCTTTTGTCTATCTCTCCTGCCCTTGCTGCCTACCATATTCAAGAGTTATTCCCTAAGTGCCTACCACATGTCATTTCCTTCACTAGAGAACTGAATATACAAGAATGTCTGAAGCAGGACATTAACTTCAGAACTTAAGATCCAGAGGGTGAGACATCCAATAATTAGGATGCCTCACAAGCCATGCTCCATAAGAAGCTTGAGCCAGAAGCTAAGAGGGAATCGAGGCAAAAAAAAAAAAAAGTATTGGGATGATTTTCCTAAAGAAAGATTTCATTTTTGAATGACAAAAAAAACGAGCTGTCTATGCAGAGAAGCAGGGAGACAGATTCTAGGCAGAGGGACCAGCTTCAGCAAAGGCAAACCTGGGAAAACAACACACAGTGTGTTTAATAAACTATTCAAGGCTCTGGTGACAGGAGAGCTCAGGGAGCCAAAAGAGGATGGATAAAAAGTGACACTATCTTAAGGAAAGCTAGTAAAAGGTGGAAACTAAGTTAAAAGTCTCCATTTATCTCAGGCACTGAAAAGAAAACAGGAGTCTTCAGGGAAGGAAATGGGATCATCTGACTGATAGGCTATCAGTCTGCTTTAGAATGACAGGCTCCAAGGGCAAGCGACTTGCATTGGGATGAACCTGAGCTGTGGAAACCATTTAACAAGTCCTTGTGGTGGTTCAGCAGAGAAAAGATGAAGGCCCATGAGAGAGTAATTGCAGGGGGAATGAATAGCAAGAAACAGATTCCAGAAACATTCCCAAAGCCACATTGACAGCCCTGTTGGCTGATGGAGAGGGAAGCAGCCAAGTTGGGAGTAGCAGGCTAGAAGACATCACCTGTTTTGCACTCCAGAGAAAGCCACCAATTTAATTGCTTAAGCTAATGTCATTACAAAGCACTGCCACTCCCAATTTACAAGGTGTACAGCCTCTTCCCAAGCCTCCTAATTGACATTTTCCACACAATGAGATTAGCAAGGCTTCCAAGGTTCAGTTTTCATACTTCCAAATTCAGTAAATCTGGTATCTTAAAAATAGGGCACTTGAAAAGGGATGGTTTTTAAAATTATTGTTATTGTTATTATTTTCAAATATGTAGAGCGTAAACAACAGAGCAAACAGTAACTCTTGGGAGGAAGAGACAACTATTCTTTTACAGCCATTCAAGACTTGAGTATTTCACCTAGAAGGCCACCATGGCTATCTGCATCACACATACTAGGAAATGGAGTAAAAAATGCCAAGGAGAACAGTGGCCAAGGCACCTTCTATTCTGATTGGTACTTTGGCAAAAATCCCTGAGAAGTGTCTGCTTTCAAAATGGGTTTAGCAAATTATTTACAAAAACATGAAAGTGTGTTAGAAATGTTGCATATATTAGTTCAGAGTTCTGGAAGACAAGACTGACTCCAACAGGGTTTTATATATTACATTATATTTTGGCCCAGGTTTCTTAACTACTAGGAAGTCTTCTAATAGAAGCAGCCCTATCAACTTTGATTTTGTTTATAGAGATCAATCAAACACCAATAACCACATTATTGGACTAAAGGGTGACACTGCTTTTCAGATTTTTAGCAAGTAAGCACTACACCCTCAATGGCTCATTATTCAAATGGCTCTCTCTCTCTCTCTCTACCACACCTCTATTTTGCTTATTCATATCAACACAGTTTTCCATCTCCTGTATACATGCAACTGTTTAAGAGACAGTATGGGGTCACTCAGTGCTTATGAAATAGGAGACAGTATGGGGTTACTCAGTGCTTACGGAACAGCAACAACAGAAGCACCAGCACCAGGACCTTATTGAATTGTACAGGATCTTTGACTCAACCCTCCGATCTTCTGAATAGATCTCCTGAGTCAAACTATGCACCTGGAAAAGTGCTACAGAGATGGCATCTGTATGCCAAAGGATGAAAAGTCTGTCCTAGGATACAGACTGCAATGTTTTAGAGTGGTTCTTCTGAAGGCCCACAGGTATATCTTTTAGAATTCTTAGAGTATACATGCTTCCATTGCTAAAGTACCCTTTTGAGTACTTAAAAAGAAACAAATAACAATTACTAGGCACAAGAAGCAATCCTTATTTTTTTTCTTTTTTTTAAGTACTGAGACTTGAACTCAGGGCCTCACTTTTCACTCTTGCTAAATTGGTGGTTGTTGCTCTACCATTTGAGCCATACTTTCACTTTTGTCTTTTGTGAGTTTTTTTTTTCTTTGAAGAGAGGTTTTGTAAACTTTTCTGCCTAGTCTGGCCTTAAGCTGTCATCCTTCTCCTCTCAGCCTCTGAATATCTAGGATTACGGGCATGAACCATCAACATCTGGCTCAAGAAGTATTGTTCTTAGTCACATTAATTCAACCATTTTAAAGGACTATTTGGGGAGGGCTGGGTATATAATTTTTTAGCTCTATTTACAAAAGTAGAAAAGATTAAATTTATATTTTCTAGAGGTATTCAAATAATACTCCTTTCTATATTGTAAAAAGAGGACAGGAGAGGAAATCATACATAAAATAAATATTTATACTATTCTGTAAAAACAAAGACATATTATTTTTGAATGTTAATTGCAGGATAGTAGGTTCCAGCCCTCTAGACACTACAGAAACCCTAATTTTAACAGCTAATATTAAATGACAATACTATTATGAGAGTCCCATGCACAAATGAAAGATTCTAGTACCTTGGTGGAGGAAAAAACAAAACCAAGAATAGATGCACTAGAAGGAATAAGAAGATAAGTTTTATTTTACCAGTATTACCAGCCTTCAAGTAGACACAACCAAGAATCTTTTTCTTTTTCTTTTTTGTCAGTCATAGGCTTGAATTCTGGGCCTGGGTGCTGTCCCTCAGCTCTTCAGTTTAAGGCTAATGCTCTACCACTTGAGCCAGAGTGCCACTTTCGGTTTTCTGGTGGTTTATTGAAGATAAGAGTCTCATGGACTTTTCCACCTGGGCTGGCTTTGAACCCCGATCCTCAGATCTCAGCCTCCTGATTAGCTAGGATTATAGGCGTGAGCCACTGGAGCCTGGTACAACCAAGACTCTTTAAGAGTATGATTTCTATGGATCAAAGAACTCGAAGTAAAAGCAGACACCCTGAAAACTTTACAGGAAGGAATAGGAGAAACTCTACAGCTCCTTGGCACAGGACGAAAATTTCTTAATAAAGACCAAGACCCACAGCAAATCAAAGAAAGGTTGGACAAATGGGATTGCATTAAACTGAAGAGCTTCAGCAAGGCAAAGGACATAGCAAGATGAATAGAAAGCCCACAGATTGGGAGAAAATCTTCACTAGCCACACAACAGACAAGGGTCTCATATCTAAAATATACTTAAAATTCAAAAAATTAAATCCCCCAACAACAAATCCTCAAAGAAACAACCACCTGGTTAATAAGTGGGCTAAAAACTGAAACAGAGACTTCTCTGAAGAGGAAATAAGAATGGCCAATAGACATACGAAGAAATGCTCAATCTCTCTAGCCATAAAAGAAATGCAAATCAAAACAATATTGAGATTCCACCTCACCCCAGTTAGAATGGCTACAATCAAGAAATCTAATAACAACAGATGCTGGAGGGGATGTGGCCAAAAGGAAACCCTACTGCATTGTTGATGGGAATGTAAACTTGTTCAATCATGTGGAAAGCAGTATGGAGGACCCTCAAAAAACTCCATGTAGAGCTCCCCTATGACCCAGCCATCAAACTTTTGGGCATTTACACAAATGATCACACATAAGGCTATACTAAAGCTAAAGCACAACTATGTTTATTGTAGCATTATTCACCATAGCTAAGATATGGAACCAACCTAGATGCCCTTCAGTAGATGAATGGATTAAGAAAATGTGGTATAGCAGGGTGCTGGTGGCTCACACCTGTAATCCTAGCTACTCAGAAGGCCGAGATCTGAGGATTGAGGTTCAAAGCCAGCCCAGGGAAGGAAAGTCCATGAGAGTTTTATCTCCAATTAACCACCAGAAAAACGGAAGTGGCGCTGTGGCTCAAGCAGTAGAACACTTGTCTTGAGCTGAAGAGCTGAGGTACAGTGCCCAGGCCCCGTATTCAAGCCCCATGACTGACCCCCCCAAAAATGTGATGTGTGTAATGGAATTCTATGTTTCCATCAGCCATCAGAAAGAATGACACAGCCCCATTTGTTAGGAAATGTAAAGACTTGGAAAACATTATTTTAAATGAAGTAAGCCAGACCTAAAGAAACATAGGTCCCATGGTTTCCCTTATTTGCAATAACTAGTATACGTCTAGGATAATCTTACCAGACAAGCAGAAAAAGTCAAAAGCTATGTACACATGACCATATAAGATGGATGCTAAGCAAAATGAACCCAAAGATATGGACACAAGAGGATTTTTCCTTTGTTGCTGTTGTTTTTAATGTACTATGTGATTTTTTTTTGCTTCTTTTGTATGTTTTTCCCCCTAAGGTATAATCCCTGTTGTCACTGTATATGATTCTGGTGCCCTGCATCTTACACATACATTTTCTAATTTGGGAAGCGGAAGGGAAATAACAAAATGCTGAAACAAGGATACAGGTTGAAGCATTGTAATGATGAGATGTATAAGACACTATGTTGAAAACAAACATTATAACTTGTGTGGGGGGGAGTTAGGTAGGTGGGGAGGGAAGGGGAAGTAGGTAAAAAACAAAGGAGGGGTAACAATTCTCAATAGGAAATGTACTCATTACCTTACTTTTGTAACTGTAACCCCTATGGTACAATATTTTTACAATAAAAATTATGAAAGTATTATTTCTTCTATGAGAGTAAAGCAAATGCCAAGATTCCTTACAGAACAGTATGCAAGAGGCCTATTTTGTCTCATGACATGAATAATACCAAGGATACTGGCCTTCAGTATTGAATACCCTTGGCTGAATATTCTGGAAGCAGAGAAAACAGAAAGGACTCCACAGGGATAACATTGCAGATCACTGCAATAAAATAGGTGAAAATCTTATTAAACAACATATCCATTTCACTAAGAGCCCAGTCCATGGATCTCATAAGATGCTGTGATTTGCAGACTCCTCTTCTATGTAGCAAGCACTCCCAGCATTCCATACAACCTTTCCATAGCCTGTGCCCTATGCTCCATCACAAACAGTACATGCTGGCCTCTGTCGAGAGCATGTCTTCTATCATCAGATAATACACTCTCTACAGAGAGTGCATGGATATATAAATATATATAAATACATAAAAATACACATTTTTTAAAAACCTTGAATATATCAGAGTATTGACATAAGGAAAATAAATGGAAAGCTTTCAGCACACAGATTGGTTTTGACATTTCAAGAGAAGGATTATAATCTTAGGATTACCCCAGAAGACAACAAAAAAGAGTAGCCTGGGCATATCCAGAGAAAAGGTCTAGTGGAACTTCACAATCGGTAGAGAACTGAGTGATGATTCCCCCTTTCCCCCAGGTCATCCAGTAAAGAAGGAGGAAGATGATTGCTTGTTCAAATGCAAATGATAATAGAAGACTCAAGGAACACACACACACACACACACACACACACACACACACACACACACACACACAGAAACATGACACCACTAAAGGAAGAAAATATTAGCTACAGTAACTTCCCCTTCCTAAATGGAAATCTGAACTACATGATGAGGCATGCAAAATAATGACTCAAAAAAGTATGTGTAATAAGAACATAGGCAGAATATAAAACAAAAAGTCAGGAAAGCAATCCATGAACAAAATTAAAAAGATCTCCAAAAAAGTTAGAAACCATAAAAAAACAAACAAAAAACTCACAAAAGTTCTAGAACAAATGCATGCAATGAATGAAATGAAAAATTCAAGGGAGCTTCACACAATTAATAGCAGAAGAAAGTAGAGTAGTTGCTCAAAGACAGCTTATTCCTAGGCATTTATCCAAAAGATTACGAATCATGAGACAGTAAAGCCACCATTACAACCATGTTCACTGCAGCACTAATTCACCATAGCCAAGGCATGGAATCAGCCCAGATGCTGCTCAATGGATGAATGGATCAAAATCAAGAAAATATGATATTCTCTCTCTCTCTCTTACACACACACACACACACACACACACACACACACGTTTACTCATCCATTAGAAAGAACAATATTGAACCATATGTAAAAAAATTGAAAGACCTGAAAAAAATAAGGCTAAGTGAAGTCAAGACCAGAGTTAAAGGACCCATGTTTTGTCTCACATATGGAAGCAATATTTAGCTTACAAATTCATAGGTGAATATACTGGGTGGTATACAACTATATACAAATGTATTAATTGAAATAAGGTAGATTCGAGGGAGAACTCAAATAGTGTAATTCCTTAGAAAGGCAAAGTCAGATAAGATAGTGTTAAGTGAAATGAACCCCAAGATAGGGACACAAGTGGTTTTTTCTTCCTTGTTATCGTTTCTAATGTATTTATAAGGTACCATGTGATTTTTTTTGTTGCTTTGTATGTCCCTCCCCCATGGTTTAACCCCTGTTTTCACTGTATTTAATTTGGGGAGGGGAAGGGAAAAAACAAAATGTTTCAATAGGGATACAGATTGACCCATTGCAACAATGAGATGTACAAGACGCTATGTCGAAAAATGAACTTTACGATTTAGGTGGGGGGTATAGTTGAGGAGGTGGGAGGGATGGGATGGTAGGAGAAAAACAAAAGAGAAGCAACAATGCTGCATAAGAAATATATACACAATGGAATTCTATGCCTCCATCAGAAAGAATGACATTGCCCCATTTGTTAGGAAATGGAAAGACTTGGAAAAAATTATATTAAGTGAAGTAAGGCCAGGCCCAAAGAAACACAGGTTCCATGGTTTCCCTTATTTGGAATAACTAGTATATGTCTGAGTCAGGCAGAAAAGGTCAGTTAAGTTGATGTTAGAGAAATGAACCCTAAGATATGTATTCAAATGTTTTTTTTCTTTCATGAGATTGTTTCTAACACATTTATAAGATTATTTCTTTGTTGCTTTGTATGTCCCTCCCCCATGGTATAACCCCTGCTTTCACTGTATTTGATGTTGTTATAATTTGTGGAGGGGAAGGGAAAAACAAATCGTTTAAATAGGGATACAGGTGGACCCATTGCAACAATGAGGCATACAAGTCGTTATGTAAACAAACTTTACAACTTTGGTGGTGGGGGGAGGAGGGTTAGGTGGGGGGGTGGGGGAGGATGGGATGGGAAGGGGAAACAAAGGAGGAGGCTACAATGCTTGATAAGAAATGTACTCATTATCTTGCCCATGTAATTGTAACCCCTCTGACAGTATTTTCACAATAAAAAAATGAATGGAAAAAATGTACTCATTGCCTTGCTCATGTACAGTATTTTCACAATAAAAAACTTATTAAAAAAAGGCAAAGTCGAAATTCAACAAAATAAATATCAGGAAACAAGACTGAAAAGGGGTGGGTTAGGATTTAGGGTAATAGGTAGATGAATGATGAGAAGAATGAAGTGAAGAATGCAAGGTGCATCCTACAAGATTAAGAAAAATGAGGGGTTGGGAGCCTTTAGCTCATACCTGTAATCCTATTCAGGAGGCTGAAAGCTTAGGATCACAGTTTGAAGCCAGCCAGGGCAGGAAAGACTATGAGAATTTTATCTCCAATTAATTACCAGAAAACCAGAATTGGCACAGTGGCTTAAAGTAATACAGCACTAGACTTGAGCCCAAGAGCTTAGAGGCAGTGCCCAGGCCCTGGGTTCAAGCCCTATGACTGACAAGGAAAAGAAAAAAGAAAAATGAGGGAAGGGGTAGTTTGGGAGGGATGAGTAAGAATGTTGAAAGGAGTGACACTGATCAAGATGCATTATATTCATAAATTGCTTTGTTAAATGACAGCTACTTTGGACAACTACTCAAAAACAATTTAAAGAGAAATAATGACTAATGATCAAAGTATAGTATATACATGCATGAAAAATGTCATAATGCAATCCATTATTTTCTGTAATCAATATATAGTAATAAAAGATAAAGGAAGTTAAAAAATAATATTGAATTGCCAAAAGGGGTAACATTGATCAAGATACACTGTATTCATAAACTGCTTTGTTAAATGGAAACTCCTTTGTCTAACTACTTCAAGACAATAATACATAAATAAAATTAAATAAAAACCTTTCCAAATCTGGGAATGAGGGAAATTAACTTTTAGACCAATGAAGCCAAATGCATAATAAAATACTCTGAACATAACAAAGTCTTTACTGACACAATATAACAAAGTTTTAGGAAATCAAAGTTAAAAAAGGAAGATTTTTGAATGCAATAAGAAAAAAGTGACATTTCACATATAAGTGACACCCACGTGACTTTTGGAGGATTTCTCACCAATAACTTTGTAGGCTGGCAAAGTGGAACAATTTATCCCAAGTGTCAACAATAATTTATTTTATAAAGCTGTTATTCAGAAATAAAGGAAACATAAAGACTGTCCCCAAACAAAAGTTGATGTATTTTACCACAAGTAGGCCTGTCTTACAGAAATGCTACAATTCTTTAAGCTGAAACAAAAGGATGGTAATTAGTAACATGAAAACACATAAGAGCAGAAAACTCATTGCTAAAGGAAAGTATAGATAACTTTTTGTATCCATGGGCTGCTCACACATGAATGAACCTACTGAAAAGTAAAAATGTTCTCAATAAATGGTAACTGTACTGAACATGCAGAGATATGTTATCATCATTTCCCCTATAAAGCATTCCGTTTATATCCAATAGTATGTCTCTTATATAAAGTCAAAAGAAAAATGTATTAAAGAGAAGTAGAGCAAAAGAAACTGATTAGTGGATTTATAATGCAGAGATATAAGTTGTGACACCAATTACATAAAATGGTGAGAGGCTGGAAAAGTAAAAGTGCAGAGTCTTGAATGTGTTTGAAGATAAAATTGTTAGCTTGACGTGGACTACTATAATATGCTTTACAAAAGCCACATGGTAATCACAAAGAAAATTTTGCAGTAGATATAGAAAAGAGAAAGAGTGAATGACAAAGGAATCAAGCATAGAAAGTGACAGAGGAAATGAGCTTGACTGGAATATACTGTAAAAGTACATGGAGACAGGTAAAAATGAAATCCACCCCCCCAAAACCAATGTAAACTAATAAAAAAGAGAGAAAAGAATCAATACATATGATGACTACATATATAACTCAAAACACAAAGGAAACACAGTCTTATTTGGCCTTTATATAAGTAGGAAATTCTGCATTTGGGATAGGGTAGATGGCCCTATAGGACAAAATGCTAAGAGACAAGAAGACAGAAACTATATCTCACATGTAGATGCAAAATAGCCATATTTTTTATGACAATTCACACAGACAGAGACAGAGTAGCGTGGTGGTTGACAAGGGCTAGGAAACTGGAGGAACAACATGGCAGTCCAATGGCACAAGGTTTCAGTTCTGAAAGATAAGTAAGTTCTGAAAATGGATATAGTACAATGCCCATTGCTATCAATACACAACGGTATACTTAAAATGTGCTAAAAGAAAGGAATTTAAGTGTCTTATTAAGAAGATAAGTTCTTATATAAAAGAGATTAAGAAAACTTTGAAGTCATGATGGTTTTATGGGTATGTTCATATCTTTTTAATACATATTTTTATTGTAAAGATACTGTACAAAGGGGTTACAGTTACATGAGTAAGGTAATGAGTACACTTCCTATCCACATTGTTACGTTCATCTCTTAAAACTCATTGTGTTATATACATAAAATAGTTTAAGGTTTTTACTTTTTCCTTGATACAGTAGTTTTAAAAATCTTTTGTGCATCATGATGGTAGTTGTTTATATTGTTTCCTTTCTTTTTTTGGGGGGGGGGTCTGGTTGTGGGACCTGAACTCTGGGCCTGGGCGCTGTCCCTCAGCTCTTCAGCTCAAGGCTAGTGCTCTACCACTTGAGCCACAGTGCCACTTCCAGCTTTTTTCTTTTTTTGCTTATGTGGTGCTGAGGAATCGAACCCAGGGCCTCAGGCATGCAAGGCAAGCACTCTACCACTGAGCCACCTTCCCAGCCCTTATATTGTTTTCTTTTGGGAGAGTGTAGGAGAATGTTCATGAAAAGGAGGATAGAAATATATGCCATCTTTTTGTATAGCTAAAGTGTCCAAAAAAGCCAAAATGAAACAGAATTTTTTAAACAGTCTGTACAGCGTTATGGATTTCCCCCTTGCACATCAGTGCAAGTATTCCTGTTAACATTAGAAATTAGCTATCTTAGTAGTTGAACGATATCCATCGCAGTGATGTTTTATGTTTTTCCCAGAGTACATTAGCAGGCAATGAAATCCCAACAAATAAAATTGAGGGCATGACTAAAATAGTGCTTTAAATTAAATAGGTCTTCTAATTCATTTCCTAGAAAAGTAGGTATATAGAAATGTTGGTAATAAAGCTTAGGTATTGCATATTATAATATTACAATAAAAATATTAATGTGTGAGCCACAAATAAGAGAGCAGGTAAATCTCTATCCTTTAAAGGAAAAAAAAATCTCACAGAAATGTAAGCCCTCTCCCTCAAAATTAGAAATTGAATCATAAACAGTTAAATTTCAGCTGAAATGATAGTAACCTAATCCCAGACCAACATATTCGAGATAAAAGTTTTTGATACATCACTATTTAGAAAACGACTACAGCTGGATATAATAGTGACTATTATTTTACTTACTCTATACAAATAAAAAATATTCCTTAGTGTGCAAGAGTACTTTCTCTCTCTCCCTCCCCTTCCCTCCCTTCCCTCCCTCCCTTCCTTCTTTCCTTCCTTCCTTCCTTCCTTCCTGCCTGCCTGCCTGCCTTCCTGCCTTCCTTCTGCTTCCTTCCTCTTTCTCCTTCCTTTCCTTTGAGATGGAGTCTTAACATGTAGCCTATACTTGCCTTGAACTCCTGATCTCTCTGCCTCAACCACGTAAGCACTAAAATTATAGGTTTGTGCTACCACACTCATGTCCATCTCATAGTTTTAAAATTTTCGTTTTATAGGACATTGAAGATTTTAGGGAAGAAACATGTAATGATGTAAGGAGAAATTTATCAGCAAGAAGGAGAATATAATTGGGAAAATTTTATGTTTATGAGTGTGTTCATGAGCCTTAGAAGCATATAATTCCAGGTCAGGAATATCAAATCTCTGCTCCCTGTAGATTTCAATTAAGATGGATAGATAGATAAATCACTTACATCAACATATTCTGAGTGTTCCCTTATGAGACACTGGATTGAACACTCCAAGCAAGCTTTCCCTTAAAAGGGAAAACCTGACATGTGGCAAAGGTTTATTTATTGTAAAATAGATTTTTATTCATTTATGTCTGAAATTCACACACACACATACACATACACACACTATTATCAAACTGACTCTCCCTGCAAGAGCACAAAAGGGAGGCAGCTGTTAATGAAATTGAGGAAAACCACAATGGGCTTTATAGCTGCACACTGGCATTACCCACAGCCAGAAAGGACTCTCAGCAACAGTTTTTCCATCCTGTTGATAGTATGGCACTTGAGGGCTTTTATCATTAAAGCATTAAAAGAACTGCTCAAACAACAACAAATGAGGTCAGAAAGATCATCAGATTTACCACCAAAGCGGAAAAGAAAAAGGCATGATTTCCAGAGGCACCTTAGTTAATGGAAAAGCAGGTAATTCTGTGAAAACTCAGCGGTAGAAAGAAGGCCACTGCATAGCATGATAAGCCCCTGTCCACTTTTTATCCCTTATTTAGATGTAGACTGTCTAAGAATCCTATCTCAACAGGCTTGAGTTTCCAAATCTATCCAATGAATGAAAGCCTATTTAGCAGAGAATTCATTATTACTTATAATATGTTTTATTCTTTTGTCTCTTTCCCAAAGCATAACCTGTTTCCATAGCAGTCCAGGTTCTATTCTCTTCTCAGTAGATGAAGTTATGACTGGAGGTGACAGCCAGATTTATATCAAACCAAGTCTGAGGGAAGTAGTAAAAAATCTGGAAAACATGGGTAAACTGATGGTCCCTCTGCTCTTTCCTAGATGAGCCACCCCAGTGATAGCAGAGGTGCCCGAGTATTGCTTATGTGACATAGAGATTTCCTGAGATACAGGAAAACACATTTAACCATTCAACATACTCAACCTGCTCACTCAACTGTGGCCTCCATGGCTTTATCCACCATTGAACAAAAAAAGTATTGAGACTCTCCTTACAATGTTCAAGAAGATAAAACGAACAGTAGCCCCTCCCCTCAAAACACCTCCTCTCATAAGGAAAAGAAAAGCAAGCTAAATTCTCTGTTGGCTAAGATTAGTGTTAATTTGTATGTCTACCCAATAGGAATTAAATAGAAATCCTGTGGCCATTCCATGTTAGCCATCAGCTAGATATCACCCAATATCTGACCCTTCCTCACATTTAACACATAGGCAGCCTCCGGGTAAGAAATCTCATGCCCATCTTCAGAAATGGTTCCTGGAATGAGACCAGTCCTGTCTGATTACATAGCTACTGAGTGTTGACTGTTGTAATAGTTGAAGCTATCTTTTTTCCTTCTTCTTGGACCTAGTAGACTAATGATTATAAATAGTCACACTTGTAACAAGCTGTGTGAAACCAGAGGAAAGAGTCCAGGCTTGAGGCCTAGTCTGCTTGGATAGGACATTGTAAACACAAGTAAATTATTGACTTCATTTATTCATTAAAGGAAAAAGAATATGTAGGAAAAAAAAGCCATTGAAAAGTACAGGCCAGAATGAAAAAAGCTTTGTGGTTAAGTATCAAAGGCAGACACACTGAAAAGAAATCACAGGTTGGCAATAAATACCTTTATAAGAACAAATGTTTTCAAGCTTGGTGCTTTCATTTCCTCTTTTGGTAAATTAAAATTAATTGTATAAACCTCACAGAATGACTATGAAGATCAAAAGGCATAATTCACATCAACTTTTAGTGTCCAATAAATGTTCAAAACAAAACAAATGTAAACTCTTCTTCCTAACTTTCCTTAAAAACAAAGTAATATTCTAACCTTCTGCAGCAGGATATCATAAAGAAAAGAATTCTTAGCCGAGCACCAGTGGTTCACAACTGTAATCCTTGATACTCAGGAGACTGAGATCTGAGGATCGAGGTTCAAAACCAGCCCTGGCAGGAAAGTCCACGAGACTCTTATTTCCAGTAAACCATTCAGAAAACCGGAAGTGGCACTGTGGCTTAAGTGGCAGAGCACTAACCTTGAGCTGAAGAGCTGAGAGACAGCACCCAGGCCCAAAGTTCAAGCCCCATGACCGACAAAAACGAAAACAAAAAAAACAAACTTAATTCCTAAAAAGTAGTATTATTTGTATAATGCAACCAACAATTATTTTCAAGTTCATTATTAGCACACCCTTGACAGATGCTGAGGCTCTTGTCACTGGTGTCTATGTTATGATTCACTTCATCCATCAATAATCATAGGATCTAGGAGACAGAGGGAGGGTAAAGGAAAGGGAACAGGTACAACCTGTTGCAGGAATCACAAACAAACCTAGTAATACCTACATAACTACAAGGATTCTAATGTTCTGTGCTTAGGCCTTCCTGATAAGTTCTTAATTTTGTCTTGTTAGTCACAAAAATCCTAGAGATACCGTTTGATCTTTAGCCATTCCACACAGAATGAGTGTGCAATACATGGCACTGAGCTCTGATCACAGAGATAGGAAAAGTGGTTGTGAGAGTTGTCCTGAAATCCTGTACATCCTTTGGAAGGAAACCAACAATAGAGGAAAGAAAACTTTCTGAGTCTGTCTAGACTTCAACTTTCTAGAACTAAACTTCATCTCCCAGGGTGATTGCGAGGGGGTGATAATTAGGCTTAGCTACAAGGTGGCCATCTGCCAACTCTATCTCATAATCAGCCTTCATGTACTCCGTCTCTCTCATGCCACAACCACTGTTCTCAGCAGCTGAAAATAATGAGGCAAGAGCCTGAGAAACTAGTTAGCAGACCATATTAGATTTAGCCATTTCCCTTCAGGAGGTCCTACCGCCAGTTTTGAGTGATCAGTGGTGGGAAAGTGACAAGTGATTTTTAAACCATCCTCAGAAAATCAATCTCTCTAGCTAATCATTAATGACATGGTGAAGGCCGGTGATATTTGGAATGAACGTTTAAAAAATGTGCTTCCCAATCTACTACCAGGAGAAAGAACCGTTTGTGATGTACTAAGCAAAGGCAGTGAAATATTACCAACTTCTGAATTAAAAATTTTTTTTATAATATTATCCTCAAGTAGTTGTACAAAGTGGTTTCGACTCTGTATGCTAATTTAAGAGTACAATGCCTCTTGATCAAGGTCACGTTTCTCCTCTTTCTATCCCAACCCCACTCATCCCCTCGTTACCTAGTTACATTTTCATATATGTGCATGGAATATTATGACTGTATTAGCCCCCTCTTTCTCTCTCCATTTGTATGTATCCACTCTCCTTGAATCCTACCTTCCTCAGACAGAGTACCCAGAGGAATTTTGTTTTGTTTTGTTTTGGTGCCGAGCCTGGGGCTTGAATTCAGGGCTAGGCACTGTCCCTAAGCTTCTTTTTCTCAAGGCTAGCACTCTACAACTTGAACCACAGCTCCACTTCTGGGTTTTATGTTTTGCTTAATCAAAGATGAATCTAATGGATGTTTCTGCCTGGGCTAGCTGGAACCTTGATCCTCAGATCTCAGCCTCCTGAGTAGCTAGGATTACAGGTGTGAGCCACCCATGCCCAGCTATTGATGAAGTTCTATAGCATACTTAATATAGTCTTAGTACTACTAACACTGCTTGTTAGTATGAGACCACAATATGAAAAGCAAGTTTATTTAAAAAGAAAAAAAGTAAGCAAATATTAAGCAAATAACCATAATGATGTTCACAGACATAGCAAAAGCATAAGAAATTGACATGTTGATGACCACAATGTATGCGTGAAGTCCCTAGGCCAAAACCCCCTACCAATACAGAGAAATCCTTCATCCCACTCCAATTGTACTAATGGAATGGCTAAATCCATCTCTTTTGATTAAGATTACCTGAAAATGAATTTCTCATGTCCTAAGGTAGTGGAAAAGGGCAGACAAAAACAGAGATGCCTTGATTCTTATGATCAAGATCAGGAAGGTGAAAAAAAAGACATATGGAATATAAGTTTAATGCTAATCAGTAAACCAAAATGTCTCAGAAAGGTCTCGTTTGGTAGAGTGCCCTTTCAGATCAAGGGAGCTTACAATAAACTACATACTTCCTCCTATAGATACTTAATAAACACCTATCTAAAAATTATGTTTGAACTAATAAGCAACTATTCATGTTCTAATTGTATAAATATCACAAAATAATATTATCAGCAAATTTTTTCGTGCAGAAATAAGGAAACTGTGAACTCTATACATGACACCTACCTTGGGCACAGTCTTCACATGGAAGAGAATATTTTGGAAGGAGTGTCCATCATTGACCTGGAAGACTGCAACATCAGATGTGCTCTCTGAGCCATCATGAGCATAGAGGAGAAGGCCTCTGGAGAGCTCATCCAGTCGGAATTGATAGATAGGAGATGCAGGGGATGTAAATGTTTGGAGCAGTTGGCCATGAAGTGGAGGTGTTAGCACTTCAATGATCACATCTTGTGGATTGTCATCATCCCGGATGTCAAGCAGTTGGGTGGTGATGGTTCCTTGCTCTCCTCTTTTAATGTGGAGAACCTCATTTCTGAGCACATAAGGAGCCTGTGGAGTTGAAGGGAAGGAGGGGGTGGGGGAGAAAGGTCATTTCACAAGGAAAGAGGAAGTCAGGAAAGAGGAACTTTATTTACGAGCTACAGAAACCCTGTTGCTCTGGTACAAACTGCCAACCTGTTCTATGGTCGACCACTTGTCAGAAATGTGATCAGTCACATAGTCACAGTAATTGATGTCACTTCACTCTGGGTTCTAGAGGTTTCTGAAGCCACTTCAACATCATTTTCTTGAGCTGGCAGAGTAAGTAGATCTTGTATTAGAGCATCTGTCTAGAAAGTGTAACGTCTGGGTCAATCCCCAGTAATGCCATTAAAAAAAAAAACTACACTAAAAAGGAGCTCCTTGCTTCTGAATTCTAAAGTCTGTCACATTTTGCTTTGTATTATATCTCCTTTGTGAAAAGTGTCAGAACACCCAACTAAGCTGAACACATCCAAGTAAGACTAACAAGTGGCATGGAAACACTGGACCTGTGTTTGGGAGTTTATGAGCTTCACTCTAGTACTCAGTGTAACATGCTGACTTCTGTATTCTGCATTCATGCGATTTCTAGTCCCTCTCATTTTCTTCTTCAAGTTTCCTCATCTAAATCTCCATAGGGCTCTATCCTGACTCAACTTACAAAGCTTGATGAGACCATGCTCTGGGTGAGTAAGGAACCACCTGGTTAACCTGTGTCAGTGATAATATAGAAAATTTAACGTGCTTTCCTTGGGACTGTCAAGTTTACCTCCACAAATTAAGTAAGCAGATAAGAAGTTCTTTCATAAAAAAATTGAAGTTAATGAACCACAACAGAATAAAACTCACACAGACACACAGAAAGTCAGGCCAGAAGCCAAAGAAAATATTATCTTAGTTTTTTTTTTTAAACACATTGTTTAAAGTTGAGCTATTCAGGACTTTTCTCAACACACTGCTTTCTTCAATCAAAATGACTTTCTTTTAAAACTACCCAAGGGTCCTTTCCTGGCCTCCTGGAAATGACAATCACCATTAAAGGGATTTCTAAGTGATGCATCATTAGAGTAGCTACAGAGTAGGAAATTGGATAGTAACTACATCTCATAATTCCTGAATGAGAATTCTAACATGGGGGGAAGGAGAGGGGGGCATGGGAAATCAATGGATCCTCATATTCTGAAGGAAGAAAAGTCAAAGGTGATGTTGAAATCTGTAAAGGGAAAATACCAAATTAATTCACATGAGAAAAGTCTCAGGAAGGCTCAGGATTATTTGTAAATGTCTCAGAAGTTTAAAGGGACAAAAACAAAGTAAAATTGCCTTCTAAAATTCCACTCTAACAAAGCTGAAAGTGATCAGATAAATACAATGAAGAAGTACATTTGTTATTCTCACATCTGATTGTGAGAAAACAAATATTTCTCAGGGATCCATGGGAATTTATCATCTGAGATTAGAAAGTTGCATGTAAATATTTCTTAGATCTCCATATTAATCCAAATGGAAAGATCAAAACAATACATCTGAGTTTGATTACTAAGGAACATCTAGGGTAACAAATTATTAGTCTGGCCCAAATTTAGAATTGTATATGGTAGCTTCAATTAAAACAAAAATTACACATTAATTTAGGATCGCTTCCTCAACATTTGTAACTCTAAATAATCCCTAATGATATACTGTCATTACCAGACATTGGGTTATTAATACACTTTGTCAGTCAGTTAGGATCGTTTGTTATTACCCATGGTCCATTTTGTTTTGGGAGCAAACATATTAAAATACGAATTAAACACAATAATCTAGTGTCTTCCTCAAAACATACTGAGATTTAGAGATTGAGGTAGTCTCTGTTCCCAGAGCAGTGCTCCATCCTCTTGCCAGTCACAATTTATGGACACCGATGGGTGTGCACGTCTGTGTGTATACCCATGGCTGTGTGTGTGTGCACATGCTCTTACTTCCTTTGTATATTTCAGCTGTTTAATCCCCACACTTAGTTCTAAGAAATTCTTCCATTGTATATATTCTGGACATAAAAGTATATAGGTTGAGCGAGTTCCAATGTTCATGCCTATAATTAAAGCGACTCAGGAGGCTGAGATTTGAGGATTGCCGTTCAAAGCCGGCCAGGGCAAGAAAATCTGTGAAACTCTTATTTCCAATTAACCGCCAGAAAAGAAGCAGAACTGTTGCTCAAAGTGGTAGAGCACTAGCATTAAGTGAAAGAGCTCAGGGACAGTGCCCAGGTCCTGAGTTCAAGCCCCACAATGACCACCACCAACAACAAAAGAATACAGCTTGACAGAGGGATAAGTATGAAGGATCATACCATTGACTTGAATCACTTCTACCTTGACTTCCTCAGATCTATGATTTCCTGGTGACCACCCTAACATTTCATTTAAAAAGATTCCTTAATACCTGCATATTCCATTCCCCTGAATGAGAAATAGACAATCTCCGGACTTAATTACCTAAAAACAAGGAAAAGTCTTAAGAGCGTTGAATTGTTCTGCAGGATGAGTATCAGATGCTGAACAGTAAGTAAAATACCATAAGGTGTTTAGTTTCTGAAGCTAGGTCTCTAGTTTGGGGTAGTTATTAGCTATATCACCATACATTTATTAGCTATATCATCATAAACTATTTAACCTTCTCATGCTTGAGTTTCTTCATATAAAAATTGAAAATAATAATATTTCAGAAGAGTGGCATAAAGATCAACAGCAGGGTGGCTCATGTGAAACTCTGAGTACAAGAAATGCATTAAGAATTGCCACTGTGGATGGCGCTATTACCCAAAGGGCTAAAAAGAATTCCAGTAGTATTTCATGGTAAATCAAAAACAAGATTGGTTTAGTGCAATCATTTTGTCAAAAACTACAAGAAAGCAGTGACATGCTTGTGTGACTTAGGAGGCATGTACAATTGTGCTTGGCTTCACATTTTTATTACCTGTGTTGAGAACGCCTGTATGTTGATCAGCTGTGGCTCAGAGAAGAACTGCTGGTCACTTATTTTCAAGGAAAAATAACCTTTCCTATAGAAGGGAAGGAAGGAATGGGAAAATCAAATCATTACATGAGACTTTAGAAAGTCAAGGTTTAAAAATTTTAGGGTTCTCTGTATGTAAAAATTTGGATCCAACTACTATAATAATGTAATATTCACACTGTAAATTAAAAATTACCAAAAGTAAACATAGTATGATCCACGTTAACATACTAGTGAGGTGCCAGTGATTCATGTCTATAAGTCTAACTACTCAAGAGTGTAAGATCTGAAGCCATTTGAAGCCAGCCCAAGCACGCAGGAAAGTCTATGAGAATCTTATCTCCAATAAACTACCAAAAAAAAATCCAGAAGTGGCTCAAGTGGTAGAGTTCCAGCCTTATAAATTTAAATTTATAATATAAATTAGTTGCCAGGCCAAGGCAGGTTAGTAACGTATAAGCTAATGATTAAATTGAAAAATAAAAAGCAATCTCTTATAATCTCTAGCAGGTTCTTAACTATTCCCTCTTTTCAGTAAACCATCTCTGCACACCTTCTCAGTTCACACAAACAAGCCCCAATAACATTTGTAATATAGTATTATATGGCTATTTTTCTCCAACTCTACAACATTCACAGTGAATGAAACTAGGAAACTAAGGCTGATTCTGCCCTGGAAACTCAGGCCTGGTCCGGCAACCAGCAGGCAGTCTCACCACTGACTAAGAGACAACCAGAGATTGTCACATTAAAGAAAAGGACTAAGCTTGCCTGTCACAGAGATGAATGTAGCCGATGAATAGAAACATATGATAAAAGAAGGACTGAGTTCTGTTTCTCCTTCACAATTCTAGTTTCTGGGCTTGCTATGGATTACAATTGCTCTAAATATCTATGAGATAGAAAGCACTTCTGTAAATCTTACCACATCAGCTTAATCAAATTGTCTTCCATTACTTAAAACTACGGTCACAATTACTAATGGCATAAAGCTCTTGCTTGATTTCTGTAAATAGGGTTGACTTCTTGTCAATGGGGTCATTCCAGCAGCTTCTGAGACTGTTAGGAAGAATCAACTGTCCACCTTCAAAGCCAAACTAACCATGGAGCTCACTTCTGATGGGCAAAATGTGTGATATGCATTTTGTGAGATTTTGAATGTTGGTCTACTACAAGGACCATTGTTTTAAAGATTCTTTAAAAAGTATTGTTCGAACTAAGTACCTGAAACCATGTGGGTGGATCTCAAAAGCATCATGGAAAATGGCAGAAATAAAGACTTCTATATTGTCTGGTTCCATTCACATGATGTTTTAGAAAAATCAAAAGCAGATCCATGGCATAAAACCAGATCAGTGAATGCTAGGTGGAAGAAGGGAATAACTACCCAAAGGAGATTTTGGCAGGGAGAATAGTGAAACTTGTCTTATATCTTGCCTGAGCCTCTCATAGAAGAGAATGCTTCAGAACAAGGAATTTCCCTGAATGCAAATAATAGCTCAATAAACCAGACTTTAAAAATATTATCTGTGTCTTCCTTCCATCTATTCCAACTTCCAGCACCTTTTAGGCTCCATTTTAATGCTTTCCCTCTCCATTTCCACCTCCAAGATTCAACATAATACAATTGATAGAAACTACAGAATGAACCAAGAAGGGGAAAATGAGTTTGGGTAGCACTGAGGTCCTTAACAGCGCTTAGCATCCCAGCAGTGCCAGCTTATCAACCTCTCTCTGACAACATTTACAGATTGGCTCACTCCACAGGAACATTCCAACCCCAAAGGAATCCTATCATAAAGAATTCCAATTGCAATCACAGGCAATGTTTTCATGGAAAACAAAACAAAACACAAACCTGTGTGGCAGATTGCTCCTTTTGTTTCTGTATCATTTAGAAAGAAATAATGTTATTTCTTCATAAGCTTCTACCAAACTCATTTTATTACTATTCTTGTTATTTTGTGTGCCTTTTAAACAAAGAAAACTTAACATTAAAATGGGTCTCCCTCTTCATTAAAAATAAAGATACTATAATAATTCCCTAAACTGCCACTTTTTGGTCCTGTTTAGGGGTAAAAACATAAGATTCTTTAAGAAAATGTGTGAGTAAGAAAATAAGCAAGAAAGAAGGTTAACTTTTTCTTATGGAATTTTGTGTTTTTCACTAGTGGTTCTGAGACAAATGACTGACTGACTTTCTCTTCTCTCTCTCTCTCTCTCTCTCTCTCTGTATGCATGTATGTGTTTTTGATGTAGATACGTAAAAACTATACTTGCAGCAATAACAAATACAGATGCAACAGGAATTTGAAGAGAGCTTTAGACACATGAATCTTATACTTCATCTCTGTAGCAGGACATCTTTATGCGGTAATCTTTACTCTTTGAGGACAGACATCTGTGTAGACTATTAGGGAGACAAATCATTGTGGCAAAAGATATGAGTCTGAGGAT
Source organism: Dipodomys ordii (assembly GCF_000151885.1). Lineage (NCBI taxonomy): Eukaryota > Metazoa > Chordata > Mammalia > Rodentia > Heteromyidae > Dipodomys > Dipodomys ordii. Next base: position 7,227,938 of record NW_012267265.1, on the reverse strand, counting down.
TAAAGGGTGTTGGGGCAAGAGTACCAGCTCTGTATTTATAGTTTATGAGGCCTCAGGAAAGATGACACATATGCTCAAGGCCCTAGTTTCCTTATCTATAGACTACAAACATGTCATGTCATGTAACGTACATAACCCAGTGCCTGCTTCAGAGCTAGCACTCAGCTAGTGTTAGATGCTTCTGCTCCTAGAGCATAATCTTTTGAGACTCCTTGGCACCTTTGGGTCTGAATATCGAGATGAACTACCATCTACTTTTCTCACTACCTATCTCTCAGCCTTAACAAACGAGCAAACAAACAAACAAAAAAATGAAAAAGAAATCAAGTCTAGTATTGACCGCAGAAAATAATTTACTGTGTCCTTACCCTTATTGTCCTTATTCTTTCCCGGGTGACAATTCCCTGCTTACACACACTTTATGGTGCATTATGTGCACTAACAAAGCAGAAGAAGGGGAAGGAAAATTGAAGAGGGTAATCTTCAGGGTCCATTCTCTGATTTTGGTTTAGTGGATTTACTCTGCTAATTATAGGGCTCTATTTGCTTGGGTTAGTGTTCAAGTTCAATCGCATTCCTGAAGTGTGTATAAACTGGGAAGAGGAAGACAGCCAGAAATGTGTGCAGAATCACAGAGATGCTGGATTGGCCTTAGAAATCAACCACAATTAATCTCATAAAGTAGAGAATAGAAAGTTCGCTGTGATTCTAAGTTGCCTTCCAACTCTGAAATTCTATGGACCACACGACATCTTGGAAAGCATGTGTCTTCCATCTTTTCTCTGGCCCAACCCTACTGCACACAACTCTCCAGTGGAGGAAGCAGCTTTACCATCTGGCTGTACTACAAGTTTTGTCTCTGCTGGGTCCCAAATCTAGGACATTATACTTGGAATTTTTCTCTCACATCAGAAAATTATCCATAATTATGTGATAAAATGAAAATGCCTCAAACAGAAGCACACTCTCTAAGCAATTACAGGGAAATGATGACAGGCAGCTGAAAGTGTTTGTGGAGTATCGATCTTCCCCAGACGAGAGCAGATAGCTAGCTACTAAGAAAGAGCAGTATGTGTGTGGCACGTGGGGGCGAGGAAGAAATGATAGAGAAGAAACAGGAGGAAACAACACTAGCTCACCTGAGTTTTTCTTTGCTATGTACAAACCGCACTTTCTTCTCATTCACATCTCTCCAGCTAAAATGGCCAGCCTTGTCCAGCTGAGTCTCTTTGCCGTTTCTTGAGAGCACCAGTTGACCATTGGTAGGAGTGCTCACCACATGGAACAAGAGATCTTCTACTCTGCCATCCTGGTGTTGGATGTTCAGGAGAGAAAAGTCCAGAGGCTTCATTGAACCAATTGCAAGGGTCAATGAACCATTCACGTGAAGACTGGGTGTGTGTATTTTGCCTAAAAACATATGAGTCCAAAGGTCAGGCTTGTCACATTCATTCATTAGTTCCTACTTATTTATTTCAGAGTAGTAGTCTTATAATATTACTTCAGAGACACATGGAGGAGACTCTGATTGGTTACATAATTTGAGCACCCTTCTAATCCAATGGCTGTCACCCTATGCAGTCTCTAGTGTTATTCCCATTCTATGGAAAAGTTAAACTTTAAAATTGTTAGAAGAAAACATAAGAAGCCAAGGGCAGTGGCTCAAGCCTGTGATCTTAGCTACTCGGGAGGTAGAGATCAGGCAATTGAGGTTTGAAGCCAGCCCAAGCCTAAGGGTTTGTGAGATTTTTCACATCAAGCATGGCTTGGTAAAGTGGCATGCACCTGTCATCCCCAGTAACATGAAGAAGTACAAGTAGAATTGCAGTCCATGCTTGCCCAGACATAAAGTGAGAGCCTATCTTGAAAATAACTAGTGCTAACTGGGGGTTGAGCTATAACTCAAGTAAGTAGAGCTATAACTTCAGTGGTAGAGCCCTTGCCCCACAAGTGTGGGGCCATGAGTTTGAACTCCAGTACTGTGCCCCCAAAAAAGGATGAGTTGTGAATAGATTATGAAAGTAAAAGAAATAGATTTGCGATTATGGTTATGTAAAATTTGTAGAATAGGAACATTCATAGAGACAGAGAGGGCTTAAGTGAGAAGAAAATGAGTAGAGACTGCTAATGGGTATGGAGTTGAAAAAAATGTTCTAAAATTAGATGTTGTGATAGTTATACAACTTCTGCCTCAATAATAAAGAATATAGTTATATAAGTATCTTCTAGGACTTGGGCTCTACTGTCTGAGATTGTGACTTAGATGTTCCTCATTAATGTTCACTTCCCAGGTAATTCTAATGTGCTGGCAGTTTGGAGAACTCTCTCTTCACATCAGATCCACTAAGGGCAAGAACGAGAGGCAGGTGTCTGATACTATTTCCTACAGGAGTATCTGTTAATCAACGTTGAAGTAGGATTATCAACAGGTCATAATCAACATTCATGTGACATAGAAACACTTTGTCTTAAGAGTCCAGTCTTTATCCATGTGAAAACATCTGATGACTGAAGTAGAATTTGCTACCTTCTTTTGTTTCCTGCAAGGTATTTTGCTAAGGTTTTAACTGGTGGAAATATTCCATTCACTACAACTAGGTCAGAAAAGACAGTGTAGGGATGTTAAGTTTCAGGGGGACAATTTTTACTATAAGATGACTTTGATGAAAGTGAAATTTATTTTTCACAAGTTGATGTATATTAGGTCTCAAGAGTAGTAAGCTGACTCCCAAGCACCTGTAATCTCCATAAATGTCCCAGTAAGTAAAAAATATATTTTGTCCTTTGATAAAACTGTTAACATCTTTAAAGAAAAGAAAGACAGAGAGAGAATATGTGTTTTATGGTATTAAAAATACGTGGCATGTTATCAATGAACAGGACCCAAAAGCCAAGGGACACTTAACTGTAATGTAATTCCCTAGCTTATCAATTTTTATAACATTTAGGGTTCAAAATTAGGACTAATTTAAATTCACTTTTCTCTTTGCTATTTAATGTATGGTGGTCATTAAGTGGTGGGAGAGATTAGTGCCTTTGCTTTCATATGTTACCTTATTCATAATGGCTAATAGAATGGTTCAAACCCATCCACATAAAAACTTAATGGGCTACCTTCAGTCACTATTCACTGTTCATTTAAAGTTTCTCTCTACTATGTGTAAAAAAAGATGTAGCATTGCACCTTGGTCTAATTAGCTCTACAAATGTGCATGAATACAAATAAATACATTGCGTATGTGATTTTAAATAACAATAATATATGCAATTTTCCATAACATGGATGTAGTTCAAAAACATAGCAGAGTTCATGCCAAATTTCTTATCTGATAGGCAGGATGTTTAAAAAGAACAGATCACTTATTTTTTCCTTCCGAAGATCACAGAAGTTGAGTTTTCCTAATTTACCACGTTCTATCAACAATCCTTTATTCTTTAATGGGGTAGAGAATGTCTGGCCTGCGAAATCATTTGGCACATGATGGGACAGACAGATACTTCTCATTGGCTCTTGGATGCTGGAGGCCCATCTCCCTATACTGTTCTGTATGGCCCGTGAATAACATTAGAAACATCTAAATGGCCCTTTGCAGAAAAAGTACCACCACCCTCCCCCGCCCTGTACCACCCCCTCCCTACCACCACCATGCACCACGGATTTTCCAGAATAGGAATGCTGTAGTAAATTATATTTTGAACTCAGCCTTTGTGTAGATAAATTACTGGTAATTTCAGCAGACCGTCAGAGAAGGGGCTCTTACCTACACATGTTTCATTAGATGAATGGGCAGAGAAGCCAGGAACACAGCTGGAAACACAGATGCCATTCTTCAGCAAGAATGCATGGTCACAGAGATGACAATGGTCCCTGTTACTGCACTGCAGGCACCCCCGAGGACAGGCTATCAAAAAGGGGACACTAAGTGAGGTACAACCAACACACAGACACTCAACTAAGACCACTAGGGAAAGAAAGGGATTGCCACCAGAAAAGTTGATGCACAGTGAAAAATATCTTCCAACTGCAACAAGAGAGTTCTGGCAATTTCCATGCATTATTATGGAGGCTGCTGAGCTGGACAGAGAGGTCCACTCCCCATTTTAAATGATGAGATCTAGAAAGTATGTACATGGGTGGATTGTTTGAGATGTCAATTGTATATAGTTCTAAGAGAAAACATATATAGCAATTAAGAGCATATGCTCTTTTCTGAGTACCATTCTTTCTCTACTACTTACCAGCTGTGACCTTGAGCAAGTTCTTTTAACAATCTGTGCTGCAAATAAGAATCATTAATAGCAAAGGAGGAGGCAACAATGCTCGATAGGAAATGTACTCATTACCTTGCTTATGTAACTGTAACCCCTCTGTACAGCATTTTTACAATAAAAAAGTACAATAAAAAGAATAGCAATAGCATCTAATACAAAAATAGTCAGTAGCATTATATGTGTTATAATGTAAAGTGACAAATTAACAAACAAGCCAGAAGGAAAAGAAAAAAAAACAGCAAAAAGAAGGGATAAAAGAAACCTCCTATTTCCATTTCCTGTAATTCATTTTGATAAACATTATTTTATATGACCAGATGCACATAGCTATTGAGCCTTTGAGATCCTCTCCTAAGAATATCCTCTTTTGATCTTACTGTGTGAATACCTAGAGACTGTATAATTTATCATGTCCCAGTGTATTTTATTCTTTTACCATCCAGTGTGTTTACTTGTAGATTTATAGGTATTTCTAGATACCACATGTAACCTCTGTTTCTTTGGGTCTGGCTTACTTTGCTTAATATAAGTTTTTCCAAGTCTTTCCATTTCTTTACAAATGATACAAAATCATTCTTTCTGATGGATAAGTAGAATTGTGTCCGGGTATAGTAAATATTATTGCAGTAGTAATAGTGGTACATTGTGCATTTGTTTTTGGTACTGGGGATTGATTCCAGGGGTTCTCATCTATTGGCCAAGCATTCTGACACTTGAGCCATAACCTTGGTCCTTTGTTTTTATAGTAACACCTTGCTAATATAGCCTTGGTTGACCTGAAACTTGAGATCTTCCTGCCTCCACCTAAGTACCTGGGATTACAGATGTGAAGCATTATGCTTGGCAGTGGTAGTATTTTAAATACACAAGGAAGATCATCTAGTTAAAGAATCAAAGAATTATTTCTTTAGGCTAATAACCTATCTATAAATTTCTTTAGGCTAATAACGAATCTATGAATTGATGGCATCTAACCTAATTTTTGCTTCTACTTAGTTTATTTATTTAGTGTGCTTCTATTTAGAAAGGCTGCATACTACAGGTTACAGGGCCCTAAAGTTGAATTGGAAATTGTGGGTTTATTATTTGATTGAGTGTTGCCTTAACACTGTCTCTTTTTTTTCCATTGTAAAACAGGATTCATGGTGTCTGCGATGTTTCACCAAGACATTCTGAATAATAAGTGAAATAATGCAGATGGATAAAATTTGGAGAAACATATTGTGGTATACCTAGTTAATAGCATGATTATTAAATATCAGGTATTCTTTCAGAGAGGGGTGCATGGTACCAAGCTGTGATAGATATGATGAGAACAAATGTGGGATTTTCTTGGATGAATCAATAGACAAGGACATTAAGCCTCAACTTTAACTTTCATGCAATAGTAAAATCTCCATCATGTCTCACTTAATTATTCCCCAGAATCCTATTCTTCAAGGATGCAATGCCAATATCAGGGTCACAGGTGATCTAGCCTACCCACAGAAAATTCTATGTCCATATCAAATGTTTTATCCACTCTTAATGGATACCTCACTGCAGTTCAATATAGCTTTACATTCCATAAAATACTTGCTTCATTTCCATAAAGACCTTTAGGGACAATATTGATTTGTGCAGGAGAATCATTGGGCTGCAGTCTTATACTCTATTTAACCAAGACTTGACACATGTGCATAGGAAACCATCAATTACTTAAGCCAAGCTCCTTGGGTTTTGATTCTGCTTCTAATTCAGTTGCTCCTGGCTACTTGAGAATCAGCAGACATGATTTACTGCTGTCTTGACTTCTTCCCAGAGTATGCAGCACAGACTCAAGTTACCTGTGCATTTGTGCTTTGCATGGTCTGCATAGTACCCCTTCCCACATTCCTGGACACACTGGGCTTCCAAGAGGAGAAACGGTCCTTCACAGTGGGTACATTCATGGAGACCTTGGCACTGGAGACAATGGTTGTCACAGTCTGAAAGACAAAAGCCAAGGTCAAAGAAACTCTGGGATCTTGCAGAAAGGCAACATCAGATGTTGAGAACCAGCGCGATCTGGTGTATTTAATAACACACTCTGTGAGGAGTCAGTGAGTCAGTTCATAGTTTGACAACTACTCGTAGTACTGGGGGACTGAGATTAATCACTCCACATTTATGAATCTCAAGTGTTCCTCCTATAAAACAAGAGTGGAAATACTATCCATACCCCCTCCCTAGGGGAAGGTCAAATTAAATAATAAAAAATACTGGAAAAATTCCAAACTGATTGATAGGTATTAGCGATAGATTGATAGGTAATAGTTTATAGTAGTTGGTTGTTTTTAATGTCCATCTTTTCTCCCTTATCCAGTCAATTCATCTCTCATCAGTGCTATTATGCATACTCTCTGTGATTTTCAGAAGGTGTTTCAGGATCTGAGTATTTTTTGAGGTTAAATAGAGGCTAAAGAGAGTACTGAGCCAGTGAGAGGATATGACATACAGAAGATTGAAGCAGTGCAATGGTTCAAAACTACAATCTTTACATGTGTTCTAACACCTCAACACATAGATCTCCCCATTTAGAGAGTAAGATTACTGAAGTTTTAAGGAAATCTAAAAGAAAACACTATTGATGGGGACACATAACCTCAAGGTCATCATACTGACATCAGATTTCAGCATGTGACATAGTAGAGCATAGGAAAAAGAAGAAAATTGCCATGACAACAAGAAAGAAGGTAGAACTGGGTAGTTGTAACCACAAGGGAAACTCATCACAGAGTCCTTTCTCAGAAATCCAAAGCCAGGGCTGGGTGAATACAGGGTGAGGCCTGACACTCTTTTTTTTATTGGGGGGGTCCAGTCGTGGGCCTGAACTCTGGGCCTGGGTGCTGTCCCTCAGCTCTTCACCTCAAGGTTAGCGCTCTACCACCTGAGCCACAGCACCACTTCCAGCTTTTTTTTCTGCTTATGTGGTGGTGAGGAATCGAACCCAGGGCCTCATGCATGCAAGGCAAGTGCTCTACCACTGAGCCGCCTTCCCAGCCCCTGACACTTACTCTTGCAGAGGTCCGAGTCCTTATAGAAAGATGGTGAACACTGCTCCATACAAATGCCATCCTGGAGAACATAGCCATCCATGCACTGCAGACAGTCTGTTCTCAGAGGCCCACTACAAGCATTGCAACTCCAGTCACACTCTAGAAAGAAAGTCTGCATTAGATCACCTTCCTGCCTGTACACTCTCAGTCCTAGCAAGTGATTTATATGGATGCTATCTGCAGCTGCAAGAGGTAGTATGAGGATAACATAAGCAATGTCAGAGATGTGAGCTGTGATGAGACCTCTGCTTGTAGTAGCCTGGATGCGTCTGTGAGGTTTAGTGTTTCCTAATTATGTCAGACACAGGCTTGAACAAGGAGCACTCCAAGATTGTATGCAGCCTGCCTGTCAGCAGGCCTGCCAAAAAGCCAGATCCACTGGTGTTATTCCAAGGGCACCAGACTTCTTTATTCCTGTGCCCTGCCAAGACTTTATGCATAACTGATCAGAGGGAGTGGCTAACTCACTCTGTAATCTAACTGATTTTCTCCAAATGCTCACTGTTCAATAGGTAAAGAGATGCCAGAGGCCCAATTAAAAACATATTTATTATCTCCACAAATAGACATGTCAGGACTCCATCTCTCAAAACCTCAGACATTGCAACAGACAAAATTAGTGACATTAGACTTAAAGAAGAATGAAGAAACTGCCCCCAAATCACCAGAAGACCTCATTTAGAGCAATAGAACAGATTAACTCCCATGTTCCTTTGCTCAACTAGCTCTTAAGGGATGCCTGGGGAGAATATATGAGTGAGAAATGTATATTCTGCCTTTTTATAACACACATAATCCAGGGCATTGATAGTAATACAGATGATCAGACTTAACACCAGACTTAGGAGTCAGAGTATCAAGGGTTGGGGCCAGACAAACACTGCTGCCACCTCATTATTGTTGCTATTGCAATAATCAGAGTTGTTGCTGGGGTTATTTTTAATGACTCAGAAAATTCAGATGCGATTTCAAAACTCATGCTTGAGAGACAATGTTCTAGCTGGTCCTTCACAGCTAGAAAATGGGAGAAGATAGCACAACTAAGTTTATGGCCTTGAAAGTAAAGCAAGTTGGTTTGGATTTGCTTTTTTTTAATCTGCATTATCCTACATCTTCCTTAAACCTTTTGAGCCTGAGACAAGAACAGTACCCCTTTTAGAAGGCCATTATAAAGTCTAAATGGAATAATGAAGGTAGGTAACAATTAGTTAGAGGTATGACTCAAGTGGTAAAGCATCTGCCTAGCAAGCACAAAGCCCTGGCAAATACAGTATTACATTAAAAAAAAAGAATTAGCAAGGGACAAGCACAAAGCCCTGGCAAATACAGTATTACATTTAAAAAAAGAATTAGCAAGGGATAGGTATGTAGAGCTCAGTAACAGAGCATATATTTGGCACATGTGAGAAGAGGCTCAATCTCCCAAAATAAGTAAATAAGCAAATAAAGAAATAAGCATACATAAATTAGCACAGTGTCTGGCATACACTAGCAGCTCAATAAATACGTGGGGTTTTTGTTTACAAGGCACTGGTGTTTGAACTGAAAGCATGCTGCCTTCAAGTGAGGCAAATACTCTACCACTTGATGATCACACCAACCTAGTTTGGCCTTGAGCCACAATCCTCTTAATCTTTACCTTCCTTGTAGCTAAGATTATAGGTGTGAGCACTGTTTTGTTTTTGAGACAGGATCTACTATGTAGTCTAGACCAGTTCTGAAATTCAGTATGTAGTCCAGGCTGACTTTGAATTCTGATCTTCCTGCCTCAGCTTCCAGAGTGCTTGGATAACAGGCATGAACAGTTTTTCTAGCTCTGAACAGTTTTTCTTAGAGAACACATTTCTACTTAGGCCTATCCCCATCTCACTTTACTACCAAGCTAGGAAAGTTGGAGAAACTTCTCATTAGTCAACTTTTCTCTTCCCGGATACAAAATATCTAAGCCTTAAAGTCACAGGTAAATGTGCACAGTGGTTGACTTGCTTCCAAGAAGGTTTATAAAGTTAATCTCACTCATTTATTGGTCTGAATCAGTCCCGAGGGAAAATGACTAAAACAGAGTTTGAAAACTGCCAGCCTAGTTATGAAACCCTTTACAGCAGAGAGGATTTGTGATAATCTTGTTTTTCACCACAAACTGACAGCCTCTAGTTAGAAGGAAAAAATAGAAAAGCTTCTGCGGTCATGAGCACAACAGACCACCAAAGTTGACAAGCAAGTAGAATTTCTTGGAATGGAAAATAGGTGATTTTGCAGAGCCTTAAAACTTCCAAGTTTACTTGACAGATGTTTGACCTCCATATCGGAGCTACAGCTTCTCTTCCAGAACCAGATGGATAGAGGAGAATGTGCAGAGACAGGAATGAAGAAGGGAAAAGGGAAGGAATCAAGTTCTACATGTTCTTAACTGTTTTCCCCTTTCTAAGCACTGTCATTCAGAATGCCAACCAGTGGAGAACAAGGAAAAATGTACTTAATCTCTCTCTCTCTCTCTCTCTTTCTCTTTTTCTCTCTCTCTCTCTTTTAATTCAGGTACCAGGACTTGAACTCAGGACTTAAGAGTACCATTTGGATTTCTTGATTTCTTGCTCATAGTTGGCATTCTACCATTTGGCATTTTACTGGTTGATTGAAGATGAACACACGCAAACTTTTCTGCCAGGTGAGCTTTCAACCACAATCCTCCAGGTCTCAGCCTCCTGAGTAGCTAGGTGTGAGCCACTGGCACCCTGTTGGAACTTGTTTTTTGACACTATCTCCTTATAAATTCCTTGAGGACAGGAACTATGTCATCACGGTCATTTGGGTATATTCAGCAGAGGTGAACAACTCAGACATAATTCCTAATCTCATTAAGCTTAGAGTCTACCAACCAAAGCTACAAAAGCAAACACCCAAAGAGCCTAGAAAGGTCATAAAAATCTTTGAAGTAAGCCTTGTAGGTAGGGTAGAATAGAGAATGGTAAGAACTGGTGAGCAGGATAGATCATGCTTCACAGAATTGGGATGAGAGCTATACAGTCCAACTTCCTGTCTACAATGGCAATCCAAATCCAGTGTCACCAGAACTTCTGATTGCTGTTTTTCAAAAGAAAAAAAATCTTCTGATTTATTTATTGTCCACGATACTAATATATTACTGTCAGTGATTATAAAACATCAGAACATTAGATGGGTCAAACAAAAAGTTGTCAGGGATAGGCAAAATACAACTCGATGCTTTCCAAGTTGCCACCAATGGCTGGCACATAGAAAGAAGGTATTCAAAAATGCATTTTATCAGCTGGATGCCAGTGGCTCAAGCCTGTAATCTTTCTACTTAAGAGGCTGAGATTGTAGTTTGAAGGAGCCTGGGCAGGAAAGTTCATGAGATTCTTATCTCCAATAAATTACTCAAAAAAAGCCAAAGGGGCACTGTGGCTCAAATGGTAGAGTGCAGTTAGTACGCTACAAAAGAGATTCGGGGACAATCCCTAGGTCCTGAATTCAAGCCTCAGGGCCAGCAAAAACAAAAAACAACAACAAGTGCTTCAGAAATGAATAAATAAATAAATCCATACATACATAAATCTATCATCAGAGCAAGTAAAAATGTTTGATGAAGGTGTTTCTCAAAGGCAGGGAACTGGATGGGTAGAGTGAAAAATCTTTGAGGAAAAGAACCAAGCATGATGCACAAAGAGCTTTACCTCTGCAGGTCTTGGTGGAGACGTCCAGATAGTACTGTGGGGCACAGCTCTCATACTGGCAATCCCCGAAGAGCAGGACCTTGCTTGGGTCTCGGCAGGAGGTACAGCTGGCCTGTGAATCACAGCTTCTACAATGTGGGCTGCATGCTGAGCAGCAAGAAAAAGAAAATGCTCAGATGATTACAATGCAGACATGGAAGCCCTGATCAAACCTAGACAGACACTGTGCAAGAACAAAGCCCTACTCCACTGGCTCTGTTATTATAGCTACAGCCCTCCTCTGTGGTCAACAAAACAGACAATGTTAGGCTAATTTTCCAAAATAAATGAAAGGTAATCTTGTTTTTCTAAAGGTAAATAATAAATTCAAGGATGGATGTAAGTCTAAGATACCCTGTGATGAAGCAACAAAATGTAGAGTTACTCTAAGACCACTAGTCAAGTACTTTAGATAAAGGTTTGTGTGTGTGTGTGTGTGTGTGTGTGTGTGTGTGTGTGTGTGTGTGTGTGCATGCATGCATGCATGCACACAGGTAGTAGTACTTGAACTCAGGGTCTTAGTAATGCCCCTTATCTTTTTTGGTTAAGGCTAGCACTCTAGTACTTGAGCCACATTTCCATTTCTGACTTTTTGCTGGTTAACTCTAGGTAAGAGTCTTTCAGGGTTTCCTACCTAAGCTAGCTTCAAACAGCTTTCTGGGTACCTAGGATTACAGGTATAAACCATGGGTACCTGGCTCTAGACCTTTCTTTTTAAGAAATCAAGCCTCTATAACTCATAATGGGGATTCAGCATTTTTTGTGTGCGATGCTATGATTAAAATTAGGTACCAATTTTATTGTGGATTGCAAAACTCCCATATGTTAGACATAGGAATGAAATGTTAGCTAGCTTATTCTCTTGTCCAACTTTAATTCTTAACAGCCAGCAGTGTAATTCAGGCATCTGGGAATGATCCCCAATGGTGGTCCTCTTGCATCTCTTATTTGACAGCTACATTGCTCCATTTATTCAGTGGTTCATTCTGGAAACCTGGAAGTATATCCTGATACCTCCTTTTCTTTGGTTCTAGATCTACTTACTCAGGGTTAGATCCTGTTTATAAACTCTGCAACATAATCCTTGGAAGTTCAGGTTTTTAAAAATTTCTTTATATTCTCCTTATTCAAGCCATCATCATCCTCTGCTAAATTACTATCAAAACCTGTCATGTTTTCCCCATGGCTTTATTCTTGTACTGCTGAAGTTTCAGAATTCATATTCCCTCGAAACTCAATGCCTTGTCAAGCACTGATGGTTCACATCTGTATGCCTAGCTATTGAGGATCATGCAATTTGAGGATCATGGGTTGAAGCCAGCCCTGGCAAGAAAGTCTCTTGTCTCCAATTATCCAGCAAAAAGCCAGGAGTAGAGGTGTGGTTCAATTGGTAGAACTCTAGCTTTGAGCAAAAAAAGTTAGGGGTCAGTTTCCAGTACCAGAACAAACAAAAACATCAAAACTTCAATGTCTTTCGCCAATATTGGAAAATTTCTACTTATCATTTCTACAAATAATGTTCCTCTCATTCTTTCCTAGAAATCCTAATACATGTATTTGAGTCCTCTTGATATATTCTCTACATCACTCATATTTAATTACCCTTCATCCTTCAGTCTCTCCTTCCTGAAGATTTTTGTGCACTCTCCATTCTAGAACAAGCCTGTTAGGCACAAGCTTTTAGAGCACCCTATGTGTTTTTTTCTAGCCTTGCAAAACAATTTTTATTTAAGTAGCTATTTAAAAATTGTATCCTTTAAACATTAGGCTTCATGAAAGCAAAGACCAGTTTCATTTTGTTCCTGGAAATATTTACCAGCACTTAACTGGCTACCTTTTATATTGTTGGGTACAAAAACACTTGTTACATAAGAAGGCAAATAGTTTGAAAACATATACAAACACACACACATGCGTGCACACACACACGTACACACATATGCATACACTATCAACTTTAGTTCAATCTGAAATGAAAAGGAAATATATAGTCACCAGAGAATTTATAGTGACACAATACAGAGGAATCACTCTTGTTTCACCTACAATAAAGGCCACTGACAAAGATTGATTTGAATGTGTAGATTGTTAATTTAAGGCCCTAGGAAAATTCTAGACTGGATTTTCAGAAACTTTGGCAATAATGACAAAAGAATATTTTAATTATTGGAGGCTTACATAAGACTAAACTTTTATCCATTTTTTGCTAGGATTTCTATGCATGGATTTTAATTTTGGCAAAGTTTGATAACACAAAGATAATCTCATGAAAACAAAATGATCTGGGCATAATAGTTGTTGGTAGCTTTGAAGATGGCTGAAATTTATGCACAAAAGGTAATCAGTAAATTTTTGTAATTAGTAAAAGAAAAGTTCCTAACAGAGTATTATGATCAAGGCTTAACGACCTACTTGGTCAATATGTTATTAATGACTTTAATAGAAACCAGGAATTTATGCCAATATCATTTATATAGGCCATATACACCTGTAGAAGAAATAAAGTTTCACCAGTGGGGAGAAGGAGGATTCGGTTATTTTAAGTAGTTAAAACTATAAACCAATAAGCAGAACTTAAATAAAGTCATGCATTTATGATTCAAAATCCACTGAATAAATATAGGACAGGGAAGACTTGCTTAGACAGCATTCCCTATTGGAAAACAATCTACTTTTTAACCAAGTAATGACCTGCTGTCAGGTAACAGTCATGGTTACCAGAAGATACTCTGGTCAGTTTAAGGGGAGCAGTTTCCATGTAACCTTAGTGTCAGCTGGACTTCCCTACTAAGATATAGGCCAAGATATGAAGTCCAAATGTCAATTCCTCAGCTTGGGGTTATAGGCCAGTCCACTACCTTGACATCTGAGGGTTTTTCAAACTTTACTTCCATCTGCCTCTGTATCTCTGTGTCTTCCTTCATGCTTTCTTACTTCTCCTTGCTGTATAACTTGGCCTCTTCACTGACTCCAAAAAAGAAATGGAACTCTGTTGAGCATTTTCAATACTGACAGGCTTTATGGAGGCAGTAGACAGAAGCATCAATGTCACACTGAGGAGCAGGTGGCGTCTACCATTTCCATCATTCTCTCAGACACCACACAGGGTTGTTCTATACACATAAAAGTTCCTTGGGTCCTCAGCTTCCATGTTTGGAGGCATATAGCTAAGGGGCACTTGCTGCATGCTGTTATATTCATACTACATGAAGCTTTCATCCTGATTTACCATGCTGGTGTGACCAAATCAGGAATAGCAGGGTCAATTCTCTAAGGTCACCAACCCCCATGGTAAGTACCAGGAGGACAATGAAGAAGGTGACATATGGGCCAGAAACTAGCAAGGGGAGTAAGGATGGGCTAGCTCTATCCTTCTTTGAGGACTGAAGGACTTCTCAGCATGTGGAGCCCATGCTTATTCTTAAGCAGGCCCGTTGCTTAAAGAGCCTGTTGGCTTCAGTTTAGCCTGGAGCAATGTTCAAGTGGGAAACAGCACACTCAATGTCAAACTTCTGAAGATGATGATGAGAACTGGAAAAGAGAATAATTTTCTATTTGCTCCAGTGAAATGTTCTATGGCTTTTCAGAAACAACCACCCAACAATGGTTGTGATATCCTTCCTCTCTATGGATGTCTATGAGGAAGAGTGAAAAAGAATCTCTGCCCCAGGTGCAAGGTAGGCTTAGGTAGCCCCAAACCTGTTCTTCAAACCTAAGTGCTAGGGTTTGCAAAGCCTAATTTATTATAGATTTTTTGTCTAAGTTCTGAACTCACCTGGTCACCCTTGAATTTTAGTGAATAGTACATTCTTCCTGCGGATTACTAAAATCAGAATCTAGGAAGTTCCTCAAATCTTTACTTTCTTTAATAATATTGTTATCATTACCTCCTGTAGCACTGATGACATTTCCTCAAAATCCCTTGACTGAACAAATTCTAAAATCAGTGGGACTATAATTGCCTATAATGATGGTCATTTCAAAGTAGCATTGTTTTTTACATAATAGAAACTCAAATCTCCCAACTTAAAGATTTAATTTATTCAATGTTAAAGATAATGCAACCTCAAGACTAAGGTTAGTTGAGTCATAATTTAACTGAAATATATTATGAAATCTATTTACAAAGTTGTATAGCAAATGTTTGCTCAGAGGTCACCCTATAACATAGCAAATACTTCCCAAAACAGGGATATTTCAATGCAGGGTGGTTTTGTCACCTCTACCTCATAGAAGAGATGCTATTTCATCTTTCAAACTTCTTTTTCTGTGATTCTGCTGCTGTGAAGATCCTCATAAATCCAAGTCAGCATTTCTCTATGAATAGTCTCTTGCTCTCAAATGAAACATGCAAGTATTTCATTCCTGTCCCTTGTCTTACAGAGCCTATGGACTCTGGCAGATGGTTAATATACGCCAAGCAAAGTTTTCATTACAAAAGTAAAGCAAAAGTCAAGTGCCTGTGGCTCATGTTTAATGCTAGCTATACAGGAGGCTGAGGTTGGAGGACCATGGTCCCAAAATCAGTCAGTCAAAAACGTCCTTGAGGGCTGGGAAGGTGGCTCAGTGGTAGAGCGCTTGCCTTGCATGCCTGAGGCCCTGGGTTCGATTCCTCAGCACCACATAAGCAGAAAAAGCCAAAAGTGGCGCTGTGACTCAAGTAGTAGAGTGCTAGCCTTGAGCTGAAGAGCTCAGGGACAGTGCCCAGGCCCAGAGTTCAGGCCTCATGACCAAAATAAAAGTCCTTGAGACACTTATCTCCAGTTCACCAGCAAAAAAAAATCGCAGAAGTGGAAGTGTGATTCAAGTGGTACAGGGCCAACCTTGAGTGAAAAATCTAAGAGGGAGTTTGAGGCTCTGAGTTCAAGCCCCAGGATCAGGACATAGACACACACACACACACAAAAGAAATATTTGAATTGGTTCAAAAAATGTTTCTATATCTAGTATTCACCAATCTATCTTCAGCATTTTGTCATCAACAGATGATGGAAAAGTGTGAGTTCCATATAAGTTCATCAATAGCATCTCAATGAACTAACGTTAATAGCTTTCTTTCTGCTGATAGCTATGTAAATATTTTCTTTTGCATGATTTGCCTTCCATTCCGGATGCTGAAGATGATAACAGTTTATACGAAGAGGGAACTTCCTCTTCTAGGGACTGTGTCAAATACCACAGCACTAAAATGTAGGTACTCATTAGATCCCCTTTTACAGAAAAAGAAACTGAGCCCAGAGGTTGACTAAGTTATTACTGGTAAGTAGCAGATAGTGAACTTCAGTCCCCAGCCTGTAGAATCTCCTCTTCTAGCCACTGGTCTATATAATGCTATCCACTTGGTACTTCCTAGAACATAAAATTGAAATATCACCACGGTACTTGTTCACTGTCACTTTCCAAAGAATAACAATTTTTTAAATGACACTTCAGTGATGGAAATAAAGTAAGCTGCCTCAGCCTATCACATATGTTCCTTCATCTGTGAAGGATTTCCTAATTTTCTTTCCATCCAGGTCTGCCCTTCCCCTAATATATCCAAAGTCTTTGTTTGTGCTTGACTCAAGGTAATTAATCACATCCCGACTTACTTGAGAAATAAGACATCTATACATATAACTTGTGTACGAAAAATAACTACCATTGGACAGAAATGGAATGCTTTGAAACATGTAAAGCCTTGTACACTGTCAGTATCACCAAAAACCTGCAGAAAACAAATTCAATCTTTGGAAGTATTTGGTCCGCTGACCATCCTAGGGCGAGCTCCACTTTCTGCCTGGGATCAAGCCGTGAAGATAGGACAGACTAACACTTTTATTTTGTAAATGAAATAATTGGAACAGAGAAGTTGAATAACCTACCCTAGATTACACAGATAGCAGTCAGAGAGGCAAACACTTTAGTTAGGTTAATATCTGAGCTGTCAGTGCTAATGGCATCTGTTAGATTAGCTTTTTTGCTCTTAGAAACCCATGTTACCAGAAGAGAAGGTATGAGCAAGAACTTCACCTCTGTCCCAAGACCCCCAGAAGGGCAAGGGAAGAGAAAGGCCATGAAAAACTTACGCTGGCAAACACGGTTGTCATCAAGGTAATGCCCAGGAAAGCAGGTGATACTGCAGGTCCCAATGTGGGTCAGAACAAGGCTGGTGTCACATGAGGAACAGGAGAAAGGGCCTCCACCCTGACATGTTCTACAGGAGGGGTGGCATCCTGCAGGAGAAGAGACATGACACAGACAGACCATGAAGTCATCCTCCCTTCCACAGTAGCCTTATGTGCCTCAAACAAGGCCCCCAAAGAGCACTCACTGGGCTTCAAGGTGTGGCTCAAGTGATAGAGTGTCAGCTAAGGGAGAGCATGAGGCTCTCAGTTCAAGCCCCACTACTGGAACACAAGCGCGCGCGCACTCACACACACACACACACACGAACAGAACTTCACAAGGGTCCTCCGGCCCTGAAGCCAGTACTTACTTTTACAAGCTCCCCTCTCTGCATAGTGTCCCGAGGGGCAGTGGGGAACACAGTGGTCCCTGAACAGCAGGTGGCGGGCATTCTGGCACTTCAGGCAAGTGCTGCCAGTGTCATGCAGATCAGCTGTGCACAACTGACACAGAGGATGGCAATCTAGAGAGGACAGAGAGGAGGGAGAAAGCAGGGATGCTCATGAGCACCAAGTCTAAATACCACAAGCACAGCACAGACAGCAAGAGTGTTTAGCCCAGAGGTAGATCATGTCAGGAAATTAGAAGCTTGGGACCTGTACAAATCATGTATTTGGAATTTTTAAGCAAATGGCTAGACTCAGCACAGTAATTGGGTTTTCATCCCATTCCAACTGAACAACCTTCAAGTCCTGGGTCACTGTGAGTTAGATATTTGCTGGGGATACAGGGATCTGCTGAAAGATCAATCCTGCCAGTATCTCCTCCCCCAGAGCCAGAGCACTCAAGTGCAGTCTTTCTTGGTGCTCCAGAGCCCTCTACAAAGCCCCTTCTCCACATGGACCACCAGTGCCAGGAAGAGTAGGTGTGCTGTGGTTCCTAGATAATAGGATTGAGTTGCCAGAAAATTTTAGTCTTTAACTAGAAAAAAAGTTATAAAGAAACAGTTGTGAGTTGAAAAATCATTTTTATGGCCTGCTACCCAGTTCGTCTCAGCCCAGTCACGCCAGCTGTGATTAAAGCTATAAAACACATTATCTCATCCAGGCAGCACGCTCTTGTTCTTGCTCGTATAATAGTCATCCTTTAATAAAGAACTTGATTGTGTTCAGTTTACATTTGGGTGAAAACTTCCACTTCTTTCAAGTGGTAATTACCCTCTGAGTCTCATGAACCATCCCTCACCAATGAGGCACAAGAAGACTCCAAATCTAGAACTACCTACCAAAATCAAAAGGAGTACAGACACAGGAAGAGGGACAAAAGGGGGGGTCTGGTTTTATATGCTAATACAGAGCCCAGATAGCTCATTTCATCTCAACACCTGGATACATAGAGACTTTCCATCTACATTTTTACTAAAAAATAACCCATGCCAGTAACACAGATTATCTGCCCTAAGTGCTGTTCAACCAGGTCTTTCTCTTACACTCTTGGTGATAGTGAACTGTCGATCATCCAGACACATCCCCTGAACCAAAAGCAAATAGTTTCTATCCTGGGTACCCCTCATCAGCATGAGAGGCTTTTTCTTTATAGCACCCCAGAGGTGAAGTCAAAACCACATCTTCAGAAATGCCAAATCTTCCTAGGCACAGAAAGACAAAAGGTCCTGACCTTTCTCTGAACTTTGGGAGTCTCAAACTACAAGCAGCCTCTTGTGACTATTAGAGACAATTCGTGTTATCCTAAGAGCCAAATCAATCCTTACTACAAGCCCTTCAGTAAGTTATGAAAGAGGTGAGGAATACATGGAGGGAAGTGTGAAACAGAGGCCCATTCATTCCTCCTGTTGAGGTGTGAAGTGTCCATGTTGACATGACACCAAGCATTTTGTTCTTTCTCCAGTGTCTTTCTTGCATTTCAGAAGCACAGCCTAGGTGTGCAAAGTGAAGTTCAAGTAGTATGGAAAGCTGCTAGAGCAAAAGAAGGTGATCTATGACTACATAAGCAAGCGGGTAAAATGTCAGCCTTGGAAACACTACTGCTTCAAGGCACTGTTCGGTGAAAAGTTATGGCTTCTTCGACCTCATAGCAAATGTGTGTGGAGCATACCTGCACTGACAAGATCTGTAGGTGTTCGGTGGTTCTAAAGAGCGGTTGTATCTAACTGAAACTTTCTCTAGTGTGCAATTAGAGAAATAAAAAAGAATAATCACCCATTGAGTGCTTTGAAGGGAAAGTGGGCAGAGCTCTGTGGTATACAGTGGGTATAATAAATGTTTATGGATGTGCCTGTTCTTTCTTGGTGCTCTCTAGAAGCTATTTAAGTGAGTATAATTGTATTAATTATGTCTGAAGAAAGCCAGTGCAGGGTGACAGCCCAGCAGTCACCATGAAATCCTCACTATTCATCCCAAGTCACCACCCTATTCTGCCCACCCAGTCATATCTTCTCTGATGATCTCATCTATTCCACGTGGTTCAATGTGAATATACACCTTCCCTTCATACCTCTCAACTTGGAACATTAGCTGAACCCATTTTTCTCTCATGTTTTCCACTTTCCCATAATTTGTCTACCTAGTTCTTAGCCATATTCTCAATACTATTCCACCTTTTCTTCCCCATTTCTCTTCTTCCTTTCAACCCCAACTGCCATATGCACCACCTCCTTCCCACAGGGATTTTTTTCCTACAGATGCCCCAGCTTTTCCTTCACTTTTCTAAGTCCACCACCTCACCAAAATCTGTCTTCAGTCTCCACAATTCAACTGTAATGTTGCTCTTGGAAAAAGCTCCAGTGTCCATTGACTAAACCCTTTGGCTCACTCTATCTTCTCATCCTACCTGACATCTATGGAACACATGGAACTTACAACCAGCATTCCTCTGTGAAGCTCTTGCTGCAGTTCTTGGCCTAACTTACCTGGTGTTTATGTTCATCCAGCTCTTCTTCCCTAGCCAACAACTGAGTGACTAAGTATAGGATTACCCCAACAATCCTCAACTTCTATCTTCCTAAGAACGTCTCAGGATGTCTTAAAGCCAAATGTGACTGGCTTTGCTTAAACAGACACCAGAAGCCAGTGGACAGGGTTCAAGAATTACAGAGACTGAAATCACTCAGGCCTTTCCTTTCTTTCCAGGGCTCCATGTTAAAGGAATCTTAAGAAGGCATTGATGAGTGCTGCTGATATAGCTCAGTTGTAGAGCACACATTTAGCATGCTCAAAACTAGGACTTGATCTCTAGTACCACATACACATGTTTTTAAATCATCACTCAATACCTAGACTTATCACATTTTATGATAGAGTACCCAGAGGCAAAGCAGAAATCAATAAGTGACATCTGAAAATATAAAACAGTCAACTGCCAGTTGCCCAGAGCATCACATTAATCCAAGTTAGTTTACAGTTCTATCTTACACAGGGGACTGTAGGTACTAGAGTTCATATAGTTGAACTTTCTGATTCTGTTAACTATTTGTATTCAGTCTACGGTCTTATAAGTCATACTAAAGCTGGGCAAGGTTGTTCATGTCTAAAATCCCAGATACAATGGGAGACTGAGATGACTAGAATCACAGTTCTAAACCAACCTGGGCAAAAAAAAACCTCAAAAGCTAGACATAAGGGTAACTCATTTTTGTCATCGAACTATGGCAGGAAGCATAAAATAGGATGATTATGGTCTAGGCACAGGCCTGGGCAAAGTGTGAGAGCCTATCTCAAAAATAACCAAGAAATAAAAGGGTTTTCAGCAGTAGAGCACCTGCCTACCAAATAGGCAATATTAAACATCAAATCTTGTGAATAAATTCATTCCAAAGCAACAACAATCTGAAGGGGTTCCCATATCAACCCATTTGCATAAACCTCCCTTTCCAATCTTGTCAGTACAAGCCCCTACTTTAATAATGCTCTGGAATCCTGCTCTGAGGATTAGTTGACTGATTTTTATTAAATCAAGGCAAAAAGAATAATAAATTTCTAAAACCTAGGAAATACCTTTGTCCTCAGAGGCTTGAAGTCAAAAATCTCTTTGTAGGAAAAAATTCCTTGGGAGATCTCAAAATGAGTAATGACACACAGGGAAGGAAGCCAGAAATCAGAGCAACAAGAGCTTGAGAATTAATACCAAGGCTCTGACTTACAACCTAAAAAGTATAGTCCTCTAGGGCAGACCACAGAATCCAGACATGGTAGCTACAAGTGGCCATTCCCACTGGGTACCACCGTCAAGCAAACTGCAGACTCAAGCCTGGGAACTGCTGTGATCTGCACAGGAGAGCAGCCTAGCGGGGTTTACACAAGGATCTTAAGGTTTAATATTTCTGACTCTAAAGCAATATATGGAAAAAATGTAAAGAGTATTCTCACAAACTAAACAAACATAGAAATCATTCTAGGAATGCTTTTCAGAGTTAATAACTAGTAACTACTGACATTTTCTAAAATTTTAATGTAATTGTACAGATACAGAATTTTTTACATAGCTGAGATTATAGTAGTTACTCATTTTACCTAACATCATCTTATCTGAACTTTTCTGCTTGTCTCAGACATATACTAGTTATTACAAATAAGAGAAACCATGGAACCTATGTTTCTTTGGGCCTGGCTTACTTCATTAGTATAATTTTTTCCAAGTCTTTCCATTTCCTAACAAATGGGGCAATGTCATTCTTTATGATGGAGACATAGAATTCCATTGTGTATATATACCACATTTTCTTGATCCATTCATCTACTGAGGGGCATCTGGGTTGGTTCCATATCTTAGCTATGGTAAATAATGCTGCAATAAACATAGTTGTGCTGGTAGCTTTAGTATGGTCTTGTTTGTGATCATTTGGGTATATGCCCAAAAGTGGGATTGCTGTGATTCAAAACTTCGGCAAAGTAACAGGGTATAAAATTAACCCTCAAAAATCAATGGCTTTTCTGTATGCCAACAATGAGAAAAGTGTGGCTGAAATTAGGAAAGCAACTCTATTCAAAATAGCCCCACAAAAAATAAAATACCTAGGAACTAACTTAACCAAAGAAGTGAAGGACCTCTATGATGAAAACTTTAAAAACATGAAAAAGGAAATCAAAACAGAACTTAGAAAGTGGCAAAAACTCCCATGCTCCTGGATTGGAAAGATCAACATCGCAAAAATGGCAATACTTCCCAAGGCTATCTACAAATTCAATGCGATACCTATCAAAATTCCAACCTCATTCTTCAAGGAAATAGAAGAAGCAATCCACAAATTCATATGGAACAATAAAAGACCCCGAATAGCAAAAATGATCCTTAACAGAAAGAACACTGCTGGAGGATTATCAATACCAAATTTCAAACTCTACTACAAAGCCGTAGTAATGAAAACAACTTGGTACTAGCACAAGAAAAGATCTCAGTACCAATGGAATACAATTAAAAACCCAGAAATGAACCTACAGACATATAGCCATCTATTCTTCAATAAGGGAGCTATAAAAACAGAATGGAAGAAAGACAGCCTCTTCAGTAAATGGTGCTGGCAAAATGGGTTAATCACTTGTAGGAAACTAAAGCTAGATCCTTATATATCACCCTGCACCAGAATCAACTCCAAATGGATCAAAGACCTCAGAGTCAAAGCAGACACTCTGAAAACATTACAGGATGGAATAGGAGAAACCCTAGGTCTCCTTGGCACAGGCTGAAATTTTTTTAAGAGAGACCCAGAAACACAACACATCAAAGAAAGGTTGGACAAATGGGGCTGCATGAAATTGCAGATTTTTAAAGTTATCACTGTAGAGATCCTTCACATCTTTGTTTTTGCTTTTTTTGGGTTTTTTTTTTGAGGCTATTGCAAATGGAGTTGCTTTCCTGATTTTAGATTCAATTTTCTCATTGTTAGCATAGAGAAAAGCTATTGATTTTTGTTGGTTAATTTTATACCTGCTACTTTGCCAAAGTTTCAGGGTTGTATGATTTTCCTCATTTGTTGTAACTAGATTGTGCCTATAAATCTACAAGTAAACACAGTGGATGGTAAAACACAAAAAATTACACTTGTAAATGATATGGAACTCTAAACATTCACAAGGTGAGACCAAAGAAGAATATTCTTAGGGAAGGATCGCACAGGCTCAATAGCTACGTGCATATGATCATATGAAATCATCTTTATCAAAATGAACTCCACGAAACTGAAACAAGAATTTTTCTGTTATTTGCTTTTTCCTGTCTCTTTTATTGCTGTTTTTTATGTATGTACCTTTTGTCTTGTATGTAAATTGATCTGTTTTGCCGAGGGCAAGGGTAAGCACAGAAATGGTGAGACAAGGGGTGAACAAATGAAACAATGATACTCACTGAATACTATGCTGAACTATACAACTTGTGGGGGACAGAGGTCACAAGAGAAAAACTGGGAGAAAACAGGGAAGAGATGTTTAAAAAGAAATGTACTTATTACCTGACTTATGTAATTGTAGCCCCTCTGTACATCACCTTACCAATAAAAATAAAAATAAGAACAAAACAAAAAAAAACATTTTGGGGGGTCCGGTCATGGAGCCTGAACTCTGGGCCTGGGCGCTGTCCCTCAGCTCTTCAGCTCAAGGCTAGCATTCTACCACTTGAGCCACAGTGCCACTTCCGGCTTTTTTCTTTTTTGCTTATGTGGTGCTGAGGAATCAAACCCAGGGCCTCAGGCATGCAAGGCAAGCGCTCTACCACCGAGCCACCTTCCCAGCCGCCAAAAGAAAAACATTTTTAAAGGCAAAATAATAGTTTAACATTCAGTAAACAGAGAAAAAAGCCATTTTTTGAGGTATGACTATTTATTTTCTACTTATATCCAGTTTTCTAATTAAGGCTATGATAAAACCTTTGTGTATAATTCTATCTGCATTCTAGATTATTTCCTAAAGACAATGTAAAAAGAGTATAATTAAAAGTATAATTACAGCTTATATGTATTGATCTCCAAGTACATATTAGACACCATACTTATGACTGCAAATGCATAATCTAAAGAGATGACAACATTATCATCTCCATTTTATAAATGAACAAGCTGAGACTCTAAGAGGGTAAGTATGAGCTCACTCATGTTATACCTAGGCTGAATTCAAAGCACACACCATCAACCATTACCAACATAAAAAGCAGTGCAAAATTCCTAAGACAGATCATAGGTTTCTTTCTAGACAGTATCAATTTCTATTTCTAAGAGCTTCTCATTAGACTTTTTTATCATACATTTTCAGTGCTTAGAATTTTTTAAAATAATAAAATAATCTTTAAAAATAATGTTTAGGGAAAACTAGTGTTAAATTGGTCATTTGGTCATTTTGTATATTTATTTTATATAAGTAAGGCTGAGCATTTAAAAGAAACCATTTTATTTTTTCTCAATAACAAAAATATTTAAGTGGTTACTATATTCACAGACTCTCAGCATGGTGGAGGAAAATGTCTTGAAATATAGAATGATCCCGAATAGTTTGTATATGTAGCCAAATAATATTCTGACATATCAAACAAGTCCATTCCTCACTTACAAGGATCATCTCCCTGAGGACCAGAAAGCATAAAGTCAGCATGTATTCCCTGAAAAACACCAACATTTGATCACCATGATGCCAAATTCGTAAAGCACAGGGCAAAGGTAAAAAGAAAACAAAATTTGCACTGGAACTCACAAATTCAGGGCTTCTTCCAGCAGCACTATCTTTATCTAGACTCCATCTCCTTACCCAGGGTGCCCTACATCAAGAGGGAAAGAAGGAGCGAGGACCACCCTTCTCTCTGTGGAGGGGTTGAGGCAGCCCAATGGAATTTTCAAGGAACCAATCATTGAGTGGATTTGACCTGTGTATCAGCAGGCTGAGCATAAGAGAACATTGGATGTAGGGGACTAGCATGAGACCATCCAAAATGTTCCACTGAAGATCACAGGAATAAGAAGAAAGTGTCATAGCATATGTAACAGAGGAACAAGCACAGTCCAGGGACAGACAAGCCCAGTTAGAGTGACAGAGACAAAAATTCGCTATAAAAGGACCAGATGAGAAGTTGGGAAAGCCCAGCACCCGTGTGGCTCATGTCTGTAA
Organism: Dipodomys ordii; assembly: GCF_000151885.1. NCBI lineage: Eukaryota > Metazoa > Chordata > Mammalia > Rodentia > Heteromyidae > Dipodomys > Dipodomys ordii. The sequence goes on along the minus strand of NW_012267265.1, from coordinate 7,202,645 downwards.
TCCTAGCTACTCAGGAGGCTGAGATCTGAGGATCACAGTTCAAAGCCAGCCTGGGCAAGGAAAGTCTGTGAGACTCTTATCTCCAATAAACCACTCGAAAACTGGAAGTGGCACTGTGGTTCAAGCCGTACTTCAGCTCGCCCACAGGCCCAGAGTTCAAGCCCCACAACCGACCAAAAAAAAAGAAGTTGGGAAGGGTTAGTTCTAAGAACAAGGAATGCTTAGGCAAAAAAATCCAGAAGCTGAACAGAAAAAAGATGCCTTCAAGAAACTGAGAAAAGTGCACTGTGGCTGGATCTTAAATAACATATGTAAGAGTCACTCACAACCTTGCTAGGCTTTACTTAATAAGTCAAGAAAAGATATCTGAATTTTATCCTACAGGCAATTGGGAATGGATTTGTGTATGTATGTGTGTATACACACACACACACACACACACACACACACATACACACACATATTGTTTGTCAGTCTATTACTGAGCGCTGTGTGGTTTTATTACAGATTAAACTGAGAAACTTGCATAGAAAGTCAGTGGTAAAACAAAAATGCATTAGAACCATAGCACAAAACCAACAATTCAAGAAAATTCAGTCACTCTCAATGTAGAACAGGGAGTAGATTTCTTTTTGTTCTCAACTCTGCTCCAATTCTTACTCATCACATACATGCAGAAGTCCCTTCTGTGCCAATAAGAGATCCTAAATTGTTCTCAAGGGGCTTATCCCAGACTAGTCAAGTTAAATTAAAAAATATGCTAAGATGGGAACATGAAAACTGTGGTAACTGGGAATAAAGATTTTGAGCTATACCTGGGAAGGAAGCAAAATTTTCTTTTTTTTTTCCTTTTTTATTTTTATTTTTTTTACTGTAAAGATACTATACAGAGGGTTACAGTTACACTTCCTCTTGAACATTGTTAGCCCCTCCATTGTTTTCCCCCTACCATCCCCTCCCTCCCTCCCTTCCCCGAAGTTCT
>NW_012267265.1:7190067-7195163 GCF_000151885.1 Dipodomys ordii | reverse complement strand
TGTTGTCGGTCTCTTGGGGAGATTAAGCGTTGGAACTCGAACTCTCTTTTTGGTTGGAGAGAGCTGTGGCGTTTCCCTACTGCCCCGTCGCCATCTTGGTCCCCCCTCACAAAATTTTCTTATGGCTTACTTTTGAGGCATGAGTAAGAAAGACCTTTTTTTTTTTTTTTTTTTTGCGAATTGTCAGTTTCAAAACTCATTTAGAAATGAAAATGCAGGAATCCAATTTGGCCACATCAGCAACATGAAGTAGACAGTTCCTATAGAGTTGGTGAATTAAATAATATTAAAAAAAAACATTGGGTAAAAGTGTGGATGATTTGGGAGCTCAGGAAAAGATCACCATGGGTTATACAAGCTGATTTTCAAAAACTTGATCAAGCTAGGATGAAAAAAGAAGCTTCTTGGCTGAGTGTGTGACAATTTACAACTGCCTTGTCAGTTACAATTTGAGATAATGAAGACAGAAGTATCTCCCTGGCCAGCCAAATGTTATTAATTAGACAATCTAAATGGAATTAAGAGGTGGTATGCTCCAGACACCACAGGAGGTGACTGTCCTAGGGAGCTGCTGTGATACTTGCCATTGTCATATAACTCAGAGACCATTCTATGTACAGGTCATTGAAGAACTAACCTGATGTGGAGGAAATTCTTGAGGTCTTTTGGTAGGTGGTCACCCTCAGACAAATAGGAATTCAGACTGTGCTTGGACCCACACTGGGACAACACACCTGTCAGGAATTACATCCTGAAAATGTCAGTGTCCTCCCGAGGCCAGCAATCTCCTGAATGAATTCCCATCAATCCTCCTCACTCTGCTTCTCCCTTCTGCTCCTACCCAAAGGTGGTATTTGAAACAAATTTCACAGCACACACCAGAGGAAGTTTATATTGTCACTGCTTAATCTGTACTAGGTCTGCAGTTACTAAAATAGAGGAATTGAGTTTCCAACCCATCAATCTAGCAGCTTCTGCAAGGATTAACATCCCATCCTAAAAGCCCCATCTGTGCAGCAAGTGATCCACAGCTGATCTTCCTGCCTAAAATCAAAGAAGTGGGAGGCTGACCTCAAATACATCTGACTAGTGAGTGTGTGTCCATTAATTGCTCAAAAACTGTCTCCAATCTGGAAGCCATTCTTAGATTCTTGCTAGTGTTACTTAGTAAGTAAATTCTTACTTGTCACTATTGCAATTACAGCAAAGAGTCCTTAAATATAACATTCATTAACAGTAAAGTGGAAAGAAAAGAGGCCAGAACACACTGATGCTTAGCCTGCTTCAGATCGTGGGTCTTTAATGAGCATGTGTATTATGGGGAGCAGGCAGATGGAATTCCAGTTGTTTGTATATGTGCCTCCTTGTTAATAAACTCAGTGAATTTACACTCTAAACAAGCAAATGAATGAACCCATTACCAAATAAAAAGTCAGAAAATGGAGAATGAGCTCCAGATAAAATAAATACATTTCTCATTTTAAGCAGCAGAAGGTTTCATTTGTTTTCTAAATATGCCCAGCATGCAGTCAGGCTAAAAATTTAAACAGATAAAAAATTAATATTTGACTCAGCAGCTGCAAGGAACCTCTGATATATCATACTGTAGCTGGGAGGAAATTGCATGTGGTCATCACCGGATAATGCTTTCTTCACATCACAACGGTTCTGCCTGGAAGATCAGGGAGGATTACCCACAATTGTGAGAGATGGGATGATTTATTCTCATTTTAGGGGCAAAGTCACGAAAGCTTGAGAACACATCCAACACCTCTTTATGATAAAAGTTCTGGAGACGCTATGAATACATGGAACATTCTTCAATATAACAAAGGCAGTATATGAAAAACCTACAGCCATCATTATACTTAATGGTGAAAAAATAAATCATTTCCTCTAAAATCAGGAATGAGACAAAATATGCACTCTTTTCTACTTGTCAATATAGTATTGCAGTTCCTAGCAAGAGCAATAAGGCAAGAAAAAAAACATAAAGGGGATGCAAATAGGGAAGGAAGAAGCAAAATATCCCTCTTTGCAGATGACATAATCTTGTATTTAAAGGACCCTATTGACTACTAGACTATCAGCTACTAGATCTGATTCAACCCACAAAAATCAGTAGCTTTTCTGTACATCAACAATGAGAAGACAGAGACTGAAATCAGGTAAGCAATTCCATTTGCCATAACCTCAAAAAGAAAAATATTTGGGAATTAACTTACCCAAAGATGTGAAGGACCTTTATAGTGAAAACTGTAAAAATCTAAAGAAGGAAACTGAAGAAACTTAAGGAAATAGAAAGCTCTTACATGCTCTTGGATTGGAAGAATGAACCTTGTATAAGTGGCAATACTGTGCAAAGCAATCTACAAAGTTGAAGAAATACCCAATAAAATCCCAACATCATTCTTCCTTGAGATAGAGAAACCAATCCAAAAATACCTATGAACAACAAAAGACCCCAAATAGCAAAAGCAATGCCACAGTAGTGAAAACAACTGAGTACTGGCACAAAAATAACCCCTGCTTTCACTGTGTTTGATGTTGGTATAATTTGTGGAGGGGAAGGGAAAAAACAAATTGTTTAAATAGGGATACAGGTGGAGCCATTGCAACAATGAGATGTACAAGTCGTTATGTGGAAAAATGAACTTTACAACTTTGGTTGGGGGGGGGAGGAGGATTGGGTGGGGGGGGCGGGGGGGAGGAGGATGGGAAGGGATGGGAAGGGGAAACAAAGGAGGAGGCTACAATGCTTGATAAGAAATGTACTCATTATCTTGCCCATGTAATTGTAACCCCTCTGTACAGTATTTTCACAATAAAAAATAAAAATTTAAAAAAAAAAACAAAAAACCAGGCCTAAAGACCAATGAAACAAAAAAACCTACAAATAAACCCATAGATGTACAATCATTTAATATTCCATAAGGGAGCCATAAACATAGGCCTGAAGTAAGACAGCCCCTACAACAAATGGTGCTGGCAAAACTGGATATCCGCATGCAGATATCCAAAACTAGATCCTTATATATCATCTTGTACCAGCATTAATTCAAAACACCTTAAAAAGCTCATGTACAACTGAAACCATGAAATGATCACAGGAAAGAATAGGGAAAATATTAGGAATTCTTGGCACAGGCAGAAATTTTCTAAGATCTAGAAGCACAGAAGACCAAAGAAAGACTTTATAATCAAGACTGCATAAACTAAAAAGTTTCTGCATAGCATTATTCACCATAGCTAAGATATGGACCCAATCCAGATGCCCCTCAGTAGATGAATGGATCAAGAAAATGTGGTATATATACACAATGGAATTCTATACCTCCATCAGAAAGTATGACACTAACCCAATTGTTAGGAAATGGAAAGACTTATGAAAAAACTGTATTAAGTGAAGTAAACCAGACCCAAAGAAATATAGGTCCCATGGTTTTCCTTATTTGCAATAACTAGTATATGTCTAGGATAATCTGACCAGACAAGCAGAAAAGGTCAAAAAGCTATGTATAAGATGATGCTAAGTGAAATGAACCCCAAGATAGGGACACAAGAGGTTTATCTTTATTGCTGTTGTTTTTAATGTACTACATGACTTTTTTGTTTCTTTTGTATGTTCTTCTCATAGTATAACCCCTGTTTTTATTGTATTTGATTCCAGTACCTTGCACATTGTATATACTTTTTTTTTCTAATTTGGGGAGGGGAAAGGAAATAACAAAATGCTGAAACAAGATACTGGTTGACCCACTGTAACAATGAGATGTACAAGACACTATGTTGAAAAGAAACTTTACAACTTGGTGGGGGGGGGGAGTTGGGGAAAGAGGAGAGGGAAAGGATGTTAGGGGAAAAACAAAGGAGGAGGTAACAGTGCTCGATAGGAAATGTATTCATTACCTTACTCATGTAACTGTAGCTCCTCTGTATAGTATCTTTATTATATATATAAAGTTTCTGCATGACAACAGACATAATCAACAAGCTGAAAAGACAGCCTACAGAATGGGAGATTTTTGCCAGCTACACATCAGACAATGGCTTAATATCCAGAATATGCAAAGAACTTTAAAAACGTTAGACCCTCAACAAACAAGCAACTCAATTAGAAATAAACAAGGCCAACAACCACATGAAGAAGATACGTATCTCTGGCCATAAAGGAAATACAAATAAAAACAACATTGAGATTCTACCTCACCCCACTTAGAATGGTCATCATCAAGAAAACAAACAATAACAGATGTTAGTGAGGATACAGCCAAACAGAAACCTTAATACACTGTCAGTGGGAATGTAAACTTGTTCAGCCACTCTGGAAAGCAGTGTGGCAGTTCCTCAATAAAACTGAACATAGGACTACTCTATGAACCAGAAATTCCACTCCTGGGCATTTACCCAAAATATTATGAACAAGGATACAGTAAAACTATCAGCAAACCATGTTTACTGTAGCACTGTTCACTATAGCCAAGATACAGAGTCAGCCCAGATGCCCTCAATGGATGACTAGATCCAGACAATGTGGCATATATACACAATGGAATTTTACTGATGCATTAGAAAGAATTAGAAAGAAAGGCATCCTTTGTAAAGAAATGGAAAGACTTGGAAAAAAGTATATTAACTGAAGTCCTGCACAGAGAGACAAATGAATCATGTTTTCCCTCATTTGTGGAGGCTAGATTTAGCTTACAAACTTAGGGTAAATATGTTGGATGGTATGCAAGTATACAGAAATGTACCAGCTAAAATATACTAGATTCAAGGGAGATCGCAAATAGTGTAAATCCTTAGAAAGCCAAAATGAAGTTCAGCAAAATAAAATAGCAGGAAGTGGGTACTGGTGGAGTGGGGTCAAGAGGGAAGGGGTAAAATGTTTACAAACAAGACCACACTAAAGCTACTAGCACAACTATGTTTATTGCAGCATTATTCACCATAGCTAAGATATGGAACCAACCCAGATGCCCCTCAGTAGATGAATGGGTCAAGAAAATGTGGTACATATACACAATGGAATTCTATGCCTCCATCAGAAAGAATGACATTGCCCCATTTGTTAGGAAATGGAAAAACTTGGAAAA